>NC_142994.1:2200714-2518928 GCF_061535395.1 Colias eurytheme
ATTTTCATTTTCCAATTTCTAAAAAAAATCTGTACACTCGTAATTTTAAGCATTTTTGTTTGAAACATATTACGTTTAGTTATATATGCATATGAGGCTAATTCTTATATCGAATGCCCTTAATCCTCACAAAGGTCCTGTGTATAAATAACTCTTTATGTAAAATATAATTTACACACTATAATAATATTGTTTATCACAAAAACATCCTGTGTTCCATATTTTAAGTTTGCTCAACGCGAAAAATAGACGAAATGTGTCCGTATTTAAAAACATGAAGATTTATTTCCATGTCCGTACATTTATTTCCCTCTGCACATACATTCATTAAACATCGTGAGAACCAAACGTTACACTGCACTTAAAACTCCATATACATTGTATATTTAACCACGAAACTTTTAGCACAAGTTGGCCTTTTAAGAGCGAAATAAAACACGTCTTCGTGTTGAAGTTAGACGTAAGAGTGCCAAATGGGGCTTTATCCTCCTTTTATGGCGATAAATTTTAGCTTAGAGATAAGTGCCATAGTGAACATTTAGTTTTACAGGCCAATGTAAAGGGTTAGGTAATTAATGGTGGTCTTTATTATTTTTTCTTATTTTTTCTGTATTCATTACAGTTGATTATATTGTAATTCGCTAATAAACACTTAATAATATATTTGTACAAAGAGGAAAACCTAAGAACTACCAACCAAGTATTAGTGATCTTTTCCAGGCAACCTCGGTAAAAGCTAACAAGCAAAAAGATCACTATTGTCGGGAGCATAATAAAAAGAATAATTAATAGCAAGAAAACAATGACAAAAAATATAGGTAGAAAATTTTCTGTGGTATTTCTATGTAACTAATATGTATATAATAATGTTATTTAAAATTCGTAAGCAATCAATGTGACGATCGTTTACTTTTTGTTCAGATTTGAATACGGTATAAGAATATTTCTTCACGAGAACGCGTTCGCCTTTAGGGGCTTAAGTTAAGAAAACTTTGACGTATTGCAAGTACGATAATTTATTGAAAGGGCGCATTTATTTTATGTGGATATATTACAATATGATTATATTGTATTTGCTTTTATTTTACTGCAGAATAATGAAAATTTTCGACATGCAATTAACTTATAGATATAATAATACAATATACTTATTCTGGAGAATATTTCGTAGTAATATTCTAGAGCCTTTGAAAAGGTTTCGTCTATACAGCATAGAGAATAATATAATATTAGGTATTATGAAATGTTCTAACAATGACGTCACTGTATCACTACCATATTTACCATAGAATAAAATATTGTGTGTGAATTTAGGTGAACTAAATCGAAATAGGCTCTATAAATTTTTCCCTATCACAAAAAAATATATCAACGTGTTCTTTACTCGAAAGCTCGTTTTTTTAAACCTTTTCAGTCAAATATAAATGAAATTTTATTGAACTTAAATAATAAATATAATAAATGAAATACTCTAAATTGAACGCGCTAATCTCAGGAACTACTGATCAGATTTGAAAAATTCTTTGAGCGTAAGATAGCCCATTTATCGAGGAAGGCTATGGCCTATAATCATCACGCTAAGACCAAAAGGAGCGGAGGAATGCGGGTAAAACACAGTTAGTAATTAATATAACTTGTAATAAAATACAATACATTAAAAATACCGACTAATATTTCAGAAAAGGAAATGATTATATTGTTTACAAATTTACAATTGATTTGATTCACGGAGCAACGTTGGGTTTATTATATTAGAAACATAATTTTCAATATAATTGAGTTTCACGTAATAACAACAAAAGGTAGGGTCGTTAATAATTACTAAGTTATAGATATCATAAACGCTACGGAATTCAGAGAAAATTACTACAAGACACGCATAGTCTTTTGTAATAGATAACTTGTAATTAGTGTTAGATTTAAATTTAGTTCATTTTAGGTAGATGGTTATCTAGGAAAAGTATAGATAAAACAATAGATATGCGTAATGTCATTATCAGTAGATAATTTTTCATGCTAATTGACTGTACTTTAAAAAGATCTATTAAACTATTTCATTTGTTACCGAGATTCTGTAGATTGATCGATATACTTTTATTCGTGTAATCGTTATTTTGGTTGTTTAATAAAGCTTTTTGTGAAGTAAAGTATGTGTTAAAAATCCTTAAAAAATCATTTAGACGAATTAGGTACATACTCTGAAATGCTATCTTATTAATTATGTGAATCTCATATTCAAAAACACAAATCTAGTAATACAGAACATAAATATAACGACATTTCATAAAAAGTTAAACAGTACAGAGAAATTTTCAAAATTGTAGTGTGGATTATCACAAAACATGTCATCACATCAAAATACACAACATAAAAATTGTTACAACAAACTGAAAATCATGTTTCAATTCGTACCAAATAACATTTCATACGCAGCTTTCGCTTGTCTAATACAAACATACATCATATTTAGGGTGCTTTTTCACCAGAGATGTGCGAGGGAAATGTGTCATGCGAGGATATTTAGCTGTGCTGTGAAAATGTGTGGGGGTCTTAATGTAGAGAAGCACTTGTTGGTCAAAGGTCTCCAAATAAAAAGCCTTATTTAATAATACTTTTAATCATTTTCACAAACGTATGACTTAGGCTCACGGTTAGGTGCGAATGAATAAAACATAATTATTATAAGTAAAAGCGGCGAGGAAACAATGTGGACACGTGGTTTGATCAGCATATTGTATATGGGTGTCCTTACATTATTCTGTGTATTATGTGGTGCGAGGATGTATTGCGAAGCTGTGAAATGCCTTCTATTGCTCAAAATTATAGAACAACTAGCGGTCCGCCCCGGCTTTGCCCGTGGTATATAATATTTACGTTTTCTCTACATCAGAACCATCCTCGTACTTCAAGGAATATAATAAAAAAAGAATTATCGAAATCGGTTCAGCCGTTCTCGAGTTATGCGCTTACCAACACATTTTGCGATTCATTTTTATATATAAAGAAGATTAAACATACCTCGCACACATTTCTCGCATAAATTCTTCGCATTCATTCTTCGCACATATTCCTGTTTTGTATGCGAAAAAACCTAGCACCGCTGAGCCGTATCCATCAAAGCTGTGCTGAGCGAGACAAGGTAAATGAAACACATCCCTCGCTGCGAATCCTCGTACATCTCTGGTGGAAACGCAGCTTTACGGGTGAAATTTGCGAACCTTTTCAGTACCGTATCACGTAATGCTAAAAGCCTGGAATGCGTGACGTCATCGGGCCACATATGTCACTGACGGATTTTTCCACTTGAAAATTTTTCAGCGTTTGTTAATCTCGATTTGAATAGAATGAGTCACAATTTGTTTTCATTTTCGACTTTTTCGGACTTTGAGCTTTGATGTATTTGCGTACCGTGTCATGTAAAGAGCAGATGTTATGTAATGTTGGTTCGCATCGTTTTTGGTGATTATTCGTACAAAACCAGAAATGACTGATGTTACGTTTTATAGCATGAATTTCTATGTTTCGAATGTACCTTACATTCGAAACTCTACTATGTATTGAGAAAGCTTATTTGAAAGTTCTGCCTCCTACATCATTACGATTTAAAGTGTGTGTAATAAACGTATTCCCCATAGTTTAGAAACCAAACACTAGCACTGCTTAACACACATTATTTTAATATTAGGTATATATTTTTTATCTCCCTGTTATTTTTAAATTGCGGTTAAACTACACGTTGAAATAACACATAAAATCGGACACAAACGTACAAGTTGGTATCATTTAAGCGGTTGAATTCCCGCCAGTCGCAGGACCAACAATGGCAACAATGAAATAAATCCACCCGTACGTTTTCCGCTAAAAATAAAACATGTAACTCTTACCTATCAAGATCCAAGTAAAGTCACAGGTTTCCGCTAGTAGAAAATAAATCTCTGGCCTCTGTCAAGTGGGAGCGCCCGGGGGTTGAAAGGTCTTTCAGCAGATAAAGAACCGTTATACGCAAACATAAAAGCATTGTACGGTAGGCTCTACCTATAAAATTATACAAACCAAATCTACCTTTATTACGATGAAGTAAAGAACAAAATTGTGCCGCACACCGCGCGCTCGTGTAACCACCTTTGATGCGAGGTGCTCTATTGAAATTTACAGAAGAATTCGCGAGTTATTATGTTTTTATATTGTAATAAGTATTAAAGGTGTAAACGTGAATAATGAATAGACATTTTTGTTGAAATGTAGCAACGGTTTAACGCTAAATCCTTTGTGTGAGGTTTTGTTTCTGAATGTTTTGAATATTCATGTACGTCAGACATTGTACGAGCATTTATAGTTTGCTTTTATTAAAAAAAAATTCAATACATGTTTAGTTTGAGTAATGGTGACTCGATTAAAATATGTTAATAATTGTGTCACGTATCATATTTTTTTTTCTTTGTATAATATTCAAGAAGCTTATATCTAATACACAGATATAAGCTTCTTGATAATATTATGTTATCTGTCAATGATACGTTAATGTACTACATTTCAAGAAGTGAATTTTTTTTAACTTCTTTCAAATGGACTCATCATTTAACGCAATTTCAGATCTTTATTATATTTTTGATTATTTTGGGTATGAAAGCTAGCTTATACTAATTGAGTAAACATAAAATTAAATAAGACTTCATCACGTACCTAATCTTTGATATCAACTAGTGTTGCTTCTTTGTTTTGCTATGGTGTAGTTGTAGGAGCAATACATAAGTTCATGCGATCTTTAAATTTACTTATGTCACGTTAACAAATTGCTAATATAAAAAAAGACGTGTGACACTCTGGGACTGCCGCGGTAAAGCTATTGCATAGCATGCCTTCAAGCCACACCTCCGCGCCCGTCGGAGTGGGGAGCGTGAGGTTTTTTCGTTACGGAATTTTTGGATTCGGTCCCCGCGCTCAAGGCCAGCGATAGAAGCTATGCAATAGCTTAATAAAAATGATAATTCCTCTCATTCACACTTCAAAACGTCTACCACAGAATTGAGAGTCTTGTACAATAGGTATTTATAGCATCAATCAGCTCGTTAACTAAATAAAATCGTATAAGCACCCTTCTTTACGCTTCATAATAACCAATTAATTCCGGCCCGCTAGATCGTACGAATTTGCGTTACGGTGTGACGCACTGAGGGTGCTTTACATAACACGATATATGGTTACCGATACGACATTTTGTCGTTGACGCTAAAATTTGTAGAGCTTTAGAGGTGTTATTATTCTATTGATAACGTGTATTAGCTTAGAAAGAGTGAAGTGTCTTGAATTAATAATAATTTAACACTGCTTTCATGCTACCACTAAAGTGACTAGATAAATTAAAATACCTTAATCAATTACGTTTTCAAATAATAGAAGTACATCACCTATACTTAGATACTAATATTATAAAAGTTTAAGTTGTATCTCTGGATTTTCGGAACTAATTCTGAAAATTCTTTTACTAACAGACAGCTGTCTTGTTTATGAATGTGATAAGCTATTAAAACGTCATCTCTTTGCCATAAAACTATCACTTTTCATTCCAAACCTCAACATCAAAGGGTTAGACGTGTGAGCGTAACACAAGCCTAAAACTATTTACAAATTTGGCGCAAAACTCTAATAAGGTGTATTGTTAGCACATGTCACGCAATATTGTACACGCGAACTTTTATGATAGGACAAACAAAAATATGAGCTGTAATTTTGTTGTATTTCTCTTATGTCCCAACAGACATTTATATTTGGGCGGGTAATGTTGAAGTTCAAAGATAATGTAATTTTTAGATCTTTTGGCATTTGTTAGGCACGTTTTTCTGGCCGGTGTAATATTTTTAATGCTTAATAATTTACCTTTTCTTAAAACATTGTTGTAGCTTGATCAATCAAATAGTGCTAAATTCCTAACTATAATATGTAACGTATATAAATATATTTTATCACTTAATGCTTTAAGTGATACGACATATTTAAATTATACAAAATTTCGGAAAATGGCTTACACAGATCCAACCATAATTCATCGGGATTAATATCTTTTGAAGTGAAACTTCTTTATCGGGGTTGGACAAAAATTGAGTGTAACATTTTTGCGTTACGCCGTACGCGTGACATTTTTGCGTTACGCCGTACGCGTGACATTTTTGCGTTACGCCATACTCGTGACATTTTTAAAGTCATAAAGAACTTTCACTTCTTACGTGTGTACTCTAGTACACGCATACATTTTTTTTATATAAGGTTAATGTATTTATAAATAACTTGGATATTACTATTAGTTGTTATTAAAACACGCCATTTCTTTATGTATCATTTATTACATTTATCCGAATACAAAATAAAAGCCATACTTTTATTATACAAAAAAAATATGATTATATTTCCTGATTGCACGTTAAGTAATTGAAAAAAACACGCCTACGCTTTAGGCTATTTATATGGACGTCATTAATTTACATTCCGAAGATATTAATTCTGTCAAATTTAGAAGAACCTTTTTATTTTTCGTCTCGGCATCCCGCATCAATTAATTTGTTTTAGACCCAATAACAATGTTATTGAAATTTTTCTAATAAACTCAGTTTACACAGCCCGTTAGTATAATATAAAATAGATGGATACAGTCAATTATGACGTCACTTATGTCTTGGATGAGCTATAAAGACAATCTAATTCTGCGACGTTCTCAAATATCGTACAGCCCACCCACTCCCAATTGTTGTGATAAATTATTATAAATTAAAATTATTTTTATAAAACTGAGCCATTCTCCTGCTACAAATAGGCAATGGCATACACAATATGTGGATTAAGCACACGTGGCCGTTATTATATTGATAGGTGACAGCTTAGTTATCAGAAGTACTGACTTCCTACTTCAGAAAAAACTATAAAACCCAACTGTAGATAGTAGGTATACATAGCAATCATTAAGACAAATTGAAGGCCTATAAGCTTAAACAACTTTGAAAACTCTAGTAAGTAATTTAACGATAAAAAATAAAACAGGAGACTAATGATAATAGCGCAATGGTATTAAAAGAACAAACTCGACGTAGTAGCGTTTAATTATAGTTATTTCTCGGCCCCTTAACTTTTATTACGAGCAAAAATTCGCGTTGATTTTACTTTAAAGTGTTTCCACAGGCACTAATATGGTCACAAAGTTAAATGCAAATGCGTTTCTATGTAAATTTGTTCAAAAAATTAATAAAATAAAGTAGAATAAAGAGTTTTTATTGCTGCTTTAGTGATTAATACTTAACCTGATCAATAAAAAAAAACTGTTTTTCATAATGATAATATCACGGTAAGGTCCTCCATCTCAAAAAGTCGGCAACGCATCTGCAAAAGTTTCTATAGAATGTAGATGAACTCACTTACGATCATGTGCTCCACAAGCCCGATTACCCAATTTATTATTAAAAAGAATAGCACAGATTACTAAATAGTAGATTACTTAATAGTCTCGCTCCCTAATCACTTTTCTTACCTCCCAATAAACATTCTCACAATAAAGGCCCACTTATCAATTACTAAACAATTTCGGAAAACTGCGTTAAAAGTTTCACGGATCCAATTTACTTGTGTTTAACTTCAACACTTTGCCGCCTAGATAAATAATTCAAAGTAACAACGCTTTGTGGCTGCCACATTGTTCCCCATGTGTGTTCCTTGCCAAGTACCTCGATAAATCTTTAGTTTATAATTGAACTCTGTGTGGATTCCATGTTATCTTATACAAAGTACCTATGAAACTATGTACGGTAGGTGAAACTTCTAATGTAATGTCTAGTATTTCTAATTAACCATTTATGAACATAATCTGACGTTTATTAATTTATCTGTGTTCTGTCTCGTTCAATATTCTATTGGCATGAGAAAATCGTAATGGTTTCAACAAGGTTTTAATATTGATTTCAGATTTAAAGGATTTCAATAAAGAATCGAATCGTTTTTGATATTATATTTCTAAACGATAGCTACTTTTGATCTTTGGCTGCCACAAAACTAATACCATCCTACATAACTTCAATAATTTATATAAATTGTGCGTAAGTTCTTCAAACTTATGAGTGAAATTATGCCTGAAGACAAATAACAAAATCCATCAAACATTATAAAACATAACGTAATATAACTTAAATTTTAGTCGATGCTTTAGCAAATATCGGAAGGTTTAATAAAGTAAAATAATATTATAATGTATCAATAAATATTAGAATATAACAATTCAATGAAAATAACGATAACGATACGCCCCTGTTTACTTTAGAGACGCCTCTGTTTTTTATTTGTTTGTTTTGTTACAAAAATAGAGTTATACCTTGTCATAAAAATTCCATCATTATACTGTGGTTACACCGCCTTTGTAATATATTAATATTATATTATATGAAGATACAGTACAAAGATTTAAACTGAACGATCAAATGCATAGTACCATTTTACCTATATAGCTTAAGCTTTAATACATATTATATTAAACAAAATATTGTATTGGTATTGGTATTTGATTGCGTACAAGAAATTATTGCTTGTGTATGTGTATACAAGCAATAATTTCTTGTACACAATTAACGTATTACAAACATCATATTTCACAAGCTCAGTTATTTATACATTCACAAAATGTGTGAATATTTTCTGTAACATCCTGAACGATTACTCAATTACAGTAAGCGTTCTCGCTCCATAAATATTATTAATTATGAATAATACTCTCGGGACAGTATACTTAAAAGACATGACGATTTAAATTAATTTTCCACGAGCATCTTTAGAGCCGCCTGGTTTCAATGCGAAAAGGCACCCTCTTGTAACACGTTACGGTTTATTTTTTAATGGCAACTTAATGGCTTTTCACACGAAGGGCAATGCAACAAAATTCTAAAGGTAAGCATTAACGAGGTCGCCTTATTCAAGATGTATTTTGTCAAGGTCTTCGGAGGCTTTTGTACGATGTAGTCCTGAGTCTGTCTACTTTGCTAGCCTGTAACTTGTAGTTAGTGGAAAAATTGATGTTCTTTTGTTAATAGATTTCATAGAATCTTTGTTTTTGTAAGTCTTAATGATTGGAGAATTTTTGTGTTTACTAGTAAACGTCTGACTTTTAATTTGTATTTTTTATTTGGTTTACTTAATGATTATTATTACTCAGTATAAATTGAAAATATTACTAAAGATTATTGTATTCTTGTTTAAAAGAGCTTTCATAATCATTATTCATTCTAAACTACATTATTCAGTAACTATTGAGTACGTTTACTGTTGAGTAATGATATGTTTTGAATCGTTATTATTGATTGATTGAGTCCAAACTATATTTTATTTAAATATTCTTATACTTACAATAAAAGCTTCAATAGCACAAACGTATAATGATAAAACATACTATATTTAACAAACACATACTGTGTTGAAAATGACTTAACACAAGAACAAAAGTACAGCTCAAAACAATTTCAAATTAAGTAGTTATTCGGTGTAATTTAGGGCTCAATTAAAACAGCCTCGCAAACGTGTTACACTTGTGTATTTCGTGCAATTACTCATTCTCGTTCCGGTGTTCCGTTCTCTCGTAAAACTGAAAGCAAAGTCATACTAAGTATTATACCGCCGAGTTGTGTACACGCTATGTGATCGGCTAGTAGGCGATTTGATGTGCTTTTTAATTTTCAGTGTTATTTTATATTTGTTATCATAGGTTTTCATAAAAATAATCGCTCTATCCGCTCACGTCTCTATGTAAAGAATGGGGCGTGTGTGCCGAGCACTCGTATCAGAAGTGAAACTTCTTTGGCAAGATTCAAAGATACCAAAATTGTCGCTTTACGTGACAAGACGGTTTTGCCATGACCTTGAAATTTTACTCTCAAAGCACCTAAAAATGATTCACTTCAATAACCTCTCTAATCTCTATCCGCTCAGCTTTACCCTATGTAAAAAATATAGCCTTTGTCACTAAGGCATTAAGTAGCTTTCGCTGGTGAAAAGTTTTGATAAGTAGGTTTAGCAACCCTCGAAGCGTTTGTACTAGCAAAATATTTTGTTTTCCTATGCGTTGCGGATGTTACGAAAGATGTCTTATGAAAAAACAGTGCTTACAGCATATCATGGGTATGTTGCATCCCGACTAAGATATGGCATAATTTTTTGGGGAAATGCCTCTAACACAAAAAACCTATTTATAGCCCAAAAAAGCTGTATTCGATCAATTTGTGACTTAAAGAGAACTGAGAGCTGCAGACCCTATTGTAAAAAATTAAAATTATTGACACTGACATGTATGTACATCTTTGAAATAGCTCTCCACGTAAAACGCCACCCTGAACTATACACAAAGGTGTTAAGTGAACGAAATCGTGACCAGTTGCAAGTACGTTTCAACGTTAAAACTGCCTTATATCAAAAAAGCGTATTTGTAACTCCAGCAATTATTTATAATAAATTATCACTTAACATTAGAAAATGCACCAGCTTGACGTCCTTCAAGAAAACTCTTTTTGACTATTTAATCGAAATGACTTTTTATTCACTTACAGAATATTTTAACAATTAATTAATTTAAGTAAACTGACATTACCTACATTTTCTAAAAACCCATGACATTTACCTATAATTTCAATTTTAAATATGGACCATTCAATAATATTTTGTGCTTTTTGTTTTGTGCTTGGTATAAACAATAATATATTATATATTAATAATGTTATAAATGTATAATCGGTTTAATAATTAATAATCCTGTGTAAAACATTTTTAAAAATTGTACGCCACATGGCAGATCACAGCGGATCACCTAATGTAATAAGTAATAACTAATGTAATAATATAACGGAATATTTTGTTGACTAGTAAAGGAGATTTGTTAATTCGTTGATTTATCATTTTAACCTTATCTTTACATAATTTATTGTGTTAAATGCGTTTTGTTGTTGTAATCGTCTAGATATGTATGTAGGTAGAGTTTGTGTAGTACGTACGTAGTACAAGCTAACAAACTTAGGTTTGAAAACTAAGTATTGTGTAGGATGCCATGAAATGCAAGAATATTCATTAGTTGCAAATGGAAGGTTCTAATTAGAGTCATGGGAACATAATGAGGACGATCTAAGCATAGCATTTATGAGTCTTTATAACAACTAAGTCCTGACATGGTATATTGTAATTCGTGAGGTATGATGTAATTTTCTTTGAATAGAATATCCAATTTTATATCTGTACCTATTTATACATACGAATTTATAAAATGAAATTGTTTTCTAAAAATAAAACTAAATATCTTTCGAACTAAATTTTTAACTTAGATAGCTTTGATCCTCACATTAATCCCTATGGATGTGTCTTTGTATAGTTTATGAACTCTAATACTTCTAATCATTTATTTTGAACATTGCAATAGTCTTCCTTATTTGTGAGATTGAACCATATTACAAATAATACATTATCTATTATGACTGGCCGGTTGGCTTGGTTGGTAGTGATCCTGCCTTCCAAGCCACTAGTCGCGGGTTCGATTCCCACCCGGGGCAAATATTTGTGTGATGAACATAGATGTTTGCTCTGTGTCTGGGTGTTAAATATCTCTATAAGTATTTATTTAAAATTATATATATATGTATGTTTATCAGCCATCTGGTTTCCATAACACAAGCGAAAGCTTATATTAGTATGGGATCAGATCGTGCCGTGTGTGAATATAGTCCCGAAATATTTATTTATTTATTTATTTATTAGACCATAAGAATTTTCTATATAATATACAATATACATACACGCAATATGATCCCAACAAATATTTTTATTTTTATACAGATAATAAAAATTTAAGGATGGTATTAATATAAAAACTTGTAATAGTCGTGTAAGCGTATCACGTCTCTAGGAAGTACGATGTAGAAATAAGCTCAGAAATTATGTACTCGAGGGAGTCGGTATGAAAGTAAGGAAATATGCTGAAGCATAATATTTTAAAATCAATAACGTTTTCTTAGTAAAAATTATATGAGTCGTGTATTTAGCTCGTGTTATAATAATCTTTAGTTAAATAAAATGTTATTGAGATACATATTAATATAATATCATAACAATTGAGCAAATTAAATTATTTATACTAATGATATTATAAAGCTGAAGAGTTTGTTTGAACGCGCTAATCTCAGGAACTACAGGTCCGATTTGAAAAATTCTTTCGGTATTAAATAGCCCATTTATCGAGTGAGGTCTAGGCTATATATCATTACGCTAAAACCAACAGGAGCGGAACAATGCGGGTGAAACCGCGGAGCACAGCTAGTAAAAAATAAATATAGAGCAATTTCTTTCCTTTTTTCTTAAACATGCACAAGTTTTTTTTTGGAAAATATCGAAAAGATAATAACTTCTTTGCATAAATAAAATTTATATCAGAACATAATTGAATTGTAGAAAAAGCAATACATTTGCCATACTATGTCGGTAAGTAATCGTTAATTCTCGTCGCGGTATTATTTACAGCACTACTTAACCGAAGTTGGAAGTTTAGGCAATATAATTTTATGTACCACCGCGCAGCCTTTCTACAAAGTCCAACTTCATGCATAATAAACTAATAAATATGTCAACCCCACGGTCCTTACAGTTTGTGGCTTTCATTAAAAAGTAAAAAGCCAGCGACTAACGAACGCGCCACCCATTTTCTGATCTTTTCATAGGCTAGATGCTTTTAATATAAAATAAAAATGCGGGTAAAACAATACAATATGCGTCCATTCATTATTCACTGAATTGTCTGCTTTGGACAGGTGATATAATTACGTCTGAATTCTTAGGCATTTTTATAGTGAATTGAATCGCATACGTATAAACTTTTATGTCAACTTTCGGAGGATATTTTATGGAGCATCTATTTTTATAACGTAGTAAAGGTCGGATTACATTTTTAGTGTTGAAGAAATGAACGTAAACTTGAACAACTTTTCTGCTTGTCATATTTTTGTGAAATATATTGTTTGTTTGAGTGCTCTCTACATATCAAGTGTGATCAAATTTTACGACTCGTATAGCAATATTTGGAGCATGACTTTAGTTACATGAATATTTTAACTTGAAACGTAATATTTTATGCAGGTACTAAATTGCTCAAATTCATTTTGATATTTTATTCATACTTTAACATGTGGCAGTTGCTAACTGTTTCAAATTTAATTTCTTACCCTCCTACCTAAATACAGAATTACGAGATTACTTTGCGTCATTATAAGTGACCCCGTTGTGTGAATGCGTTTTGTATTGACTTTTATACCGACGCGATGATTATTCTGATGTATAATCGTATTCTGTAAAGATTCTTCCAAATCCGCCCAGCACTTTTTGGCCCAAATTTTACAAACATACTTAAATACAAATATTTCATCTTCAATTTCATCTTTATAATATTAGTATTGATTTTCTTTGTATATGTATGTAGTGTATTTTCTCCGTGTTTCACGATATGCATTTTTGTATACGAATATGAATGCACATTCCTAGAATATAATATTATGATCGAGGTACGAACAGTGGAACACAGGTGAGAGTAGACAGAATGAGACCATCAGCATTCGATCAGAGAGAACCTAGTAAATAGTAATAACAAAGCAAAGAACAAGACAAATTTGTAAAAAAGTACCTGTTTATTTAATGAAGGGATATAAAAGATATCTTTGTATTAAATATTCTTATTGCCATACAGTTGCATTTAGATTTGTAATATTTATATTTATTACTAGCGGTCCGCCCCGGCTTCGCCCGTGGTACATATTTACGTTTTCTCTACATAAAAACCATCCTCGTACTTCAAGGAATATAATAAAAAAAGAATTATCGAAATCGGTTCAGCCGTTCTCGAGTTATGCGCTTACCAACACATTTTGCGATTCATTTTTATATATAAAGACTAGCGGTCCGCCCCGGCTTCGCCCGTGGTACATATTTACGTTTTCTCTACATAAAAACCATCCTCGTACTTCAAGGCATATAATAAAAAAAGAATTATCGAAATCGGTTCAGCCGTTCTCGAGTTATGCGCTTACCAACACATTTTGCGATTCATTTTTATATATAAGATTAGAAAGCTATATTTATATTAGGAATATTATTTATTATTAGAAAGCTATATTTATATTAGGAATATAATAGGAAGAAATTGTTAAATAAATAAAATAAAAAAGAACCTGTTCATTAAGTGAAATGAAATACGGATTTTAGTGTAAGTAATTAATTTATCTTCTACTCATTAGAAAAAGATAATAATTAGAAGGAAATAGTCTTGTCTTACTTTGAGCGTTAAATTTCATAGCTTTAATTAATTCGATATTAATTAATTAGAAAATAATTATCGGTACTTTCCTCTTAATGCTATAATTACACTTTTTAAACATTTGTTTCTGACTGACAATTCAAGTAATTTAACTTTTTAAGACTGTTAAGCGTTTAATTGTTGATTATTTTAATTAATTTACACTTAGACATTATTATGTATTTTATTTTATATTCATAGTAGTTTTAAGTGCTATTTAATAAAATTAATTCCTTGTTTTTCAAAGTTTGTTAATAATTGGGCCATCTGAATATTTATTACGTGCACCTATGCACTTAATTATGTAGTACATACCTACTAGACTATGACAAAAATTAAATTCGTGTTTTGGATAATTTTCAATTTTGATGCACTTTTCTCCACTAGGAATAAAAAGCTATTAACTAGGAATAAAAAGAGTAACCTACTTATGCATAACATAACATATTGAATAAATTTGCTGTTCTGAGTTTCTTATAAATACAAAAAATAATATACAAACATCAACAAATTTTTACGTATTCAACATAATTTATCTCAGCTATAAAAAGTTTGTCTTAAAGAATCAAGCGTTTTCCATACATCCTTTTCGCTGACCTTTGTAATTCTGACTCACTGACTCCACAAGTTACAGGTACTTCACAGTTGAATGCTAACGCCTATCTATCAAGTAAGCTTGGATGCTTCGTGAAATTTTCAATCTGGATATTTCTAGAAGGTTCGTGTAGGTTATGTGTTTAGCGTGGATTAGTTGTATGGTGTGAGTGAAGAGAATTTAGTGTGAGTAAATTTAATTTAGGGTTTTGAAAATAAAGCTGGAAAAAAGTGGTTAAAAATAAAAATTACTATGCATTTGTACGGGCAAATATTAAGAATATTGGTTTAGATATTCATGTGATATAAATTGTGGTACAAAATTTTATAAAAATATTATGCACATATCGATTTATTTAAGCATTCTTAAAAAATACGTATATCGTTAATAACGTTTAATTGGAGTTAATTTTTGTAAGCGTGATGACGCTTTAATCCTACCAAATATACAAAAAGCAAAATACGTTACTAATCTTCGTTTTATGATTTGATACATAAAGAATTTACTCTGTGAAGGAAGTAAACAATCTATAAAATCGGAAAGTATAAACTACTATTACGTATCTTCAATATAAAAGTGATTTAAACGCCAACAAACAATCTAATAATAAGTGTTATGCTGTACGCGTACAAATAAGCCGTTTGAAGTACCCATTCTCATATTTACATCAACATAATACTGCCTATAATCGTTAGAGGGATTTCAATGTAATACCCGATACGAATAATAGGCTTTCAGATTCAACGGTTTTTACATGAAACAATTGCTGTGTCTTGTAATTTTCTTTGTCAGTTTATTGATTTATTTATGACCGTCAAATTTATTGTATGTGTGAGATGAAGAAAGCTTTGTTGAATGGAATAATAGCAATATGTTGTAATATTATGTAGAGAATGCAATAAGATATTGTTCTGTATTAATATTTTAAAACCTATAGATAATATAAATAGGTAATGTTTAATGTTATAAATTAAAGGCTAAGTATTACTCTATTATTGGACCTCAAGAAGCAAGAACCATGGTAGTTAGAAGTTGGAATATTAATGTAATAGTCGTGTGTTATCTGTTATTGAGTCTTTGATTTAATTGATTGTCGATCTTTCTATGAATGTTTATACAAGTATACATAATTTAAAAGACAAAAAAACTTTTCTAATACAAATTACTGTCAAAACCTTGAACAAAGTAAAAGCTTCAAGAAAAACGAAAGGGCTTAACGCTATGAGGGTAGCTCAGCTGCAAGTAAAAGTCTGATCCCCTTGTTGCATTTATCTTGAGTGCTTTGTTAATTATTTTCATACCAATTCATGAACTTCTTGACAAAATTATTTATAAAAATTAATAACTTATAACGTAGATATAAATAATTTAATGAACTAACAATGATCTTTCAGATATACTTAGTTCGAAAAATGACCAACACCCGCGTTATAACGTGGGACTTTAGTAGTGTTGTTGTTAATTATATATTTTTTATAGCATCTTTCTTACTTTGCATACATACAAAGATACATATATATTTATACATTATATTATTATTATTATATAGTTTTTAATGGACTAACAAAGATCTCAAACTTTCAACTTTTTAAATTTCATAAAAATCAACATTTTCCTTAGAAATAACGTGACTCACATTAATTTGATAACCACGTATGAATGTAAATTAATTAAGCCTATTTCCCTACATGTTGGTATCGCAGTCGAAATTAGCACTTCAGTCGATAGCGGCTCGAATGCGTTAGTAACATGCAATTTTACGGTTTTGGAGTGGAAACATTTTAACCTGGTAATGTTAGATAAATTAGCATTTTCAACTGGGAATTGAATGGAACTTGACAGCGAATGGTCATGGAAGGAATAGTGATGTACAATGTTGATAGTGGCTAATTGGTTTGTGGGAATTTACAGCAAATGTAAAGCCGACAATGTGAACGCATGGACGAACTTCCTGAAAATGAATCGCCTACTTTTTGTTGGAGTTTACATAAAAAAAAACATGAGTAAGTGAATGAGAATGAAAGACGCTTAATAAAAAAGCTTAGGAAGTTTTTGGTGTTTAATTGGAATATAAAATATAATTAATTTATTCCAACTTTGATAGGCTATTTTTGACCTTACATTTAATGTATGATAATTTAAACATGAAAAAGATATCATTCCATATATTATATTCGTATATGAAAATTCTTAGTTAGAAGAAACCGAATCCAAAAAGTTACACGTGTCTCACACCATTTCACATTTATTTGTTGGAAACAGTGTTAACAAATGGCAATAACATAGAAATAATTAACCTTTAATAGGATATAATATTTATATCTTATCTCTCTAATTCGTCGAATTAAAGGTCATGTGAATTATCGCTATTTTCCTTGAATATTAGGTCAATCATAAACACAAAACTTCCTTAACATCTCTATCGAAAACGAAATCGTAAGATTGGGGCTTTGCATGCAGCCGCTACTGTAGTGAACAGGAAATAGTGTGAGGTAACCAAACGTTTTAAAAAACAGACATTTTTTTAAATTAAATAAGGAGAGCATTAAGAGACTTTTTATCGGATTTCAAACACGATTTATTATTTAAGTGCATTAGAGTGATTCCATATTTAATACAATAATGTGGAATTAATACGTAAGTAGATAGTGATCGATGAAACAAATATAAATGTTTTTATTATCAAACCTGTATCTTTTCATACATTCACGATACATACAATAAAAAGATGCTCTGATCACAATTTTACTGAATAACCCTACGTCCGTAGGGTTCTAATAAATATACCCATATTTATTAGAACCCAAGTTCGATCCAAATCCGTGAGTATATTATTAAAAGCGTTTTAAATCCGTAGAAAAGGATATCTAAATGTTTTCACGCAAAATAACAACGATTAGAATTGAATAGCAGCAACAATTGTTACAAATAGTGATAAAATAGTTTTGCACTTGAGATACAAAATGCAAAATGCAGTACATTGCTTATCTGTACGAGTCAGGATACCCTGAGGGAATCAAATAGAGGTATCAAGTGGAATGCCACGTTAACTCCTCTTCATATCAAGAAGACACATACACATTTTGTAAAGCCTTTTATTTTACTTGATATCCTTCACAAGTAATTAGTTTGTTTTAGGTTATGAATTTTCAATTTAATTTATTTTAATTTGAAAAAAATCCATTAGGTAGATATAAATTGTCTTTATTAAAGTGAAACTTTTATTACATCGTCTCAAACTTTTTGGTCTGTGTAGCGCATGTCGCGTGTATCGCGGCTGCCGAGTAGGTATACCTACTCGGCAGCCGACCGTCACGCGACATGCGCTACACAAAGCAGTGTTCGGAACCGTTCGAACAGTTTCACTTTTACCGTGGTTTCATAAAACCACACAACATTTTTAATATTAATATTGGAGTTTTTTATGCACTTAATAAATAGTTAATATAAATAATATTATGTCAAGAGGCGGGATTCAAACCCGCGTCTTTCGCTTTGCCGGGCGAGAGTTAAATTAGAGAGCTTTAACTTTCATTTCAAAAGTGCATTAAATATACTAAAACTACCGCTATAATAAATATCTCGTTAGTCGTTTCCAATAAAAACGATAAAACTAAGCTGTATATTTATATACCAAATTACAAACAGTGTAATAACGTCGTTGTTTTACATAATATAATCTATCGAAAACTGTTCCCATAGTCACCCTGATAGACGCTTTTTACGAGCAAGTAATTACTAAACGATATCACGCTATGCTCGCTCGATGAATGCAAGAAACTTAATCTATTTGCCTTCGCTGTTAGCTTTTGATTAGATCGAAAACCGAATATTTGTACAGATAATTTTATTGGATGCTCGATGGAATCGATTGTCCAAACAGATACATGGGTTGTTTGATTATTTTAAACGTGCAAGTGTGTTTGTATCGAATTATATCTAGAGAATTTACAATTGTATTGTTAATTATTGATCTTTACTTAAATCTTATAAGTGTCATTTGAAGGTTAACTGGTATACTTAAAAAAGTAGAGAAAACTATATACCTTAAAGAATAAAATTTTATAGGTACAATAATATCTTTTTCAAAGTGACCTATTTTTTATATAGTGTTGGTTGAAAACAATACGAACCATTTATCTCTTATGTCAATTTGTGTTTACAGAAAACAACAAAAAACCAGTTAATATATCGAACAAATACTTGATACGTCATATTATAAGGTTACATTGTTTTTCTGCTACATTTTAGTACTAATTATCTTTCCACGTTTATAATTAACGTATAAAAAGAGCATTGATAAAACCGAATTCTTTTGTTAAATATACGTTTATTTGTTTTATTATATAAAGACTAGCTTTTCGCCCGCGGCTTCGCCTGCATTTTCAAAGAAAAACCCGCATTGTTCCCGTTCTCGGGATAAAACCTTTCGTATGTGTTAATCCAAGTTACCCTCTATATGTGAGCTAGATTTCATTCTAATCAGTTCAGTAGTATTTGCAGAAAGAGTAAGAAACATACACACCTCCACGTACACATTACATATCCTCACAAACTTTCGCATTTATAATATTTTGAAAACGCAGGCAAAGCCACGGGCGGACAGCTAGTAAATAATAATTAATAGAGAGGTAAAAAGAAGTTAACTTAATATTAATTGTTTTTGTTTATAGCAAAAATGATATATAGATTATCGAATACCTTGTAACACTACAAATATCCTGTCTTTCTAACCTATTGCTATTTTTACGCTTAAAAAATAGTACTAAAAGTGGATTAGTCACGGTTTATAACCTCGCCTTAAATTCTATTAACTAGACTTGATTATACGATAAATTTCAAACACTTCACCATAGCGCAGTACATTAATCATGGAATGTTTAAAAATTATAGCTGGAGTATTCATAATAAAGGGCTATAAAGGAAAATGGATTAAAATCTTAATAGAGCTAACTTGCTGAACTTTATTCGCGCCTCCAAATTACAGGTTATTGTTATAACTTAGTTTACGACGCAGGCTTTGACGCAGCTTTGCCTTGTAGCTTTTTCATTGGCCTTGAATCATTATGTTGTGGTATTTTTGGACGAAAATAAACGTATTTATGAACGGTAGTTAATAACAGAACTATAAAGGTTGGCTTTTTCAAACGTTTTCTACTTCTTTTTCTAGATTAGTTGTTTGTGAATTATTGTGAAACTAGTGATATTTAACGATAACGATACTATTTTCATAGCGTATAAAAAGGCCTTGCTCAGCTCACTTAATAGTTTGCATTTGCATTAATGATATACCTAATATTGATTATTTATAATATATTTGATAGGTACTTATCTATTTACCTATAATTATTTAGGTATATCTTTCACATTGAAAGTTTCCATCGGCATTGTTATTCACACCAACACTTTCATCTTTATCAAAAGACGTTATTTGTTTAAATCAATCTCAGGAAAAACCGGTGCTATTTATTCGCTTCAAATAATAACAGTATCCAAACAATCACTTAAGTTACATTAATTAGGTTTCGATTTTCGATTTCCAATATTCAAAGTCAATAGCGCTAAGTCTACATAGCTTCCCTTAAATTGTATTGCAAAAGCTAAACAATGTTTTATAAAGCAACAATACGAAAGTTCGCACAAACTACGCTACGCCGACTTTTTGCCAAACAAACCGCATCTCTTTCCCTCATACGGATTAAGTGCATGAAGAAAAGAGACAAATACGCGTGAGATTGTGAACATTAGTCAACGACATGAAATTACAGCGTAACACCGACCCTCGGTAAGCGAAGACAATATTAGTGGGGTTCCCGCAAAAACAATACCTTTGTGTAGTTGCCAAAATATCGGAGTGTAATAATGTGAAGATATTTCGCTTTGAACAATATTCAGAACAAATTGCGGGGTTTGGGAATAAATGTTTGGAGTATGGTCTTTGATTTACATACCGAAAAGATTATAGAGTGAAAATAAAAGTATAGATATTGTATTTCTTATAGCTGTGATCAATGCTATTACATAACGTTATCTAATACGTAAGAATTTCGATAGAAATCGTATTATTACTTAATGATGACAGTTTTGTATAATGTAGTCCATCAATAATAGACATAATATAATTATTTTATACACCTTTTTAATATATTATACTTATCCAGTACAGTGACCACGTACTCAATAAATGAATGACATAAATTATACCCTACAAGAGAAAACAGACAAAAAATTTTATTGCCACGGCATTCCTAAGCACCGAACGTTTCCTTGAAGGTCTGCAGTCCTTTCTTATATAACGGGAAGGGAAGTTGTATAATTATTGTTAGAGATATAGATAGAAGTATCAAACTCATCTAATATCAAGTTCTAAAAGAACATACAGTCCAGTATATTCCTCGTGTGTAAAGATGCGTGAAGTATGCTGTTATTTATGTACCTTGACAGTAGTGTTAAATTCATCATCGTCATCAGTTCATAATATTATATGCTCCCACTACATGGTGGCCTCCTATGATGGTTCAAGCCATAATCCACCACGCTGGCCAAATGCAGGTTGGAAGGCAGATAGTGCGTGTCAAATTTATTTCTCCTAGGATAGATCCTCGGATAGCTCAGAATAAATCGTACCAGCAAGATGATGTCAGTGCATAAAGTATGCTATACTTTTGCATCTATACCATATAACGTTACACCCTAAAAGCGTTACCTAATCGTTCCACGAACCACTAAAAGTTAGTAACTTTTTCGACGCTTCACTACTAATGCAGTTGCGTGTAAACGCCTCCATTAGGAAAGTGATGTGAACGTAACGTGACATGCCATAATTATTGTGGCACGTTTTTTTACCTGTATGCTTTGCTCAGAATATAATGTAGGTTTTATTTCATTGGTGGTAGACGCAGCCGTAAAACGCGTTTTATGGACACATCATATTTATATGAAGTTGCGTTTCATATAATATTTAAGTACATATTGCGAGTAAGTTTGTTATAAAATTTTACGGTTCGGGAGTTTTTCGTCAGAATAAAGTTGATACAATTATTATAAATACGTTATATAATATGTTTGTTTGATTAATAAATAAATAAATAGTAAATCAATATTTTCAGGACATTTTTCACACACGGTACGATCTGATACCATACTAAGCTTTTCGCTTGTGTTATGGAAACCAGATGGCTGATAAACATACATATATAAATTTAAATATTATACACTTCAATAGATTATTAACACCCAAACACAGAGCAAACATCCATGTTCATCACACAAATATTTGTCCTGGGTGGGAATCGAACCCACGACCTATCATATTTGTATGATTATTTTATTATCTATGCTTCACAATAGCATAATATGTTCTTTTGCACCAAAAAGTTAATTAGTCTCGCGTTAATTATTCCACGATCAAAAATATTCACATTAATGTTTAATTACACAATTCCTTAAGCGTGTTGAACAAAGAGCCAAGTTATTTATATACAGCGGTTTCCTTCTCTCATTCAAACTAAAAATACATTTACGGAATAAAGACGGTATCCCAAACATTCGTGTGAAAATTAATTCACGTGTAAGTTCACAAGTTAAACATTCCGAGTTGTGAACTAACCAAAATTGATTCCGCGTTAAATCGACAAGAAACCACATACGATGGTTTTGTCCTTGATAATGTTTAGACTCACCTATGACATTATTGGGCGATAATTATTGTGTGCTATTAAGTTTTGGATAGTTCGAAAGTCCTTTGACAGTAAGTACTAAAAATGTAATCAAATAATCATTTTTTATACTGATAAATTAAATTCATTTAATTTTATATTATAGCTTCTAATTAGTAATATCTAGGTCGATTGTTTAGAATTAGGATTAGCACAGCAAATATTCTATGAAATGTTATAATAGCAAATCGATGTTTTTCAGAAATCAGTTAATTCTTAAGTTTGCAAAATAATATATCTCATGCTTATCATTAGAAACGTAATATATCATCTTCTATCTTATATTGGGTCAATACATACAATTGCGCATATTCTGTTCATATTGGTCGGTTAATATTAGCCAAAATAGAACGAAGCCTTATAATATATTACATTGAAGGGACAGTAGACAGCTGCGTCTCAGCAAGGGTGTATTTATCTTCAGAGTTTCCTCATTGGGATTATAATACGGATATGATAAAAGAATGTAACCCACATCACAAATACCCATCCAAGAAACATGAACTGTGACGTCATTCATGTTAAGATTCAAATTCTACTTCGAGATAGTTCAAGCAAATAGTTGGAGTGGAGAGTTAGTGTGGTTGTGACAGTTTTCATAGTTTAGAAAAATTATTATGTTTACGGGGTAGGTATATTATTTTTAGTGGATAAATATAGGTGGATGGCACAGTTATCAAAAGATTGTGTTAATTTCACCCATAAAGTACTAAATCAAATAACACATTGGAATTAAATATCTAAAACATCAATGTCGTAGATTTAGAAATAAACTGAGATATACCTTACAAACATAAAACTATGCTCATAAAGTTTTAAGTTGATTTATAATTTATCTATATAAGTATTTATTTAAAATTATATATACGTATGTTTATCAGCCATCTGGTTTCCATAACACAAGCGAAAGCTTAGTATGGGATCAGATCATGCCGTGTGTGAAAATTGTTTTGTACGTTTTTCGATTAAAAATAATTAATTCATATAGTATTTATCTAGTTAAAAGGGAACGGATTATGTTAAGAGATGCAGACGACAGCTGGTTCTCGCAAAGCATGTATTTATTAGAAATGTTTTGCTTACTGGATTTTATGATAAAAAATAAAAGCAAGCGCTCTAGAATGCTAAGTCCCAGATGAATAGCTATCGCAGACTTCTACACTTTTATTATTTACTTGTGAAAAAATGCATATGAATTTTACACCAATTTAATGTTTTTTCTTTGTAAAACAAATAAAAGGAATGTGTGTTAGTACTTTGTAAAAAAGAATCCTAATAAAAGGAATATATTTGTGAGTTGTATACTTTCACAGAACATATAAAAATATGTTCTGTGTGTACTTTTTTATGTAGGTATATTGTTTGTGTATTTCCGAAATATATTTGTATAAATACATACCTTACAACATGCATCTTTCGTTTGTCTAATTTCACAAAGATTTTCTTAGTTTTAAAGTAGATTACTTTCTGTCAAATGCTCAAAACTATTTGCTTATCATTAAGAAGAGAAACAAAGCCGCAATTGAATAGTTTTTAAAATGTTTTTAATATAAAAGAAAATAATAATAAATGCAAGTTAAACCAGATGTATTTGACCACTCTTTAGCTGGTCGTCCATCATGGGGGGATTATCTTATTGCTGTATATTTCTCTATACGTCAACCTTTTATGTGCTTTCTGTATTTATTATTTATTTTTATCCGCGTATCATATTTCATTTGTAGATGTTTTTTTCAATTTCTCAACTAATAATATTATAAATGCCAAAGTATGAAAAACAAAAACAGTATCAAATATTTTCCTTTTTATGAATATAAGTTGAGGTTATTGAAGCAAAAATGAAAATAATGATGATATAATTGAAACATATTTTTTGAGAAGGAAAATCTATTGGCCCGTAAAGAAAACGAACTGTGAAAATGATCCTGTCCAAGATAGCATACAGAATTTATTAATAGTTTATTTGTTTGCATATTATTGCTTCTTTATCTATTACTAGAATTCCGCCCGCGGCTTCGCCCGCGTTTTCAAAGAAAAACCCGCATAGTTCCCGTTCCTGTAGGATATCCGGGATAACGGGATAAAGTAGCTACCTGCCTACATACCAAATTTCATTGTAATCAGTTTATTAGTTTTTACGTGAAAGAATAACGCATTCGCATTTATAATATTACTAGGATTAGGCTTAAAATATTAAGCAATCCTCCTTTATATCTACGAGAAAAATTAGATTTCGAAATTGTCTTGATTCGCAGTAACACTTATACGGGCAGGTATTATAAAAACCAATATGAATAAAAGCTGTTGGACAATTAAACGTAAACGGTGAGATTAAGGTATCCGTCACTCATACGTAGGGATTACGTAGCTTTTAATGTAGACTCTCGTAGACGCGTAGCTTTTTACGAGACTGGGCTTTGGAGGTGGAATTGACGATAATACGTATGTTTTTTTGGCGTTTTAATATTTATTTTTAGTCTTGAAAGTATTCGAAAAAGAATGTGTTAGTTTTAATAGAAATGAAAGGACATTATTATACTCGTTTATGTAATATACAGTCCATTTTAAGCTTAACGTAAAATATAATCATAACGGGATGATGATTATCTTCTGTTTTGTTTGTATTACAGTAACAGAAGCATAATAATGCATATTACAAGAAAAAATATTATGACGTAGCATTGTATCTCAAATATAAGATTATTACAAAGCATAAGAGCATGAGCGCATTATCTACTATTGAAAATAATATACGTTTTCAATAATGAATTATGAAAGCGGTCTCAATAGTTTATCATTTATATTATATTTCAGAATGAATACAGTTATGAGGTTAGATACATTTGTTTCATTTTTTTATTGTTTAGTATTAAAATATAATTGTCATAGTTTTTCCTGAATAAATGATTAATAAATAAATAAAAAATACGTGTGGCACTCGAGGACTGCCGCGGTTAAGCTATTACATAGCATCTCACTTAATAAATAAAATTTAGTCAACTACGCCGATAGAAAATAAGCTTGCATTGTACTGCACTAGTGCTTATTTTTTATTTCTACATCACGTAACACCAAAACAATATAAAACAAGAAAACTAATAATATAAATCAATGAATGTCATTCCCAAGTCATTTTACATAACTGAGTAAAGCTGCATAATATGATGTAGAGTTTTATTGCCTCCTTTATTGTGAGTGACTGTAATGAAAATCTGAGATGGATTAACACGATTCCAGGCTGATAATATTATTTGAAATTTATTAGAAGATATAAAGATTTTTTTGTATCTTTTAATTTTGTTACTAGGTAGGTTATAGTTGATAAATTATGGTGGATCGGTGGTAAAATGATAATTTTAATAAAGAAAATGAAATAATCAGTGAGATATAATATGCGAGATATTATCAATGTGCTGACTCGTAACTTGGTTGTGATAATATATTATTGAAACGGTCTTGATAATAAATCTGTCGTTTTATGAAAAGGGATCCAAATGATACGCGAATTTTAACAATATGGTTTTTATTTAACTCAAGATAATTAATTATAGGTAGCTTTTGCTTTTTAATTAGTGGTACGTGTACTGAAAGTAATTATGATCATATTGATAATATATTAATTTCACACATTTCATTGTTTAGGGCAATGTAGTAACTGTATTTATTATAAATTAAGGACCTTAATAAAACACACTTACAAAAAAAATGTTGTGTGGTTTTATGAAACCACGGTAAAAGTGAAACTGTTCGAACGGTTCCGAACACTGCTTTGTGTAGCGCATGTCGCGTGACGGTCGGCTGCCGAGTAGGTATACCTACTCGGCAGCCGCGATACACGCGACATGCGCTACACAGACCAAAAAGTTTGAGACGATGTAATAAAAGTTTCACTTTAAAAAACATATTTATTTTCTTAAAACTATTCATTTGATTCAATTCAACTATTATAAGAATAATAGTAGAATCTGTGTTAGTCTATTGGATATAACGCAAATAATTACGATTGAATACCTATAGCAATTCTGTGAAATTTAGCGTAAAGATGATTCTCGAACATAATATTATCTATTTAGTAACTGAGCGTTGATTAAATACGCTTAGAATACAGAATATAGGTCGGTAAATTAATGTTAACACTTAATATTTAGTTACATAGAATCTATACCTACGTATCTAGGTAATACGCCGCTATAAGTGACTCTAACATAAAACATAATAATATAAACTCTACTTGTTTTTGAACTTTTATTTAAGTTAGGGAAATTTATAGTTTTCTCATAGATTTATCAAAAATATAACCGACAATAATTGTACGTAAAACATTAATGTAATAAATAAACCTAATTTTACTACTTCGGTGTGTAAAACGTTGAAAGCGTACCTAATAATAAATTATCGAGTTAAATTTCAAAGAACGTGTGGTGTTATTCCAATATCAGAGTTATCCATTAAATACAAAGTCTGAATAATACGTGAATCTATTTTTTTGTTTCATTTTTTATATGTTTAAAAAAAAAACTTTTTCATATTAAATTTACTGTTCAATTAAAACTACTCAAAATGCACAAAACTCCAAACACACAATATCTCATCCACGAACGCAGTTACCCATTCAATTATTAAAACACTAGTTTAACAAGCTTCATTTGAGTTCTAAATTGAAGGGGAATGAACTTAATTTTAGTTTTAGCTGGGTTATATTTAATTTGTTAGTGCCAACGGACAAAGGGCTTAATCCTTTCAGCTGAGTGTAATGGGTCGTTGCTCTTCCTCACATTTATTTATAGACTTAGATAGGCAATTGTGTCAAACTGTTATTGAAGTGACCGTTCTTTTATGATTACCCGCATTTTAGAGAAGGCAAGGATAGCCTTGATTATTGATATGACACTAAATACAAATTAATAAGCATAAAGCAAGCTTATAATTATAATCTTATATATAAAAATGAATCGCAAAATGTGTTGGTAAGCGCATAACTCGAGAACGGCTGAACCGATTTCGATAATTCTTTTTTTATTATATTCCTTGAAGTACGAGGATGGTTCTTATGTAGAGAAAACGTAAACATGTACCACGGGCGAAGCCGGGGCGGACCGCTAGTAATAAATAATAATAAATATTATAGGACATTATTACACAAATCGACTTAGTCCCACAGTAAGCTTGTGTTGTGGGTACTAGGCGACGATAAATATAATATTTAATAAATACATATATAGATAATAACACCCAGACCCAAGAACAAATAATTGAGTTCATCACAAAAATATTTGCCCTGACTGGGGATCGAACCCGGGACCGTCGGCTCAGTAGGCAGTTACTTTACCACTCGCCAACCGCGTCGTCACGTCAATTACTAGCAGTTTCCTTGCTTTGTCTGTGATTTTATAGCCGCACTCAGGGATGAAGTACAAAATCCAGTAGTGAAATAATATTGAAATTGGTCCAGTAGTTCTTGGGATTATGCAATAGGACCATTGTACAATATATTTACGCTTTAAGGATTTAAATTTTTATTTGCTTTAAAAAGAAATAAGAAGCAGAAGAAGCAGCCCAATCAGTGTGGACGTGGCTTGGCCGACGAAAATGACGTAACGTCATGGACACAATTTCATAAAACATAGGTACACTTAATTAACATAAACATAAATCCTCAAATTTCTTGAATAAAATAACGTTACATACATAATTAAGCCACAGAAATGTGTCTAACATCATGTTTCGCGAGGTATTGTTATTTGTGTACCAAAAATTATATAACGATGTTAAAATAATAATTACCTGGTTAACTCTTCAAGGTTATTTTTTCAACTAATCCAATATAACAAAACTACGAGCTTGTTAAAATTAATGAGATTACACTCAGTATGTCGTTTTCTGTGGTTTTGTATTTTGATTTAGTAATGAGGGGGTCAAACTTTCTTTCTATGGCTCTTAAAAATATAAATATCTACATAGTTAGAAATGACGAATTTTAATTAAAAAACTATTCTGAATTATTTATCTTAGTTATACAATAGGCCTCTGAGAACCAATATAATATGTTATAAATTTTAATAAATATAATGTCAACGAAGATAAACGTTCCCTATTACTAATCGATTTATACGTATTAAATGGTTAGGCATAGCCATATTAAACCGAAAGCTTTCATCGTAATTCACATATTATAGAACGTTTATAAAAATTGGTTGTCTGTAAAGTCGGTTTACTGGCGATAGTTGAATATGACAACGTCCGATTGTGCATCTTTGTTGCTCGTTCCGCGCTCTCACTTGCACTTCAAGCCTTACATGGAACGCCTCAGAGCGAGGTAACGCTGCATGTGTCATGTTTTTTCGTGCGTGCAGCTGGCTCTATCGAATTTTAAGACGTTGTCACGTCAAAAGTAATATTCCAAACAGTAATTTTAAGTGCAAGAACAGTTTTGTTATCTTTGCCTTAGAGTTAAAGTCATTCTTATAATATTTGCTTCGCTATATCGAAAAGGAGTTTATGAATACATTTTCGACCCATAAATTGCATTGAATGTTACTTACATACCTAAAGCGTGTAATTTACCTTAGTTTTACATGTCTATTTGTCTCAAAATATAAACATTTTATTTATTTATTATTATTTGTTACAGGAAGCCAATCTTCAGTAACAGGGACGGTAACCCGCGTGTCTTCAGTAGTGGGTGGCGAGGCGGATCTGCCCTGCGACTCCCGACCTCCTCAACGCAATGATAGTCTGTTACTGGTCGTCTGGTATAGAGATGATAATCCAGTATACAGGTTAGTGTGTTTGATATTTTGGTATTAAAACCATGTTCATCTGTAAAACGAATATGATGAAAATCTCAATGTATGGAAGGAGATTGTCCTCGTGTTAGGTATTTATTATTCGTATTCGAAGTTATTTGGTGACGATCATATCGTTTTTTTTTTGGTAGACGAGTATATTTTCTACAAACAGTCATGTTATATTTATATGGATGGGTTCCATAAGAATTAAATTCTTATAGTTTAGAATTAAAACAGTAGTTTTATAGGGCTAGTAATTTAAAAAAAATTCAATGTTTATTCTTCCTAACATTTTGAAGAATATCTTTTGATCTGTTAAAAATGAAAAAGAAATATAAATTATTGATATCACCCTAAAGTTCCTGAAAACAGACCATTAAGAAAACAAAATGTAATTGTCACATACATTACGAAGCGGTGAAAGGTACATGTGTTTTCACTAACGTATACGAAAACAAGGAAAAAACATCGCGTATTATAAACACAGACAAAGGGTCGTTTTATATATAGCCGGCCGAACTCACAGAGTATAAAATTTCTGACTCCACCTTGTATGAAATAATATATTGGCTTTTTATGCAAGTGGACATTACATTCGATTTAATGTAAATTAAAGTTGATTTAAATGACGATTTAAAATGTTAATTCGCGAAATTTATACGCGCTTTAAATGTAATGGTATCGGAAAGCAGATTTCGATTTATTGCTTACAAATATAAATAGTGTAAAAGTTGATACTTACATAAGTACTTGAATATAGAGTTTTGTATGAAAATATATTTAAGTTTTGAGCTTCTCATTTATCACGACTTAATTTTAATAATATTTTAATGGCGAAGTAAACGGTTTATTGTCGTAATTTTCTTTTCGAATTCTTCATTATCAAATCACTACATAGTATAAAACAAAGTCGCCTTCTCGGTCCCTTTACATGCTTAAATCTTTAAAACTACGCAACGGATTTTGATGCGGTTTTTTAATAGATAAAGTTATTCAAGAGGAAGGTTTTAGTATATAATTTATTATGTTTTAGACAAAGCGGGCGAAGCCGCGGGCGGAAAGCTAGTTATACTATAAAAGGCTATCTTCAAATTATAAAAAAAACTAACGAAAATTCTTTCACAAATTAATGAATGCGTTATTTTGCTACGTTAAAACAACACGCCTGAAACCTGATGCTCGCCCTATTAAATTTCATCAAACAGGCAAACGTTCTGTACAAACAATTTACTATGTACTATGCGTATAGGCTAATTACGGGAGTGACCGGTGAGAACGAATTAATCTAATAGCCTAGCAAAGTAATCTATCTAAGCTTAAGATCCATCGTGGGTACGCAGTTGCATAATGTTATTGCATTAGTTAATATTAGATTAGGTTTCACATGGTATAAAATACACATGGTATAACTGTGGTATAATAAAGTCGCTTCCTGCTGCGTCTATGTATGCGTAGGTATATCTTTAAAACTATGAAACGGATTATAATTTGGTTTTGTTTATAGATGAGGAATGGTGTAAGAAGAACGTTTTAGAATATAGTTTGTTAAGTTACAATACGAGGTAAGCCGGGGGCTCGTAAATTATAAAAACGTTGCCAAAATTTGGGTTTGTGTGCAAATTGTAGTTGTACAAAATGTATGCATGCATATTCTGACAACACCACAAGGTATAATAAATATTTAAATTACTTGTTAATTGTTTTATTTGTGGTTAGAAACCGAATAAATTTATTGTATTTAAACTTATAATTCAATAGTCATATAAAACAAGTTTTATCTATAACACTATAGAAAACAATATCATAATATTCCAAGTGCAAGATAGGCTGATATTTGTAGTTTATAGAGGAGAGAATAATTGAAAGTAAATGATAATCCCAGTGATTTATGCACTAAATATTTAATCCGCTTCCATTCTGAAATGTGAAAACAGTGAAATTTATCTTGCTCATAATAAATATGAACGTTTAATGCGGGATGTTAAAACCAGTCGTAATGGTTACGATTAATAATTAACAGAACATTATTCTTTTATAGTGCAGTAAAATCTTTCGTTGAGAAATGTATATAAACTCGCTAAACAAAACTTATTTACAGTTAATTGTTATTAAGAATTATTAGAAAACTTTATCGTTTTTTAGGTTTAATGAATTTTAAACATAACCTGCGATCAAATGAATTTTTTGTTAAATTATAATGCGTGTTAGAAGCTTCCAAATGGCTTTTAAAAACATTGTTTAGCACAAATATAATCAGTGACTTCAAATCTATGTAGGTAGTTCTCTCTGCCGATATTCTAGCAAATCACCTACATTACTTATAGACTACAGGCCATGTTGAAAAATTTATTGGTCATTTGAACCACCAGGTGACCCATCTAGAACCATATAAGAGCATAAAGTAATAAGATTCAGTTGTCAGTCAGTACGGCATCTGTGTTATAATGCTCCAATCCATTATTCCGCAACGCCGTACAAAAATCATGGAAACAAGAGGAAAAAATCTCTACCTGTACTTTCGAATTCTCATCTGCACTCAGGTGGACAGCTTACAAGTGACAGCATAGTGCTGAATCTTATTATTTTAAGCTCTTATATCGTTCTAGATAGGTCACCTGGTGGTTCAAATGACCCATAAATTTTTCAACATGGGCCTGTAGTCTACTATATAAAAATAAGTTGGGTTTTCCTTCCTGACGCTATAACTCCAGAAATCACGAACCGATTTCCACGGTTTGGTTTTGCATTCGTCGGAAAGGGCTCGTGCTTCGCGAGGTTTATAGCAAAGAAAAGGTGTATCTGGTGGCGAAACGTTCTCCGCCCGGTTTGCTAGTCTATTATAAATTTTATTTTTATTCGTTTACTTTTTTCACATTTATGCAATCGAGACGTATTAATAGATACGACAGCTAAAGCGCAAGTTCATTCATTCCTACATGAAAATGTGCTCTATCTGTTCGAAATATACAAGTGAAATCAGTGGAATGATATTAATAAACACTGACGGATGTTGCCATGGCAACGGATTTAATGTGCTAAGGATGATAATTGGGTAGTATTGCTTGCTAATGGTTGTTTATTATCATGAATTCAACATGAAGACAGATCGGCTTTGTTTCAATGCTAGATTAATGTTTGCATTTTAAAATTTGTTGTGTTGGTTACATATGCAATTCTCTTTAGTCCGTAGTATTTAAGTAGAGAATGAGATTATTCTCTGTATTAGTAATTAGTAACCTATTAAACGTGATAGAGCTACCATTATCAATACAATTTATTTAAAGGACAATACTTCTTTATATAAAACAAAACAAACTAACTTCAGCAACGTTTTTACATATCCAATATAAAGAAAACATTTTTAGTTTTTGTAAATACCACAAGCATTTAATTATATTTGTGGGAACGTTGCGTAAATACTTAATCCCTACTTATAATATTATAAATGTGAAAGTAACTCTGTCTGTCTGTCTGTTACGCTTTCCAGCTTAAACCTCTCAACCTATTTTGATGAAATTTAGCAAAGACAATCTTTAGACCCTGAGAAAGAACATAGGCTACCTTTTATCAAAACACCACGCGGGCGAAGCCGCGAGCGGAAGATAGTACTGTATAAAAATGTTAGGTACCTACATATTTTAAGGTACGGTACCGTCGCGGATATAAACACGCCATACTTTCACCATATAGTTCTAAGCCTTTCAAAGACTGACTGACTGACTGACCAGCACTTTGAAACATGATTCGATTTTCAGTTTATTTCGCTACTCGACTCACACCTTCCTTTTAGACGTAATTCGGTACTGAGCAAATCGTGATGGACAGAAACACAGGCGATTCCGGGCGGTTGGACTTGTAACTGTAATTTGTCAAAGCTTGTATGCATCCGTGTGTAGTGTATAGCTCTCGCAGCCACAGTCGCAAATAATGCGCAACACGAGTTCAAATAGGACAATAAAATGAATTTAAACCTGTTAAATGTCTACTACATTCTATAGTTAAAAAAATTAAACGCTTAATTTGTTGCTAAGTATAAATCTCGAGGACAGCTGAACCGATTTCGTTAATTCTTTTTATGTAATAAACATAGAAGTACGAGGATGGTTCTTATGTAGAGAAAACGTAAACGTTTACATGTTTACGGTCCACCCACGGGTGAAGACGGGTGAAGACGCTAGTTGTTGATATATTTAAACAACTTTTTCTTATATCATAAAAATAGCTCGCTTGCTGGCTTTTATTTTATTGGAAAAATATAAACGAATATACATTTGACGTTAGCAGTAATATAATATTCAACAGTCAATTTATACAGCATATTATTTTCAACAAAAAAGCTATAAGTTGGTAACACGACGCGCATAATGGAACCATTTCGTTTGCACCCTGTCTCTGCAATTTACAGCTGTTGCAATTTTAAAGAATACATTCAGAAACTTGTTTTGGCAGATACAAAACCGCGTTGGCGTTTCATCGCTGTTTTATTTAAATTGCACAAGTTTGTTACGTTTTGGGGGAGCAATGTAAAAAGTGCAAATAAGAATGTACTAGATGTGTTTATTGTTGGGCGGGAGTTTTAATTGAATACCCCGTTTTGAATTTGGTTGGAATAGGCGTTTTGTTTAAGGTTGGTTTGATTCAATCAAACTACAACATATTGTGGGTTTATATTATTCTCTATAATATGAGACAGTACTATCCAAATAAGACGGTATAGTCACAGATTAAGTTACTACCTAGTAATTGTATACCTAGTATAGTTTTAACTAAACTTATAAAATGGGTTGGTAATTTTAATAATTTTGTGTTATAAAAAAGGTCTCGTACGCTTAGGTAAATTGAAATTTGTAAAATTGAGTCAATTTGGAATATAAATGTAATTATATTATCTATCCCGACGTTTCACCTGTGTCAAAACTAGGAATCACATGCACTAATATTCAATGTCTCTCACCAAACAAAAGTTTATCTTCAAATTGTAGGTACATACAGCACTTAGGTCAGAAGCCTATATCTGCACTAACACCGACTCTTTGTTAGCATAAACATGCATATGGGTTGCATAATTCATACGAACTGCATTTCCAATTTCAGAATTTTTAGTTTCGAGAAAGGTTTTCTAGTACTGCGCTAATTGTTATTTGCTTTTGCAGTAAGAATAGAAACAGTTTGGAGGTGAAAATTAAACATATTATTGTGTATTCAATTGTATACACACGCACACGTGCACACATTGTTAAGATAAAAAATAAACTTTTTTAGAAGAAGAAATAAAATTTAAGATATGGCCATTCATCCAGAAGAATACTTACTTGAATTTACTTGTTATGCAGTGTTATAATATGGTCGCATATGTTCTTCTTTAGGGCAGAGAAAGCAAAAGTGATGTTGTAGGTACACTTACTGTACTTTTATTAATCATCATATTATCTAGCTTAAGGATAACAGTAACAAAACATTTTTTTTTTTCAGAATCTTACAATTATCTTTACTAATATTATAAAGCTGAAGAGTTTGTTTCGTTGTTTGTTTGTTTGAACGCGCTAATCTCTGGAACTACTGGTCCGATTTGAAAAATTCTTTTGGTGATAGATAGCCCATTTATCGAGGAAGGTTATATCATCACCCTAACACCAACAGGAGCAGAGCAATGCGGGTGAAACCGCGGGCACAGCTAGTCATCAATATTCACATAATGTTCCCACTGCAGGGACATAGGCTTATTTGGCCTGTTAGGAAGCTTTGAGCGTTAATTCAGCATGTTGGCGAAGTTCCTGCACTTTGATAATTGTCACTTGTCGGCTTTGTTTATTATCGTATCGGCTTGCCCATGATTTTTCCAGGAATATAATATGAAAAGTTATAAATTTTGTATCTATTTGAAATCGTTAACCATTGCATTTGTAAAATTTCCTTTAAATAAATAAATCATTTATTTTCACATAATAATTTTACAAATCAAAGTGACCCAGGCACTTGAACATCATGATTTATCATTATTATATTAGAATTCCAAATACATCTATCCTTATTTAAATTGATAGAAGTCTATATCAATTATCTCTTTTCTATGTTTACATGCTATATTATGTTGCCTGGTAGAGATCGCTACCTAACGGTAGGGCCGCCTGTTGCAAATATTATCTATTGGCCCCAATGTCTTTATTTTAATGCAATAAAACACTTTTCATGCAATAAGCTTTTTTTCATTTCATTTCCTATGTTTTTCACTATTCATTATTGTCACCCTGTCACAGTCCCTACATCGCTAGCCTAAGAAAGCATGGGCTTACATGTTTTCTCTCCCATAACTCATATAAAATCATTTATAAAAGCTTTTCTATTCTGCATGATTAAACGATTTCATCCAAATAAAGTCCATTTTACTTCACACTGACAATATTATAAAACGTTACAACTGTTTTGCGACACCTTCTATAAAACTATTTTAAGAGAAGCTTACAGAATTACGAATGCAAAATACTAGTATGTAGCTTTCTTGTTATGACTCCCAAAGTGGACACATTTCATTGAGTGATATATCATTTTTATAAGTAAGGTATTCACATGAAACGATAGACAATTTTGAGGGTTCTGGATAGTTTTTGTTTTAATATTCTGGCATGTATCAATAAAAGATCTCAATATTTTAACAAATAGCTAATACCTAGATATTGATACAATTGTGCCATGACTTTTTATTTAGCTTTATACTGAGAAAAATAGTCCAATCATTGTGTAGAATTACTCTTCCACATACAAATGAATGTTTTATTCTATCAAAAACAAAGTATTCGGCTTTTAAGTAAGTAAGCGTGTTCTTAGTTTCCAAAAAAAAGAATAAAATTAATCTTTCACTCCATACAAAAACGGCTTTTGTCAATATTTTTCGAGTGAAGAATCAAAACACCATTCGTTGACGCAACACTATTGTTTCGCGCGATTCAGACAAAAAAATTAAAAAATAATAAAAACACGGAAACATTTCGCGAAGTCATCAATCAACAATCACTTTATCGGTTTGTTTTGTTGCAATGTCTACGTTTCACGCTCGGAAATGAAATGAAAAAATTTCGATCGCAAATTGATGTAAACAGACGGCTACTATTTCGTACGTACAAATTTATTGACTTTATGCTGGGTAGACACGATCAATTTTACCGCTCAATTTGCTTGCGGTAAATGTATTAACCCGAAATTTAGGAAAATTGAGCTAAGTCATGGCAATTGGATTGATTTTTATGTTGAATCAGTTTATCAATGTCTATTTTTTGTCGAATTAATTTATTCGTAAAGGTCGAAGTATATTCGGAAATGCTTCTTAACAATTATTGTATTGAGGATTATTTATGTAAAAACTTATTTCAGAACATGTGGTAAATAGTTGTGACGATTGAATAGTCGAATAAGTTAGTCTTTTTTCATATATTTTTACAACGTATTTCACAAAATTAATACCACAGAATAAAAGTTATAAAGTCTGCTGATTGCAACGCCCACATTGCTGCAATATTCTCGATATTGAACAGAAGAAACATCTTGCACAATCGCTTCATCGACAGTACTATGAAATTAATTAAACTTTGTCCTATGCATATCAATAATTTTAATTTAACTTTCACAAAACATCTGCGTCGAGTTTTTACTCTGATTCTGTTGCGAACGTCAGAACGTGTGTATTTTATGGATTCACTGAAAATTAAGTCAAGCTTCAAGTTTCATGCAAATTTGATGATAATGTTGATCGTGTGTCGCCACCATTAGGTACAGGCGATAAACATCGCAACTGCGTTGCACTTTGCCGCGGGATTTTGAACCTTGTATCCAGGTAAATGATAATACCTTTTAAAGCTTATTTAAATCTGATTTGTTTGCGGAAATTTTATACCTTATTAACTATTCCGAGCTGAACCGATTTAGGTTCAGTTGGCTGCTTTCCAAATGTTTGTAACTATCAGAATTGTAGTTGATCTGGCTTATGCGTCTTTGAGTACGGGTTTAGTTTCGCTTGTACTCATATGCGGTACTTCTTCGAAGTATTGTCTCTAATGCTCTTCCTAATAGCCAATTATATTACGTAATAAGGTGCAATTTAACCAATGCATGTAGGGTTGAACACGATGAGATATTGAGATATTATTTATCTACTGCATTTGATAGAAAGATTTCTTACTAAAAGTCTAAAAATATAGTAAAGTATATATATTTATGAAAAGCAAACTTCAGAAAAATCTACATCTACTTTCTTTCCAACTGAAACGGTTGATATATTCCAACAAAGAAAAGAAGGAATACTTCAAATAAGCAATACTGAAATAAGCAATACTGAAACTTTCGATATAATATTATAGTACAACCAACTGTGAAGTAGCCGACTCATCATAACTTATTTAAGCGCAACTCTTGTTGGCGGAGATATTTCCAGATTTTTCTATTAATAACCAATGGTTAGCTTCGTTAGATCTGACACAGCGTTTTCTATCTGTTTAATTCCTCTTAATTAATGAATGAGCACTTATTTGAACACCATTTTATCAAGCGCCGTTCGCACGTACTAAAAATAATCAGTTTTATGGCAATGACTACAAACAATTTACGTATGAGTCGAAACAACTTTCGAGACACTCTTTCACGCTTATCTAAAGCTAAAATAAATCGTGTGTGAAAGTCTGATACAGCGTTCAACGTATAAAGTGCCGTCTTGAGATTGAAATGCGTCTTCCAGTCGCGAAAATTGCTTTTGCCGTTTTTGAGTGAATGAAGTTTATAGACTCTGTTTATGGCTTTGACAATGTACGACATACATTTGATTTTGCTTGTTTGCGATAAACAACATTGCGTATAAATAAATATTAATGCTGCGTAAATAGCGAGTGACTTGACTGACTGAAAATACAAATTTCAACAGGATAAGATGATTAAACATCTGTGTTATATTTTAAATTACATTAACCATTCTTACTTCTTACTATTCTAACTTCCACACTAACAAATTTAATGTTAATAGATGATACGTTATGATTTTTAAACGATTTAAATTCGTCTCAAATATTGTAGTCATAACTCATACCATCAGTCAATTTAATTCATAAAGCAATTTATTGGTATGTGACCTTATTATGATGGGTAAGCGTTGTGGAATGTTTGTGGCCAAAGTTATTATACTGATTGATGGAACCCCTTCATACGAGCTACAAGTGAAAACGGTGCGATAAAACAAATATAAGAGGAGTCAGTAAGCAGCAAATATTTTGAACATCAGCTAGTATATTTTGTTACAATTTATTTTCTAATAAAACATGAAAAAACAACAGTTAATATGGGCAACACACACGTAAAACATTTACCTAACACTCGTTACATAAAACGTTAAAAAAAATAAACTTCACGATAGGCAGATGGAATATAATAAATTTGAATACACGCACGTAAACATAAACGAATTCATCATAATTAATAAAATATTCCGGCACCGAGTCTCAGATAACCCGCATTACACATGTGGGCTATCTAAATTTTACATCAGCTCACAAAAATTCCACTCATTCAGGGCTGCCTCTCGCGACATTTTGTACAACTTTACGAGCGGATTTTTTAATCGCGTAAACCTTATTGTTAGAACCTTTTCTCGTCAAAGGAATACTTGTGAAACTGTAGAAAGATATTCGCTTTGCTTCGTGTGTTACTGGATTTTATGTTTGTATAGTTTGTGTGGAAGATATTTTTATTTCGCAGTGGTATTTTATCATGCTATTCTTGTAAGCTTAATAATTCTTCTGCCTGTACTAGGAACTCATTAAAATATTTTGATATATAATATTATAATAACAGTAAGTCAATATTTTTTTACATTTCAATCCGATTCTCAGTTTTATTTAAATGTGTACAATAAGACAAAAAAATTATTTAATATTACCCATTTTCTCAACCTAGGAATTTATTTTAAGTTAAAATCTATCTATCATAAGTTTAATTGAAAAATCAACATAACGAACATGCAAAATAAAATAATAATAAATAGTTAAGTATTTATCTTGTAAAATAAATTCAAACATATTTGCATTTATTTTTCGATCGCACAACCCTGCTCTCCCAAAAGCGCACTGCGACAGTCGCGAAATTGTAATAGTACCTCCGAGTATTCTAAATTGCGTATTATTCTTCCTTTACCTCTGCAAAAACTAAATGTTGTATAATATGTACTAAAATATTTTATATTCATTCGTATTTCTATGTGATATTCGACTCGAATATAAATTATAATCTGGAATAGCATAAAGTTTTTCCGTGTAGGGAACACGGAAAAAAATTGTATATAGATACATACGCATTCTTGTTTTTTGTGTATAGATTGGTTGATATGATTGATTGAGTGATTAGTTTTATAACCAATCACAGAGAAGTGATTGGTTATAAAACCAATCACTTCTCGAACAGCTTGATAGATTTTATGATATTTTTTTACGTACCTAGATAATATATTCGGTTTGTCAGTCAATCGGCTGTCGTAATCTAGGTTTTTACACTTATAATGATTTTACAATGATGTACTGGCAGAACAACGTTTACGTAGTTTTACTTTAAATATTTCACAATTATAATACAACAAAGAGAAAGAAATAGAAAGTACCTATTAATAGTTATGCCGATAACATTAAATCGAAAATTCGTAAACATGATTCTCAGCTATAAAGAGTGTTGTCGATACAAACTTACTAATGCTTATACGCGAATGAGTAGTACTCAACCCTTCCTCTTCCTGTAGGAAATAACCCTCTTTCAGCCTTTCTATGGCTTTATGCATGTTGGTTTATCTTTTGGTACGTAAATATCATAAACATGAGCAAACATAGTGATAAAACTTAAAAAAAATCGAATTATATAGGTATGTAATTACTTAAATATTATGTACCTATTCAACGTTCATGTAAAAGGAACTTGTTGTTTAGTTAAACAGTTATTTACATATTCAAAGTAAAAATCAATTAATTGGCTTCTTCAATTTACTCTAACAATTCGAAATCTTATATATAAAAATGAATCGCAAAATGTGTTGGTAAGCGCATAACTCGAGAACGGCTGAACCGATTTCGATAATTCTTTTTTGCACGCCTCATAAGCGAAGCGTTGAGGTGGGTACTACTGTCACTTCGCGCAAAACATCTGATTTTTCAAACTTAAAATGTCTTTATGTATCATACATTGCACTTGTAAGATAATACATACACACACATATTAAGAAAAAACACTATTTTTAACGTTCATGATATTTTTGATGTCATTTTTGTTATTTAAACTAGTTAAAAAACAGTTTAAAAAAGTTCTGTCTTGGACGTCCGTGTGTCTGTATGTGCGGATCTTTTTTCTTGATAACACGATAGCGACCGAAATACTTTACTAATCGAGTCTTTTTTTTTTCTCTTACGCTTGAGTATGCTCAGGAATAGAACCCTTTCATTTTTCAGGGTCTGATTCGATGTGGTTTAATTGTTATTAAATAAACAAAAATAATAATTAATAAATATTTATTAAAAAAAAATTATGAGGCGTGCACTTTTGGATTTTCCAAATTATTTATTAAATTCCTTGAAGTACGAGGATGGTTCTTATGTAGAGAAAACGTAAATATTATGTACCACGGGCGAAGCCGGGGCGGACCGCTAGTATTAAATAAATATGAGTTGTAGCTAATAATTTCAACACCTACGTTATACGTTATAATTGATAGGGAATATAAGTCTGTAATTTGAATAAGTTAAGGTAACGATATAATAATTAGACTATATTTATTAATGACTAGCTGTCCGCCCCGGCTTCGCCCGTGGTACATATTTACGTTTTCTCTACGTAAAAACCATCCTCGTACTTCAAGGAATATAATAAAAAAAGAATTATCGAAATCGGTTCAGCCGTTCTCGAGTTATGCGCTTACCAACACATTTTGCGATTCATTTTTATATATAAGATGTGAAATTGTAAAGTAATTTAATTCTAGCTCAACCAGCTCCAATTTAAAATCCACTTTTTAATTCTATTCCAGGTCGTGTGTATGTTTGTTACTCTTTCACGTAAATAGTACTGAACCGATTACAAAGAAATTTGGCAAACATAATATAGAGGGTAATTTCGATTAACACATAGGATAAGTTTTATCCCGGAAATCGCACGAGAGCGATATGCGGGTTTTTCTATAAAAACGCGGGTGAAGCCGCGGGCGGAAGGCTAACAGGAATAATTTTGTAATAATATTATCTATTGGAATACGTTACAAACATTTATATGGTGAAACGATTATATCGTATATAGCCAAAAAGTAAACCTGTCCATACTACACACAATTAATATAATCTCTGTTCACTGGTGAAAGAATTTTTACAATAGGTTAATTAGTTTTTGAGTTTATCTATTACAAACAGACATAATATTATATTGTGACATTAGTTACAAACCATCGTACACTTTACTACAAAGACATACAAGTGAGAATGAAATACACATTTTATTGCACTGACTAAAGATCTCACATTGCACTTACAAAACTCGATATTTCTTTCAAATATAAGTGCAGAATTTGCAGTATCTATTCAAGGAACAGCCATAAATACGTTATCATGTGAAAATTGTATCGAAACGAATCGCTAAGATTGGAAACTTCCTACACTTCGGAACTTGGATAATTTACTAGAGATCTTAAAAGTTCACAAGTGTGCGATGAACGTAGATATTGGAAACAAGAGCCACCCGAAGAAGAACAATAAATTTATTATGAAACAAGAATCGTAAAGTGGACGGACAAATTAAATTTTAAAAATTCGAGATGAAAATTGCAGAAAGTTTGCGGTCGGCATAAATATGTAGGTTTTATGAAAGCATCTGCCCTTGTTTTTAAATGGTGATATTATTTTTATGCTGTATGCTTAGCTTTATGGATGAGAAATGTCTAAAAGCATAGGATATACCGTGGGCCTAGAAACAGAAATGAAGGATATTATTTATTAAAAAAAGTTACGTTGACACACAGTTTTTAAAAGGATAGCGTATTTTTAACCAATTGAGAATTTTTACAATAATATTTGACGTGTCACTTTACTATTAATTATAGTGTAATATTGCATCTTATAATGCTACCTTCTTAATAAATCTCTTACCAATACAACAATACCTAAATTAATTCAATTAACAAACGCAAACCCAAAATTTCCGCAATTATTAATGCAAATTACATTCCCATTGGACTTATCAGTCTTATGTTATTTGATTTTGCATAATATCAAGCCGAGGAAATTCTCAGACGGTCTTTAACGAAATGATTAAGGAGTTATGGCCTTCAATCTAACAGAATTCATTTATTTGTTACTAGCTGCGCTCCGCGGTTTTACACGCGCGTAAATGAGTTTTTCCTTTTAATCTTAACATTCCTGGGGGAGTATTGTTATAAAAAATAGCCTAAGTTATTCCTTTTGACGACAGTTATCTGTCAGTGAAAGTCCCGTCAAAATCGGTCCAGCCGTACCTGAGATTAGCCGGAACAAACAAATAAACAGACAGATAAAAATTGTAAAAAATACTATTTGGTATATGCACAGTGTATAACATCCATATGTATTTAGTAAAAATCGGTTATTTCAATATTAAAAACAGACGCTCCAATTTTATTGTTAGTATAGATAAAGTAAAGACTTTTATCTTACGAGAACAGTATTAGCTTTGTTAATGAACGAATTCTTTGGTTTAATAGCGTAAGAAGTAGGACGTCAAAGGTTATTGATTGAAAACGTACGATAAGATATAGGTATAACCATAGTATAATGGTATAACGGTACGTACACGATTATTAAAAATCTGTCAATAAATCATCTATGTAATATATTATGATGTGATCTGTAATATGTTACTGTTAAACGATTTGGAGTACTTAGATTTTTATTTGTGATCATAATTTTGTATAATACTTATTTAAATAGTGAAAATTAAGTATGAGAAAACATTCTCAGATGAAAATAATTATCGAGAAGAAAATCTATACTAATATTATAAAGCTTGTTGTTGAAGAGTTTGTTTGTTTGAACGCGCTAATCTCAGAAAATACTGGTTCGATTTGAAAAATGATTTCTGTGATAGATAGCCCATTTATTGAGGAAGGCTATATTGGCTATAATATATCATCACGCTAACACGAACAGGAGCGGAGGACTGCGGGTAAAACCGCGGGGCACAGGTTATGATAATTGTTATCAATCAAATATACAAATATAAATAATAAATGGTTAGTATAAATATGTATTAGACTGAAATTCAGCATTTTCAAAATGTAAAGCTTCGTTTGTGTTTAAATGCTGTCTTCATTTTACTCATTAGGCATAGTATTTAGATTTCTATGGGCATAGTTAATTTCCTTAAGCCATATTAACAATACTTATAGGTACCTACATTTAAAAGCTTTTATGAAATTGATACATAATCCACATATTATAGTGGATTATATCTTCTATAATATAAAAATGAATCGCAAAATGTGTTGGTAAGCGCATAACTCGAGAACGGGTGGACCGATTTCGATAATTCTTTTTTTATTATATTCCTTGAAGTACCAGGATGGTTCTTATGTAGAGAAAACATAAATATGTACCACGGGCGAAGCCGGGGCGGACCGCTAGTAATAAGATAAAAATGAACTAAAAGGTAAAGCGTTATTGTATGTTGTATAACATAATGGAAAAGTGCTTCATAGAAAACTTGATGTGAAAGGATGGTATAATTTGAGTCAAATTATAAATATTTTATTTCAGTAAATATAATAGTGCAAACATTATAATAATATTCGAGTTTAATAAATGGAACACTGTTATAAAATATGAAGTTATGTGATAATTAAAGTACGTACGTACCAACCTAGAATTAATCATTATCTATGGACAACATATTTTTCACTTTTTCGTAGTAAATTGTTGTTCCAGATTATGATCTATTTCTTTATCAAATATAAGCAGAATCAGTTCAGTATATTTGCGTGAAAGAACAACAATTAATATCTCCATATATTCATCTCCACATGCATATGACCTATAAAATCGGTGATTTATTTCGGACAAATAATCTCTCCCAGTAATTACAATCACGAATCAGGGTATCCAATAACACTTGCAAATAACAGGAGATATAAAAAGCGAAATAAAAATGAGTGTAACATCAAAGCATCCATTATGGCAAGTATTGTTTCGAGGTAAAGCATTCCACATTTGGCACACAAAAGCGAGTCGGGCGCCAACAATGAAGCGAACGGAAAAACTTTCAGACCACCGTCTTGTCTGCATCTGACCGAATTATTCAACGACACTTAGTAGCTGAGAATTAGTTTTACGGGATTATTACTATACTTTATGTTAGTCGTCGAAAACCTTTGTGTCTATCATATACGATTTATGATAGACTAGATTTCCGCCCGTGTCTTCGCACGCGTTTTCAATGAAAAGCCCGCATAGTTCCCGTTTGTGTGGGATTTCCGGGGTAAAAGTAGTGTCTTATTGTGTGTCTTCAGCTACCTACATTCATTGTAATCAGTTCAGTACTTATTACATGAAATTATAACAAACATCCATCCATCCATACCTACTTACAAACTTTCGTATTTATATTATTAGTAGATAGTAACAAGTCTAAGACAAAGTGGGCAAAGTCGCGGGCGGAAATCTAGTATAATTATATAAAATAGCTTTACAAATTATATCATAATATATGAACTATTCTTAACTAACGTTTATTTATTGATTTATGGTGTTTATGTAATATAGAAATAATTCATCGTGTTTGAAGGAAATGAAACGCGATTTATCAGTATTATTTATTATTGAAACAATTCAAGCGACCTTCAACGAATTCATTGTTATAAAGTCCTTGACAACGCTGTTGTTGTTGTTTTTCTTTATTTTTATAAAAAAAAGTTCTTCAAAAACGTAACATGATAAAAAACAGTTTTAAAATCCACATATTCTACGTCACGGACGCTCGATGGAATTAAGATAGGAACTCGATATAAAATATGTTTCGTTCAAAATTTTGAAAGAGAAATGGAGTGAGCTCCAGTTAGTATCAACGAAATAGGTCAATATTGAACTTTATGGAAGCGGGGGAAATAAAAAATCCTCTAAATTTTTTAGAGCACGCTGAAAATTCTTGAACATCGCACGTGTACGGGTTCATTAGAATCATTTATATTTATTAATTTAGTTAATTCAACAAAAATTATAGTACTGGTAATATTTTCGAAGTGAAACTTCTATAAGTGCATTGAGAGTAAAATTTCTAGGTCATGTCGATACCGTCACATCATGGTGTACGCAAAGATTTTGGTATCTTTGAATCTTGCAAAGAAGTTTCACTTCTGACACGTGTTCTCGGCACACGCCTTTTTTATTTGTGTGTTAAGAAGTAACGAAATATGGCCTTCAAACCGTACTTACAATTTTGCCCACGATAGCATAATAAGCTTCTTTAATTTCAGTAATTAGAAAAGCAAACACGTTTCAATATCGAATGATAATAATTGAAATAAAGTATTTATTGTATTGGTTTTTAATTTGACTAATGAGGTACACGTGATACCAATCAACAAAATGGATTAAACTTTACACAAACAGGAAAAAGAAATCTTTAAAATTTTCAGGGCACGCTCCGAATTTTTCTTAGCCCCACGTGTATAAATCAATTAGCGTTATTTAAATAAAAAAATATTTTTAATTAAAAGATAGAACCGACTTAGCTTTTATTTTTTGTAACGTGATCTTGAACTCAAAACCACTCTTTATATACCTATAACTTCTTAATTAATATCTCTTTTTAATCAGATTAAATTTTAATAAAATTGAATAATGACATTTAAACGGAATGTTCTAGCTAACCTTGTTGATGAAATCATGAGACTGATATCTGTAATTTTATTAATAATCTGTACTAATATTATAAATGCGATAACTCTGTCTGTCTGTCTGTTACTCAATCACGCCTTAACTACTGAAACAATTTGCATGAAATTTGGTATGGAGATATTTTGATACCCGCGAAAGGACATAGGCTACTATTTACCCCGGGAAATAGGAAAGGTTTTATCCCGGAAATCCTACGGGAACGGGAACTATGCGGGTTTTTCTTTGACTGCGCGGATGAAGCTGCGGGTCGAAAACTTTATCTCTTATATATAAAATTCTCGTGTCACAATGTTAGTCTGCATACTCCTCCGAAACGGGTGGACCGATTCTCATGAAATTTTCTGTGCATATCGGGTAAGTCTGAGAATCGGCCAACATCTATTTTTCATATGTACCACGGGAGAAGCCGGGGCGGACCGCTAGTAATATATAATATTAGTTTTATGTTTGATTTTTGATCTTGTTAAATGTTTGATAAGATTTGATAGTCAATAAACAAAACTTGAACTAAGGCTAAATATTATAGTTTCATACAAACTTATATTGGGGATTGATAATCTCAAATCATGATGACGATTTAATATTGTATGTAAATAGGTATTGTAAATTCTAATTATTGTTATTAAATTCAGGAGCCTTATACGTTACCCTTAGACATATCTTTGTATTGAGTTTTTTTTTTATTGTGTGTCACAATATGTCCAATATAACGAATTCGCATCCATTAAATCATACCGATACCGGTATATCTACATGATTTTAGTGCATTAGTATTAATTTTAAACGCTATCGGCACATGGCCAGATTATCTAGCTTAAATTGCAGGTTTTCAATCGCGTGCCTCAAAACACTCAACGGCAATGCATTCCCATTTTAGTAACTTCATCAAAATTTAGAATTCATTTTCAGCTTATAAAACTTAGTTTGAATTTGATTTTGTAGAGTTATTACTGATCATTTTAGGTATTATTAAGCTATTGCATAGCTTCTATCGCAGGCCTTGAGCGCGGGGACCGATTCTAGAAATTCCGTAACGAAAAAACCTCACGCTCCCCACTCCACCCCACTCCGACGGGCGGAGGTGTGGCTTGAAGACATGCTATGCAATAGCTTTACCGCGGCAGTCCCCGAGTGCCACACGTTTTAATTTTTATATGTAGATAAGGTAGATAATATGATATTCTTATTATAAGTAATTTTATTAAAGTGCTTATTATAAGTGCTTTCATCTCTTATTTTAATTAATTCTATATTCTAGTATTTATTTGGGAAATTTGGAACAAAATAACTTAATAAAATTTCATGATCACATTTCGTGCGCGACTAGCAAAACTATTCACAGCTTTCTTTCTTAAAAGTTTAATATTATTTGTTTTAGAATTTAATTCCAATACCTACTAAGTAGTTTATAACTAACTAGCTGCTCCGCGCGGTTTCACCCCCGTGGCTCCACTCCTGTTGGTCGTAGCGTCATGATATTATATACCCTATAGCCTTCCTCGATACATGAGCTAATACCGAAAGAATTTTTCAAATCGGACCAGTAGTTCTCGAGATTAGCGCGTTCAAACAAACAAACATACAAACTCTTCAGCTTTATAATATAAGTATAGATTCACACAGAGACAGGTATATAGACGTTTATGTAATAGTTCTGAAAACCATACCTCTATACCTGCGTATATTCTTTACCGAGGTATACATTCGCAACGTTTTTACTTTTTAGATATAATTTTATAAAATAATACGGATTATAAAAACTATTCGCCAAGGTTTAATAAAAAACGACTTAAGCTTTCAACTAACAAGCTATACGGCTATAAAACACAATTTATTTTCTGAAATATTGACGTGTATTCAGACAAGAGGTGGTTTCAATAAACTTATTATAAAGAGCTTTGAACGCTCATTGGCAATATTAGGTTGCTGTAGGGGCTGTCTACAGTTTTAATTAAATTCCTTATAAGAAATAATAGATTATAATGTAGCTGTCAATCAATCTGATAAAAATGTTTATAGGACTTATATGAATCGGATAATAATTTAAGATTATAAATGTTTGGTAATTAAATTTTGATGGAGCTTTTGATGGAGTTTAAGATGAAGTATAATATTAAATTCAACATTCATAGTAACAGTATAGTTACAGTTTCGCTACATATCTACATAGTATTAAATAGTTTTGTAAAATTTCGATTGCGCGGTGCGCATAGTTTACGATATTGAAAATTCGTTCAAATTCAAAACTGATCGTTTTTGTTATATACGGTCTTAAAAAGATGTATAGTAAATTCTAGAAATTTCCATTGCATAAAGGACACTAATTATGCCTTACTAAAATTGCAAAGTAGGCACAAAACACTCAAAAACTCTTTATCATTCCACAATAAATCTACGTTTTAGTACTAGAAGAAGTGATTCATCAAACGACTGACGTACTGATTCATATCTACGGCTATATTAAACGCTTCAAGACTCGGAGGCAATATATGAAAAACTGAAGTAGCTTGGCATATTGCCGAAAGCTTTAGTGCTTCTTTTGGGATATATTTCCTTCTTAGAGTATGTTTTTTTAATAAATAGTTTCGGATTTTCTGTGTAGAAACTCATTATTTCTATTGTAATTGTAATGGTTGATGTTAATTCATTTAGAAGTGATTGAAAAAAGACATGGAAGGATGATTGCAATGCACACGCAGTTTTTTAATGGGTTCAATAAGTTATTAATTTTGAAGTACTACATTAGTTCAAATTAATTTATTTTTCAATAAAGGTAATGATAGTTAAAAGGTCAGGGTATTTAAAAATAACATTACTTACATAGAAACCTCAATATTTTACTCGTATAATATAAAATAACGTCCATTTCATTTAGTAAATGCAATGTCCAGTTTCAATTCTGTCTTGGCAACATTTTATTTTCTTAGGTATTTTGAGTACAAATTGACCCCTCGAGACCTCGCAGTTACAATAATAGAATAGTAATGGTAATTCACGTTTAAAATATGACTTGTTGCTAATATCTCAAAGGATTCTAAGAGCTCTACCTCCAAGGAATAGCCGTGTAATTCAATATAACGCATTTGCAAGTTAAATTCCACTTTAAATAAGGGTTTGCTTCGGAAGTTACACCTCCTTTGGAGATATTATTCTATAAGGCATTCAGTTTGTTGTAATTGAATTAAATATATTTTGTCAGAGGCGATACCGAAGTTTTCAAGTCGCTTGTTTGCATAATTGGCGCGAAATACGCCTTCCGCTATTATTTATTTGTACGGAATATGAATAGAATGTTGTAGAAAAACGGTTTGAGTTTTTATAATTCCACTTGTGAGAAAATAGTACCTTTTGAGGAAATAATTGTTGTATTTTTTGTAATCAGTGATCATTAATAAAACCGTGATGATGTCTAATATTTTATGTTTTCACATCAATTTTATATATCATCGTAAATGGCAAAAAATGCTTCGTTGGACTCACATACAATAGTTGAATTTTAATTTTGACCATAAACGGAACTATTAGCATACAGGTACCTATACTAATAATTATAGTTTCTATAACCACCAAAACTCACCTTTAATTTCACACCAAATAACCCTAAAAACCATACATTGCTTTTTCATGCTGCAAGTGGAGTAGTATTGATTCGCAAATAGTTTATATTCGCGGAATGCACTCGCACTGCGGTTAAGCTTACCACATGGAACGCATTCAACGAATAGGTGTTCAACTGTTCAAACATACAATACTGAATATGCAGATTTGGATTAAGTTTAGCATTGATCGAATGCGGTGTAATTTTGGATGCGAGTATAATGGTGCCAGAGACCGCGTGAAAATGCCGTAAATTTTAAAAATAGCTTAGTCAGATAGTTTTCTTATTCTCTGAATATATTTGAAAAAGGTCGTCTTAGTAAGTAGGTATATTGAAGTTACAATATTTAATCAATAGAGCATGAATGTAATTCGTATTTTGTGCTGATTTAGAAACAGTTAAAATTTTTATGAGTAAGTTTAATGAGAGATAGACATAGATAGACTTAACGCGAGTTTTTTAGCTGAAGAAGTGAAGATATTTAGCTGAATCACCATCAAGACGTGTAATACCTCAATCTACCCGTGTCCACGCTCGCTTAAAGCGTCGGAAAAGAAGGAATCGCCTTTTATACATCTCGAATTTCTTTATTTCTATTGTTCAATTTAGAATAAAGTTATATGCGTTCTGCAAAACTGCTATTTAGTATCGTAAAAGTATTTTAAGTCTATACACATTATATTTATAGGTCTAATGACCTATAAAAGAGACCGTATATCACTATAATTGACATAGGTATGCACACATTACACACATGCGAAAAAACAAAGAACCACGGACGTTGCTATTATATTGCGCTATTGTTTACAAAAATCATCAGTTTAAATGTAAAATGCACGCTGAGTTATGGAAGGCAGTAAAATCAGTTGGAATCACAGCACTCGTGTCCAACGGTTCAGTGGACGAAGAATTTATGGCCAGCTGGAAATCCTTCTTGAATTATGACGGCTAAGCAATTGTGAGTTGCAAACGAATGGTGCAAAAGCTGTTTCGTCACTTCCCCGGAATGTCCCGAGATTTTTTGCTTCGATGACTTTTCTGAGAGCGAAATGAGACTAGGTGAAAAGGGATTTTCGATGAGTTTCAATGCAATGGAAAAGCGAAATGTGATATCCAGATAGCCATCATTTTAATGTAATTCTCAAACTAGAACATATAATTGTTGATGAATAAGCCAGCCCTATTACAATTTATAATGTCAAAAGTGCATCAATGAATGGTTGTAATAATTTAGCCATGTGATACATTCAATTTAATTATTTTTATTGGAATAATCTATTGATTAATTTGATTGTATGTTTCGAAAATTTTTGAAACGTAAAAAATTTCATAAGTGCATAACTTGATGAAGAATTTTGCATTAACTCGAATGAAACCATAATACAAAGAAATAAAAGAGAACTTCAGAAACAAAGATTTTATTACAATGGAAGATAGACGGCGCTATGAACCACTATGTTAATTTGTCTGTCTATGTTACCACAAGATATTCGAAAAACGAAAAATATTATGTTCAATTTAAACTTTTATATTTGGCTTCTTTATTCAATACTCATGTGCTATAAAAATAACGAAATTTTAAAGTTTATCCACGATTTTACACTATGTGAAATGTTCTCATATAAAGTTTTATTTTGAAATATCTCGAGCGATTTTATTTTTATGAAACTTTTATATTTTTAGAGAAGTTGGTTTAAAAAATATAAACTCATTTTGATGATACCCTTAGGCTAGGTTTACCTGTGTATCTAACTACGTAACTACATAATATTATAATGGTTTTTAATAGCTTTTTGGTCGTTCAATTCCTATAGTTCAATTAAAGTTGTTTAATTCAAAATAGATTTATACAATACTGTTTCAGAATGAACGTTCAATGATCAATGGTCTCAATGAAACCATGGTTTAGCTATTTTAGACGCGGCATTAGGGTGAACCTAATCATTTGACGGTTCCGCGGTTCCCATAGTTCGGTCAGTTAATGCTTCTATTTCATCTGGATTAATATCATTAATACATAACAGTTTTGATTGTGGCTTTCACAATTTCGTATAGATTGGTTGGTTTATTGTATTCATTTCGATAGGTTTAAGTTACTATTGTCTTGTTTGAGCTGTCAATGCTGGAGTAATATTGGATTGCATTGAATAAAATTATTTTATTTATTTCAGGGATTAGTTTGCTCAATTTTCAATATTATTTGGAGATATTGGTAGGTACCTACTCACCTATCTACCTACATAAATAGTTATATTTTTTTAATGTAACGCACGTCAGAACTTGGCAGTCTATTTTTATGATATAATATTTTATACCTAGTATAACACAATTAAGCGTCACAGCACGGCGACAGGTTAGCGCTCTTATTCGCTCTTCCCGCAAAAAATTATTTTTTCTGACAAGTCACGACTGACGCTGCGCTAAGACGAAGAATGGTGTTATACTACGCAATAAAATACCGTCAAACAGAGCGACAATGCTCTGACGCACACTAAAAACACGTTCCATCCATCACCATAAGTATATTTCCTAACATTTAGTTCAATCCGATATTTTTGTTACAGCTACGACACACGTGTCCCAGGCCCTACAGGGCACTGGTCAGATGACACATTCGGGGAGCGAGCGCGATGGGTCGGCCTGCCCACCTCTTCACTGCACGTGCGAGACATACAGTCAAGGGACAGAGCCATCTATAGGTGCAGAGTGGACTTCCAAGTGTCACCTACCAGGAACTATAGAATCGCACTGGATGTTATTGGTAAGTTTAACTTGACCTGTGATGATTTGAATTTCATCGTGTTTTATAAAAGCCTATGTCACTTTCTAGCAACTACTTTTGGATAAAAAAAAATCATATCATGGAATCAAACCGTGAAGGAAAGATAAACAAATAAACAATCAAATTAACACACATTCGCATTTACAATATTAATAAAGATTCAGAAAATAAAAGTATAACTATAGTATTTGACAAGTACGATAAATAAGAAAGAAAACGATATATTATTTTAGTTTTACACAAACATATTTCAATTTCGATAAAAAAGAATAAAAATAAAATACCTGGAAAAAACTCGATGAATATAATATTTAACAGGTAGGTAGGTACCTAATATGCTAACATAGTCGATATAGCGCTGATTCAGTAACTACGCAATAAGGGATGAAATCTAAATCCTAAACTTTAATTAGATATCGTGTTGTTAAATTATTTGATTACTAGCAAGGTACTTATCGTTAATCTACCCAAGAAGGTCTTGGTATTGGAAGAAGGACTAAGTAGAAAATTAGGTTTATGCGGTTTAAATAATTTGTAATTCCCAATTTCAAAATAATGCTGTGTGAATTGTTTGATTGAAAATATATTATAGTCGAGTTAAATACGTAAAATTAATATTTGATAGTAACTGATATTATTTCTTCAAATATGAATAGATTTATTGTGCACAATTGCTAATGTAGGTTATATAATCACCATGATGAGTAAATACATTATCATGTACCTACTATAAAATAAATCGAAACATAATATGGAATGCTTTTCCTACATTAAACGCTTATAGGACCTACTTTTTCAAAAAAATCAATTATTCTTATTCTCATTAGTATTCATAACTTATATAGGTCAAAGTTCTTGCGTTAAAAAAATAGAGTAACAAACGCTTCTAAAGAAATCGTGTTTCATGAAACTAGGTGTTCATTGTAACAACGATACAAAACCTTATAAATTCCAACGTGAGAGAACAAAGACGGCGCAACCTTTGAACCTTTATCATCGCCGCAAAAATTCTCAAAACTTCAAGTCCCATACAAAGAGATAAGTCTCAAGTACGAGCTACTAGAATGAATCAGGTAGAGTTTAGATACGCATGTTGAGACACACTTTAGTACAATGTACGTATAGTAATAATATACGGAGATTAGTAAACGTATAGTCTAGAACTTGGCATAACTAATTCATAGTTAACATGAATTTAATCAGTGTTTGGTTTCAATGCATATTTAAACTGGTTGTGTGTAATTTGGTTAAGGGTTGTTATTTTAATATTTGACCACATCATCAAATTAAGACACAGATATATTATGTAACAATTTTCTTAGTTATTAGGAATGTTGTTCTATTAGATTTAACTTTGATTATAAATTATCCAGTTTAAATTTTAATCCAAGATTACGTGTAAAGTTAAACCATTAAAACAACATACAACTTCAGCCTATCCTATGAATTCACGTGCCACGCTTTTCTCGTGAGCCGAAAGACGAAAATACCTCGCAAATGTATGCCGGATAAAGACGATTTTAAATTCTAATGTCATACCAGAAAAAATGTAAATGTTTTCAAAAAGAAATGCGTATAAGTTGTATGATGTCACAAGCAAAGATAAACGTATATTAGAAGATCTCGTTGTTTTTTCTCGTGTATAAGAAGCGAAAAGGCGTCCTAAGCCTTCTCGATTGCAGTATAACATTTATGTTCTGAGAATTTTAAAATGATGCTTTATGTCGTGAACTGTTGCATATTGTTAAGGGCTTATCAATGTATTCTGAGCTTTTACGATACCATATTTTCTATACAATAAAAAGCGACGTAGAGAATTACGACAAAGTTCTAAATGATCTGTGGCTTAGAACTTTTCATATTCGTGATTGATCTTATATTGAAAAGGGTAATACGATTGTAGTCTATTAAAAGAACGTTCAATTTTTTAAACCTGTTTAATGATATATTTGACATACTAATTTAATATATATATATATATAAATCTTAGGATACAGCTTTAATACGGAATAATATTATTTAACAACAATAAATGCCATAATAAATATAAGCTAGAGTAAATTCCATGGCATGGATAAACAATTGAATCAACTGTCAAAATAATACAATAATATTTGGAGTGGCGTAGATAACAATTATTTGATAGTGTTCTGTCCTGCAATTATTCGAAATCCAATTAGCAATATTTCATTGACTTTTAACTCTTTTGAATTACGATTTCAACCTTATTAAATTACATATGAAATGATTTAAAAAAGTCAAAATTTTACTCTTCCAGACTCACCTTTACTAACATACAAAAATTTGGTTTAAATTAATTTGGGAAAATAATAATTATAATACACAACGTAACCCTTTTAGTTTTCATCGTGCTATTTGTTTTTATCTTATCAGATCCTTTCCTTTCTAAATCCTATGATTCGAACCTCTATGGTCGAAGTGACTTGATGATTTTATATTATTACTTTTATTGTTAATTGTAAATAAATTCAAAATTAGTAATAGTTCCTGTGGAACGAGAAATATTTATAAAAAGCAATTAACACGTCTTAATTTTCTTTCCTCAATAATAAAACCTTAGCAATAGCAGTAAGTCTTTAACAAGTGAATAGCAAGCCATAACATAATTTTAACACTATCAAAGTTAAATCAAATATCAGAGAAATCAACAAAATAAAGCCTCATCACAGAAATGAAAGCTTACATTTTTCCTTATAAAAAATAAGCTAAAAACAAGGGAACAGAGACTCGGGTAATCACGATAAAAGAGAAATAGCGATAAAGTTGACCCTTCTTTATCCTGGTATCAACGCGGAAATTTCATACTGAAATAGTGTAAGAGCCAGTTAAAATAAATTGCATTTGATCTGAAAATTGTTTATACCGATACCGATAATGGGTTCGTGCACGCAAGATTTTTTATCGGGAAGTGTATTTATTTATTTAAAAAGCCGACTAGTAATATTATGGAAATAATTATAGGTGTGTGCTAGAAATATTTCATCGAATTAAGTAATCATCAATCCCAATTACTTTTAAGACCTTATCAAATTTTTCTCGAAAATCTTAATTAATATTGTACGATTATGATTTCTTGAGTTTTAAATTAATTGTTCTTTAAATATCAGGCTTATGTTCCACTATTGTATCTCTATGTAGTATGTATGTTATTGCTATGGTATATGGATCGTCAGATATCACCATTAAAGAGTGTTGTTAACCTTTTTTTTGTTCACCAGCTCTTACATTTTTCCCTATAGAATGATATCTAGATGATTTAAGTTTTCCCAAGAACAATAAAACGTGGATAGGAAAATTAAAATTTTATTGCGATTGTGCCCAAAGTGTATCGGGCTATCTCAGATGTATGATAAGACAAACCCTTTCGTATTTTATTATTCAGTTCAAACTTTCGATGATACCCAACTCCGCCGTTAAATTATTTTATAGATATTCTTTTAGTTTTTCCCCTTTATTACTTTTAAACTTTGAGAATAAAACGCCAATGTTTTATTATTAAAATCATTTTTCATAGTATTTTACAGTAGTTTTGACGCCTAACTTTAAGTTGTAATATATGGTTCTGCATCTTTACAGTAATATGTTTCGTGCATTATTTTTACACAAATAATATTCCATATTATAAACCTTTTTTTTAATAATTAATAAACTTATAAAACACAACGAAAAATCCAATTAACACATGTTAAACGACTTCATAAATTATAGGCCTACCAGAATCTGATGGCATATTTATATTTACGAAATAAAAGATTTTCATATGGCAATTTTATTTGACAACTATCAAATTGGTTGTCAAATTATTTGTCTTCTTTGCAATTGATGAATAATTTTTAGGATTTTGTCTAAAAAATCTTCGAAAATGTCGAAAAAGCCGCTGCGATCACAAGCTAGAGGTGTTTTTTATAATGTGTATAGAAAAACATTCGATGAAGAAGGGTCAAACGCATCACAATTTTCAATTTTGAATATTTTATTGGTAAATTGGACTTACACGTTTTGATACTTAAAATAAAAAATATTATAAGTAGGTAACTATAATATTGTTTGTTGATTACAATATAATTTTATGAAAACTTATTACAGGAGTTTCCAATACGGCTATTTGTCAAGTCCAAGCTGTCCAAGTCAATTTTATAATATGTGTATCTTTAATACTTACGAAAATAAACATAGTTTTATTTTATTTTTATTTTATTTTATAAAAAATTATTAGCAATCTAGTTTTGATCTGCATTATCATTACATCCATATTTTTACATGGCATAATGATAATGAATATATACAAATATGGGTATGTGTAAATAATAATATACAGTATTACATAGATAAAAGTAATATGTATATTATACATGTAAGTATGTACCTACATAATATTAAGTGGATATCTCATTATTAAGTACAGTATTGTTCACTTATGTAATGTGACTAATGATGTTGAGGACAAAATAAAAATTAAGCAGTATCAAGATCGTTCAGTCCATTTTCCCTAGGGTTGCATACTCAAAATTTTGATTTCCCAATTTGCCATCAGATTCTGGTTTACCTATACCAACACACGTTAAGCCAAAGAGTCAACAAAATAGTTTTAAGCTTAAAACACTATGCAGCGGAACTCGACAAATTTTATCACACTTAACGTGGTGACGTCGTAAATTATACAGCACACAGTTGCAGCTTTGCTGGTATCCAGGCGACGAAAATCCGACCCTCACGCGACCGATAACATGCCTTGAACGACAGTGTATTCTACATCGACATTCCGAACCATTTTGTACTTTAAAATTATAACGCCTTTGAGATAGCTGTGTGGAATCCAGGTTGGAGAGGTGAGACGGTGGGAGATGATAATATTATAGCGTTAAATTTTATGCATGCAAGACTAGTAATCACTACACAGTAAGCTTAAATTAATTATCTTTAAAACTACGCAACCGATTTTGTTGCGGTTATTTTTAATAGATAGAGTGATTCAAGAGGAAGGTAATTTATGAGGTTTTAGACGAAGTCGACGAATCCGCGGACGGTTATGTAATAAAAAGCTTCACCGTCTAATAAACGCAATTACAGACTGCAGCGTGCGTAACCAAACTTAGCCCTTAGATTATTTTTTTTGATAAATAATAAATAAAAAAGTGATTAAAATGTAGCCTGAATATTCGGTTACTAAATTATATAATGAAAACATATACTATTTACAAATATGGCATCTGAGTTAATAAAGTTTCCCGTGTGCGTAAATATGAGGAAAATAAATTGAGAATCAGTTCCTTTTAAAAGTTTAAAACATGCTTACATATATCATGTTTTAACTGAGAAACTCCAGTCGTTAGTCACTATTTTAGGAAACTGTTTGCCTTCCTCTTAATTGAGCATATCTATAATTCTTATTTATGTGTGTGGTATTTAATCTCATGGAAATAAGGGATGCTATTGAATAAAACCAGATTTCTGGGAAGCGGTAAGCTTTGTTCAAATTGTTTTTGGAAATTATAAAAATGATTATAAGGTATCACAAGAATGTTTATTTTGTGAGAATAAATAACAAGTAAGTTAGTTCTTTATAAAAGAAAGATTGAGGTCCTCTTATTTTGGATAAGTTGCCCGGCAATATTTTACGTTATCTTCGATGAACAGTAAAAAATACGTGTGGCACTCGAGGACTGCCGCGGTAAAGCTATTGCATAGCATCGCATCGCTGTGCCGGTTGGAGTGGGGGGTGTTGGGTTTTTTCGTTACGGAATTTTTACATTCGGTCGCCGCGCTCAAAGTCTGAGATAAAAGCTATGCAATAGCTTAATAATCGTTGAACAATAATACACATGGGCTGTGACAGTATTATATTTCTGTACATAATATTAAACTTTTACTATACAAATGCAAACACCATAAGTATTAAAAGTATTCAAGAAGCGTCTAAAAATTCATGAACTCGCCTAAGCCTAACCCCAGTCCTTACAATATTCTCTTTTAATTAAAACAAAAACTTTGTGTTATCATCTCCATTTAAAAAAAGCGTAGGTATTCTAAGCCGCCATGATAGCCGACCGTCTGAAACGTACACCCAGAGCCTTATCCCAATGAAATCAACGCTAGGAATTTTACGAGTAATTCCCAAGAAAAACTTTTCTTTTTTGTTTGGACAACAACTTTTTTATTGACGGAAATAAAGAACATTGGACTTTTGTTTGATCTTGTTTTTTGTTACAAGGGATGATTAAAACCTGTTTTGTTTTATAAATGCAAGTTCATTTGTTTCTGTTTTGATAACATCGTCTGACTTTGTGAGAATATAATATTTGGTTCTTGGGGAAACAACGCAATTTTGATTATCACAGACTTTTTATTGGAAATTTCATGCTCAAAGAAATATGTTCATAATTTCATTGAAAAATTAAGTTTACGAAGGATTTTCACTGAATTCCATTACACGGGAACGTAATCATCTTTTGATTAAGCTGGAAGACTTAAAAAAGTAATAGGTATATTACATTTACCTATTACAGAGGTCAGAGTTCCACTTTGATTCATTATTTCTTAAATATAAATGCAGACGGTTCCATTTCTTTTAATTAATTTGTACATTTCTTTTCTAAAAATGATATCAATTCATGATGTCAATTAAATAGAGATTATGTCGTTTATTTTGTATTCATACCTATATTCAAACTAAGTAATTCTACTATGAATAAAAAATAATATAAATTACCAATGAACTGCGTTTTCTGTTTCAAGTCTTAATCGGTAGTAAGAACGTCGAACAAGGGATAAGAGTGCTTTCCGAAATCGAATACAATAAAAACGCAAAAACATTGTAGTCACGTTATGTTAACAAAACTGCGATCAGAATATCTTGCAACATTATCAATATTTAATGCGCCGCAAACACGACACTCACTCCCACGAGAATCGACTGAAAATATTTTAAAATAAAAACTCCTTTCACCGCATTTCTAGCAGACATCCGAAACTGCATTTACAGCAAACTGGAGCGCATATAGAATGAAATTTCTGCACCGTTCCATAATATATGAGTTTTAGATATCGAGGCCAGCTTCCACTGTCCTTACAAACCGCGCGGTTACGTTTAAACAGCGTCATAAGGGTTCATTTATTACTCTCCCGAATTTTATTGGGGTATGTATAATGTGGGACAAATGCACACCAAGTCGCGAGTTATGTACATATGTAAATAAAATCTGTGAGTCAGATTTCGGTGAAATGTGGCGAACGTTAAATTTGTGATCTCTCCGCCACATTAGGTCGGTTTTGTGATCTTCGTATTATTTATATTATGTTGTACTTTATATTATGATCTTGCCTTTGAAATGCTCGGTTTGAGTAGCTGTTTATTTTTTACATTTTCACGTCATTTAGGGATGTTATTTTTGTGTTGTAAAGAGACCTATATATGCTAAAATTATTGGATTTGAATAGTAAATTTGCTGTTCAAAAGAAAATGCAGTTACTAGTCACAGTCGTACGTAACGTTTTCTCTTAGGACATTTTTGGTACTTAAATTTTAAAGCCTTATTTTAAATCAATATGCATATTATTTTTTATATTTCTTTTATTCAATTTTTAATATTCAGAATGTTTAAACATTCAAAAGCAAAACACAACAACAAAAACTTCGAAAATCCAAGCCCCAGAACGTAATCAGATTTAAAACTGTTCATTTCTCATAATAATTCACTCGTGTAGCGCATGTATCGTTTTAAAATTATTATGGAAATCACGTCGTCGTGCTTTTAAATGAAACTCGAGTAACATTTTTAAAACATACAGCGCCCTTTGAATTCCACTAGTAATATTATCTGGCATTACGACATGCCCTTTCAAATGAACTTTTCAAACGTCCGGAATAACAAAATACGACAAATTTGAAACTCGCTGCATCAGATTCAATTTATAGTTGTGCTAACTCAGAACTGGGATCGTATTTACAATAAGCGATTGCACTAGAACTGTAAGTTTGTATCGTTCCATGTGTAATAACTTTTATTGGTGACGGTAATCTCGATTGTTTCTATGCGAGTGTATTGTATGGAAACTGACGGTAGTTGTAGATTTTTTGAATTACCGTTAATTTAGTCATCATGTTTCAGTCTTATTGTGACTAGTAATTGATATATGTGTTGGCACGATACTGTAATTGATAAAGCGCGTCACACACGGTGAATATATATACTATAATATTTTTTCTTAAGATACTGTTATATTTTATATAACAGTATATTAACGCATCCGGTATCAGCGTTTGGACCATCGTTTTTCTTTTTGTCATTGCGTACTAAGACTCCTGTAGAACCGCCATCCTGTTACATGTTGTTAAATGACCCACAAAATTTCGCGTCATTGTGTGACGCGCTTAATTTGCGTTTTATATTGTTGATTATTTTTCCGACTCAAATATCGATTGTATATGTATAGTATATGTGATATTGTGTATGGACATGTATTATTTATGGTAGATATATATTATTATTTTTTGTTTTCTTGCTATTAATTGTTCTTTTTCTGTTCTCGTCCCGCCAATTAGTGATCTTTTTGCTTGTTTACCTTTTACCGTGGTTGCCTGGAAGAGATCACTATTAAGTGATAAGGCCGCCAAAATAGTTGTACTCTGTTCTATGTGTATTGTGTAAGTAGTTCTAAGGCTTCTGTACAACTATTAAAGAGTTAAATAAATAAATATCGACCAATAGAATTGCACCATTCGACGTCACGTGGTACAACCTACATGGTATTATACTGATAATTTTTTGAAAATTTTCTCTGGTCGTTGACGTAAAACTGACAGGTTCAATTCAATTGTGAAATTATTGGCCGACATTTGGGACGGAAAAATAATCTCCCGAATACCACACGACCTTCAAAATTATCTGGCATTTCCCTCAAGGTTCCCTGCAAACAAATAAAGTCGTCAAGTTTTTCAGGAAAAATCATTCGCGCTTCGCGCTCGTGATTTTTTAACCTTGACTAAAAACTTGACTCCTTCATTTGTTTGCAACGAACCTATCGGAAAATACCCGATAATTTTGAAGCTCTTGTGGTATTTATTATAAGTGAAAATATATTAGTAGTAAAAATTAAAATTTTCTTACACTGATGAACTTTCAACATAATATAATAATATCAATTAAATAACATAATATCTATTCATTGCATTTTATTCAAGAAGACATAAAAGACTTACGTAAATATTGAAATACTATAATTTTTACTATAATTTCAATAAATAAAATATTCCATTTTACTTATTTAAATACTTACAATATTTTTTTCTTTTGAAAATTTTCACTTTTTTATTCTATGATCAGTAATGACTTACATAAAAGTACCTTACCTATGGTACCTTAAATTTTAAATCCAAAAATGGAACTAGATTTCATATCACATAATTATAACGTCAAAATTTTAACATCTCCTTTTCGTAACAAGACTAGTCCATCCTAATTCATACTGAAGTATGATTTACACGTTTTTAAAAGCATTTCACAATCAATTTGATAAATTGGCGATTCTAAATCCAGACCACTGCAAATAGTAGTCAGACTGGCAAACTTAGTTTACGTTTACGTCTATCCTAAATCAATTGCTTACACAGTGGTGTTTCGAGTTTTCTTTTAAATGAATTTATTGGATTGGACGTTTAACAATTACTTAAAAGGATGAATAACATTTTTACAATAGTTTTTAATAAGTTGATAATTATTGTAGAACCTTGTTTATTCTTACATACAGTACATTCAGTAAGTTTCACTAAGCATTTATTATTTTTATACAGGTTTAAAAAGCCTCAAGGGATAGACAAAAGTAAAGTTGACATTTATTAAAAAAAATGTTCCTAAAATATATTGTAATAAAATTAATTAATACTCTGATTGAAGCACTTTTTTCGTTATACAAAGTAAAAATACATTATTGAAAAGCTTTTATACAAGGTCACTTAATGTGGCCAATAATTACTATTGAGTTTATTTTTATCATACGATAGAGGTTTATTTTTAAAAGGGTGATATTATAGACGCATTTTGAAAAAAAAAATAAATTGAGCGAAATGATGAAGAAAATTAAGAAAGTAATGCTTTTGTAATCATTGTTGATTATTTATTTAACGTTTGTTATAGATAGATGTTCTTTAATTAATTTATTTTCTGCATTAAATTTAAAATCTGTACTTATTTTTAGTTATTTTTTGGCTACATTGAGACTTAAAACAAGAATTAAAAATATTTAAATACTAGCGGTCCGCCCCGACTTCGCCCGTGGTACATATTTACGTTTTCTCTACATAAAAACCATCCTCGTACTTCAAGGAATATAATAAAAAAGAATTATCGAAATCGGTTCAGCCGTTCTCAAGTTATGCGCTTACCAACACATTTTGCGATTCATTTTTATATATAAGAAGATCTATTTCGTTCTATAACTACACTATACTTCACCACTCCTCATAGTAATTTCGCGACGATATTTAAATAAAAAATACAAACATTTTTGAACTATTAAGATCATAAACCTAGGACCTATCTTGAACCTTGTCCTCTTGTACTACTTCCACTAGACCAACGTCTTACTACTTACTTAAACGAATTGGTGCTATAGTCCACAGCGTTCTAAGAAAATCGCTTGAACAATTTCCATGGAAAGAATTCTTATCTTCACACCTGTGCTCTATACAATGGGTAACATATCTTTTATGTCAATACATTCATCATTCCCTCACATTTTCATATTGATGAGAGAGAAATTTCACGTAAATAAAGTAGGCAGGTTTTTATATTATATTATACACGGTTTTTGAATTATAAACCGTTTGCGGAATTAAAAGGACTTACCTATTGTTTGTGATTTTAATTAAGCTAACGGAAATTGGAATATAACGAGAGGCGTATTAATTAAATTCGCTTAAAAATACAGGAGCAATGTAATATTTTAAAAGTGTCTAAACGCTGTTTAATAAGTGATGTTGTATCGTATAAAAATTGTATAAAAACCATCATGAATAAATATCATAAAATGTTATGAAAACATCAAACTAACCGTGAATAGTTGTTTATATAAACAAATTAGATATGATATTTATTTAAATAATTCATAATTTTATATGAACTTTTCATTTCATCGCACAAATATACTTATGACTAGCTGTGTCCCGCGGTTTCAGCCGCATTGCTCCGCTCCTGTTGGTCTTAGCGTGATGATAATATAATATAGCCTATAAGCTTTCCTCGATAAATGGGCTATCTAACACCGAAATAATTTTTCAAATTGGACAAGTAGTTGCTGAGATTAGCGCGTTCAAACAAACAAACTCTTCAGTTTTATAATATTAGTTTAGAATTTAGATGATACTCAAAATCTGGTGTTTATATTTATTTCTTCTCTTATCAGTCACGTACTCAACTGCGTAAAAGGTGTAGGTACATTGAAACACCTTTTCACGACATTTATTTACGATAATAGAATTTGGATGAATGCGGACCCACGTTTTACAGCCCAGGGAAGACGATAATATCATGCTCAATGATGTTAAATTGTTGTCCACATTCCTTTGTATGTACTACGTATTATAAACATGTAACCACAAAATTGAATGTTCTTTTCAAAGGTTTATGTACCAACTGATAAATCTTTACAAGCCTGAAACTACAATTGTATCAAATTATCAAAATAAATATTTTGTTTCTAACCACCAAACTATAGGCCATAATAAATCATAGATGGTTAATGTAGAGTGTATAATATTACTTAAAGCGTAAATGTATTGTCACAGATTAAATATATACAAAAGGGTATCAACATAAAGAAAGTCATGAAATACCCCATAAAAGTTTTAAACGCTCGCAAATCAGTTATCATGTTTAATTTTCGAACAGAAATTGAAACAAACAAAAGCTTCCACAATCGCACATGTAAATCAACTTTTTAATAACCCAACCGCATAATTATTGTACTGATTCTCATTTATCCCACGTACGGAACAATGAGGCAGCATCTGTTCATTTCGGTAAGCGATATCAGCGTAGCGGCAATGGCGTTGAAAGCATCCAATGATTGCCCAGATCCTTCTCAACACTCGTGCCATCAAACCTTTTGTTTCTGAACGAAAACATTTTCATTTCCTCCGCCCGGCTTGTTTATCCACAATTTGGTAAAACCCGACTTCAATTTGATTGTGATGAGCTGTGTTGTGATTTTAAATTGGGCATTTGTTATACTTTTTGAGTGATTTTGTTTGCAATATACAAAATGTCGTATTGTAGTTACAAGAGGACAGCCAAGATAACATCAAAATATCGACTTATTCATCAGAACTTTTCAGGTAAAATCATATAATTTGCCAATTACAAGTGGCAAAAAACATCCCTTTAATTTCATTTTGTCGATTGTGTTATACATACATAGTGGTTTTTTTCTAATACTCCTAGACTACAGGCCGGTATATAAAAAATATGGGTCATTTGAAGCACCAGGTGACCTATCTAGAACGATATAAGAGCATAAAATAATAAGATTCAGCACTATGCCGTCACTTGTAAGCTGTCCAACTGAGTACAGATGAGAATTCGAAAGTACAGGTAGACTCGGTAAATTTTGGTCATATATTTTGTACGGCATTCTTAACCAGAGATCACCTTAGATCCATTTAAAATAATAAGAAAACGCACAGTGCCGTACAAAAATGGTGGTCCACAAAGTGGAATTTTTTATTTATTTTCCGAGAATTTCAGGGCCGTAAATTTGGTCATTTGATTATGTACGGCATCTGTGTCATACTATTTCAATCCAGGGGGTGATTTGACAAGTGACGGCATAGTGCTGAATCCTATTATTTTATGGTCTTTATCGTTCTAGATAGGTCACCTGGTGGTTCAAATGACCCATATTTTTTTTATATACCGGCCTGTAGACTATCCTTTCCTTTACTCCTTCCAACAGCACATCGTTATCTGAGTGTATTTAAAAGACAAGGGCCCGTAGACAAAGTAACAATTAAAAAACGATAACGAAGTTAGAAAAGGAAAAATGTATGGGATTGACATTCGATAGACCACGTGATCTAACGCGGCGTATGTCAATCCCATACATTTTTGCCTTTTCCAACTTCGTTATCGTTTTTTAATTGTTACTTTGTCTAAGGCCCAAGATCTATTGCTCTTCTAGTACGGCACTAATTTTGAATCGTATATTAATCGAAACCATAAATCCATTCGTAACAATGACAATATGTATCAACTCAACATTAAACTCATACAATCTCGTCTTAAATAAACGCTTTCATATATTTAACTCTCAGTTATTCAAGAAATATAATCTTAATTACAATTTAACAGGCGACAGGCGCCAACAATTTAATATGCCTTGAGAATTAACTTCAAAGATCTTAGGTGCCATTTTATTCAACGTTTAATTTTTATGTTCTATATAATGCCCTTGGCTACGAGTGGAACTGAAATACGTACAAAGTTGTAGTATTAAACATTGCAATGCTTTTAGATTTTTTCTCTGAACTGGGGACTAATTAAGTTAAAACTATTAATTAGTTAGAAAGTAGAAGCTAGAACACTACATAAAGGAAATGTACGGCAGCATTGATTCGAGAAAAGTCCGGACTTTATTTTATCTATTAATAACATTGAAGTGGTATGAAATAGACGGATTTTATAGAAATGAAATAAAATTATTAATCCGATACTTTCTTGTTTTTCCTGTTCGCCTGGTGTTCGATCATTTTATCTGTCATCGTTTATCATATCAGTTTATAAACAATTATTTATTGGATTTTTATTTTGAACAAATATGAAACATGTTTCATTGCAGACACATTGAGTGCCTAAAGTATTATAGCGTTTAATCGCTATTCAATGTTATAAAAATATAGAACATCGTAGTTTAAAAATAAGAAACTTTTGTATTAAAATCAAAGAGCAGTTAAATATAAAATGTTTGATTTCGTACCCAAAACTTCCTCATATAATACGGTACTTGACCCTTTGAGATGCGTAAAGCTGTTGAGTTGATAAAAGTTGTATCTAATCTATTAGTTAGATAATGTATAAAAACGTAGAGTATACGATCTGAAGTATGAAAATATCACTTTTATTTTTTACTATTCCTAATATTCTGCTATTCGGTATATTTTCAAATTTTGATAATTTAAGATATTTATAAAGAAATTCTGAAAAAACTATATCCATAATTATAATATGGCGCTGGTATACTACTTTTTTTCAAATAAATTTCTTATCAATTGTTGATGTTTAATTGTGAATATTTGATCTTCGCTCACATTTTTGAAGTTTCATCAAAAGCTTAACACACAAACATAAGACATTTAAACCTTGAAAATCAACACCAAAATACAACACAGAATAAAAATTCGTACCCCGAATACATAACGCCGATATTAACATACCACGCACTGACATTTTTTATAATAAAACCATTTTTATTCATCCTAAATCACCTCGCCGCAGAATAAACAACTGTTTAACATAACAAACGTTTTTCAGAGCTACCATCTAAGCCGGTGATCTTTGACGAATTCGGCAAAGAAATATCTGGAGTTGCGGGCCCTTACAATGAAGGAGGTGACTTCAAACTTATTTGCTCCGTGGTGGGGGGTAAGACAATTTCACTTTATTAAATATACGGTTTGTTATTGGGTCATGAGGTAACATTTTTTTTTCTAATGGAATAAATCTTTATTTCACCTTTATTAATATGATATCAGGCTCTGGCTCTCTTGCTTACATTGAAAGTTTCAATATATTATGTATACAGAAAATCTGTGACGTTTTTAGGTTTACGTTGTTTTAATTTTCAGTTTTCAGTTTTTCATTATTTATAGTTTCGATACAATAATTTAATTTTCTTATTCTTGGTAACTGACCTTTAGCATTTTTATCTGATATCTAATTTCGGTAGTAGGAAAAATATTTGTAGAGCTTGAGAATCAGTTTATGTGTGAAATGGAATACCTATCGAAATATGAATATTTTTAGTATACTTTAAAGACTTACAGTATTATATTTATGTGCTAACACTTAAACGAAATAGCCTCAAATATTTCAAAGAAAAAGAAAAATCCGTGGGGATCGCTGACTCAATGTTAATCTTGAGATGGCGTCCTTCAAAATTGCTGTCATTTCCACACTCCGGACAGTGTTAGATAAAATTTAATAGCCAACTTTACGAATAATAATCAATTTTTATTATTACTTGTAAAGGTGTTTAAAAGTTAAGACTGAAGTGGTAGTACTGAAATTTACTTAGTAACAAAAGTTTGGGTATTGTGATTTTTGTTTTGAATATCAATTGTATTTACTTAATTGATTCATTATTATAACTATGTCATCAAGCTTGGTAGCACTCTTTGTATGTCGTTTACTAGTTTTTCTAGTGCTAATTTCTAGAATATTTAATTTAATCATTTCATTTTGGCGCATATTTGCAAAACATAAAATAGAAAATAGATCAAAAACCATCAAGTACCAAAACAAATCCCTCTAATACGTATCGAATACAGATGAAATAGTCCAAAGAATAATTGTACAGAAACAACCTAAATCCTTCAATCGACTTGATTGACATTATACGTAGAAGCTGCTAACACTTATTTTCTTTTATTCCTCTCTTAGAGGATATAATATTGCCTTGTACTTTGATAGAATCATTAGCTGGATAAGCAAATATGTTGTAGGATTTAGGAAAATCAATTTGTTAACTTATTTATATAGCGTGTTGGATTGGACATACGCAATGTCTTGAAAAGGAATCTTGGGATCAAATATAAAATTAAATTATAACGCATAATTATGTATTGTTATTTGGAGTGATGATTGGTTATTTTTAACATATTTGCTGAAATGTATTTTATGACATAGCAGCTAATTAAATTGATACTAAAGGTAGAAGTGTGTATATTAGTTACTTTGATTTTACTACACTAAGTATATTTTTCAGTTAATATTTTTAACAAAAGAACATAGACCATTTTAGATAGATATTTTCGACCGCCACCGCGTGTCGCAGCTAGTATTGAAGCCAAAACTCATGGATCGACATTATAGCTCTCGTGTCGGGAACTACTTATATCAATGAAGATAAATGATCGAATATATAACGGAAAAGTGTATCAAAGTTCTTAGTGCAACCGAGTTGAATTGAAATGATTGATGACACGTAATTATACCGAGTACTTAAAATGTTTCAACAGTATTAAGTTTTGATATATGGTTTAATAAAACTCCTGTTCCAGTTCATTCAGCCAGTGTTTATATTTGAATATGTTAATGTTTTCAAGCTTTTGTCCCAATTTGTATGTATTTTTATATAGTCTATATGGAAAAAGAACTCTTCTCTAAGTCTCGTGATTTTTGTTCTATCTTTAGAAATGTATGAATGTTATTCACATATTGAAAAGTTATTTATATGTGTATACGTTTTTTTCTTTGCTAACATAAAAAAGTTTAATATGTGATTAGTCGACGTTCCTACTCACTGTATTCTTACTAATTAAATAAAGTTATTGAATATGAAAAGTCCGATTAAATGATGTATTATGAATTTATGAATGCATTTTTATAATTAATGGAGTTAGTATACTATTATTGTAGCATATCTTTCAAAATTCTTATTGTTTCACGACTCATTAGTTCACCAAGCAAAATATTTTATTTTTTTTTATTTTTTGTGATATTCACAATCAAAATTAAAATGATTTAAGTAGGTACTATTTGTAACCTCGCGTCCATATACTGCGTTTATACATAGTTAATAATTAATAATATAATGTATTATACATATTATATCCTTTATCTTTTACAGGTAACCCCATCCCGCGAGTACAATGGTTACAAGGCGAAACGGTCCTTGCTACCCTCTCCGCGGGAGAGGTCCAGCATGGGACGCGGTCACTCAGCCTGGTCGTGACCAACGCGACCAGAGCGCACCTCTCCGCAGTGTACACCTGCACAGCTGATAACACCATGCTGCTGTCTCCACAACGCGCGAGTGTTCGAGTGGATTTGTATTGTAAGTACCCGGTCACTCAGCCTGGTCGTGACCAACGCGACCAGAGCGCACCTCTCCGCAGTGTACACCTGTACAGCAGATAATACGATGCTGCTGTCTCCACAACGCGCGAGTGTTCGAGTGGATTTGTATTGTAAGTACCCGGTCACTCAGCCTGGTCGTGACCAACGCGACCAGAGCGCACCTCTCCGCAGTGTACACCTGTACAGCAGATAATACGATGCTGCTGTCTCCACAACGCGCGAGTGTTCGAGTGGATTTGTATTGTAAGTACCCGGTCACTCAGCCTGGTCATGACCAACGCGACCAGAGCGCACCTCTCCGCAGTGTACACATGCACAGCTGATAACACAATGCTGCTGTCTCCACAACGCGCGAGTGTTCGAGTGGATTTGTATTGTAAGTACCCGGTCACTCAGCCTGGTCGTGACCAACGTGACCAGAGCGCACTTCTCCGCAGTGTATATCTGCACGGCTACGATATCTACAGCTGACAATACCATGCTGCTGTCTCCACAACGCGCGAATGTTCGAGTGGATTTGTATTGTAAGTATAATAATATGAAAATTTATAACTATAAAATGATTGTAAGAAACCTAAATGTGTCTTTGGAGTATATTTTAACGTTTGTAAAGAAGATGTAATTATCTTCATAATTTCTATACCTTTCAGCGTGCGTGGTTACGACGCAACCAAAGCCATTTTAAGTTAGAAATGTTATTCAAAATTAAAGTAAACAAACAACAAATCACAACAATACACGCTTACATCAAAAACAAACATTACTCAAGGCCAATACTACTGGAAAATTTAGATCAAAATACAACAGATAAAATATCTAATACAGACGTTAGACGTATTCATGACGTATATTAAGAGCAAATCGAAACATCGATGAGTCGCAAATAAAAACCTCTTTATTAAACCACTCTATTGTGACTTGTATCGGATGTTTGCGACTGCACTAGTTCAATATGAGCTATTTCATAGATGCCTACATAAGTTATTTAATGAAACGGGGACACTCGTTGTATTGGTATATATGTGTGGAATAGAAACCTATCTATTGAATAATGATTGAGTTTCTTGCGATTGTAATTATTTCTTACTAGCTTACTAACCACGGCTTTTCTCGCATGTTTTAAATAAGTATATACTGGAACCTTTCCCGACGTTATCCATTGGTGAAAAATAATGAAAATGAGTTTACCATGAAGGCAAGAAGACGCGGCGGTGAACTTTGTTTTAATACAATAAGTATATAGTAATAGTGGATATATAAAAAACATTTACGTAAACGACACATTACAATAGTATTCTTTCGAATTTAATTCCAAATTCGTGCACATTACTGTGTATGACACATTGTGGGTTATGTCGGATTCTTACCGACCAAAACCCCACTGGTGAAGGTGTTGGTATAAATAAAAACAATTACCTATAATACATTTTAAGTTATCCTTACGTAAAGTATAGGTACTCGCGCATACTTTTAATGCACGACATAATATGCTATGATTAAATATTTCAATGGAACAAGAAAAGAAACGGGAAATCTTTATCTACTTTCAATATATTATGCAGGTACTTTATGTCGTAATTTTTTATGTCGATATTTGCTTCCATGTTCTCTATTTTCACAGCTAATATAATTATTTTCTGTGGATAGATATGATTTCTGGGAATGTAAATTAATAAACAAGTTATTATGTTGTTATTATGAAATAAATCAATTTTACTCATTTCCCTCGAGGCAAATGTACCTATTATGTATCCCATTTCCATTTCAACTTGTTTTTCGTTCAACGAGAACAATTAGTAGTTGAAAATAAATTTATTGTTAGTAATATCGTGTTTGTTCTACGTAGCTGAATTATTATTAGATGTAATATTTGTTAAAACTACATCATGTATGAATTGATATTTTTTTTAATTATTGTATAAAATTATAAATAATAATTATGATTGGTAATAACATTAATGTAGAACTGCTTAAATTTAAAACTTGTTATAATTGGTGGGTGATCAGATGGTTATAAAAATCTAATAATAAAAAAAAGACGGGTTGTAATCCGGGAGTGCCGGCAGAAGTGAAAACTTGATTATTAACGTTCAGCATGTTTGATATTTTGGAATGGTATCCGTCTTACGCATGGAATATAAGGGCAAAAAAAAACCGTCTTACGCTTTTTCGATCAGGTCACGTGTCCTGACGCGAGTTTAAGATTTTATACCCAACGCCACTAAAGAAGTTTTCACTTCAAAAATTAAATCTAATTAAACATCTATAAATAGGAAAAGTGATTGACGTACAAGTAATTGATTCAGTTTATGGTTTAATTATGAGTTCGCAGGGAACGAAGCGACGGAATATATTTATAGGTATATGTACATTGAAATACTTTTAATTCGCACACGGTGCTTTTTATTCAGTAAATATCCGGTTATTCTATGTCTATAGAATAGATAAAATGGAAATAAAAAAAGTATTTTAATAAAATTTATTATAATAAGAATATTCACAACAAAAGAACGACTGATCTCTGGAATCTTAACCATTGAAAATAAATATTATAAGTATTTAATCTAATAAATAATTTCTACTTCGATTTCAGTATTTAAATTAGGTAATCCTTCTCTGCAAAAAACCTTTTTTGGGTATGATTTTAGAACATATCCGCATTAATACCTACTTGCCATATTCCTTCAATCAAATACAGAGATATTTCCAATACCAGTACATGCTCGCTGACCAGTACTTAACATAATTATTATCTTATGGAATTTATTGATATAGATATCGAGCTAATACCTAGGATCATTAAATTACCTATCGCTACAGTAATAAGCTAAGCGCGATACATTAAATAACGTCTATTAGCTCATTGATCATCTTGAGTAATACCGCGGTCGTGAAAATATAATATTTTAAAAATATATTTTAAACAACTACCGCTCCTCAGTGATCGATCGACACTCGCCTTCAATTTCCTTTCTAGCCAACCGAGCCATACAATTTCATATTTCATATTATTCAGCCATCCGTGCCAAAGACCTTGCTAATTAAAAAAGTTGTATGAAATCTCATTCAATATTACCAACTGAACTTTTTGACGCGAGCCGTAAAAAGTAATAAATAAGAAAATTCCACAGTTTCAGAGTTGTTTTCGGGAAAAAAATGAACTTAAATCAATTAACTCGAGAGAATTTAATAAAACGCCCAACTTGGAGTAATAATAAATTACTCTAAACTCGGCGTATTTTCATCACGTTTCGTATAAATGATTGTTTTACTCGGAAAAATTGCATTGCGGTGAATGCAGGTGCGGCCCAACTCCGCAGCGCGAAATGTTTTCGCTTCACTAAACAGAATATATTTCTCAGAAATAAAACTTGTTTCATACTTGCCTGGAAAAATGACGGCGAATGAAGTTCCCTTTTGTTTCGTTGGTAATACTTTCGCCCGTCAATTGTTTCATATAGTGTTGTTTTGTAATAGCTCGTGATTCATGCGTGGCCGAGGCTACTCGTAGTTATGAAGGCCTTTTGCCTCCATAAAAACAATAAAGGTAGGCTAAGTAGTAAAATTTTAAATAGCGCCGAGTGTGGGTGTGTTGCTTCTATATTTATACACTATCACAATGTCCACAAAGCAAAGTATCGCCTTTGTTTTACAGTCTGCCTACTTAGCGGGGACTTATACAGGTATATATCTCGGTGTCCTGGTTTTAAAAGCGTTGTTCTCGTACTGATATTTAATAAAGGCATTATACACGTACACAATATGAACATTATTATACTATGCAATGTTTGATAAGATAATATAGTCGTTAGGTATATTTCTTACTAGCCTTTCGCCCGCAGCTTCGCCCGCGTAGTCAAAGGAAAGGCCATATAGTTCCCTTTCCCATGGAAATTTCGGGATAAAAAATAACCTGTGTAGTAATTCAACCCTCTATGTATCTACCAAATCATAAAAATCGTTTCAGCAGTTTTTGCGTGATGAAGTAACATACAAAAAAACTACTTTCGCATTTTAATACTAGTAGGATGTATAAGTAAAATACTTCAATATGTGCGCAGTAAGGGCATGACTAACTAGATGGATCTGAGACACTTAGTCGCAGGTGCGTCCAATCCTCATTCCCATCCCATCTACTTACTGCCTAATACATCGCAAAGCCGTAAAAAGAAATTTCAAACGCAATATCAAAGGAAAGATAGAAAAATATTCAGTTACATGTACGTAAAAGCCTATAAGAAACCTGTTCCTGTTACTTTTATGTATTAAAGCATATTTATTGGCGGGTTACTTGCTATTCGAGCGAAATAAAACTCTTTATCAAAATATACTTGAAGCGGGGAACGGAAATATTTGAGGCAAGTGTGGGGAAATTCGGAGCGTAACGTGTAATATTGTTCCTCCTTAGGATATTATATGCTTGTTTTTCAATATTTTTGTTATTAAAGATATTATTTAACGGTACATTTTTTGTACGACCGAATGCTGGGAACGTGGCTGGATTATGGATAAAAGGATCGTGTTCTCAAGTAACTGTGTGGAAATAAATAAGCTTTTGATGATAATGTTTTGATAATTTAGCTGATAACGCCATTCAAGTTATGGTTTTAGTAAATTAGGTATTTTCGACTCTGAGCAAGTTCATACATTATTCATAAATTTTATAGGATGATATCGACACAGAAAATAATTATCCAACAGTAGGTATTAATTTACAAACGATAAATATGTTTTGACGTGAAGCTTCTTTATGCGCGTTGAGAGTAAAATAAGAAGTTACACTTCTGACACGTGTGCTCGGAACACATGCTCTTTTTTACTGTTTCAATTAAATGTATGAAAACTGACCTTTTTGTCCACAGTACGGCCTCTAACAGTAGAGATAGTGTCTCGAGAACAGCCGCTATCAGTAGGAAGGAAAGCCGAGCTATGGTGCAAGTCAACCGGCGCGAGACCACCAGCCACTATTTCGTGGTGGCTTGGCGGGAAACAACTCAATTCAGTTACTAAGCAACGGGTAAGGTTTTTATAACTGTGGAATAAGACTATTTTTAGAAGCGCTTTTGTTACTTTCGTATGCCGGGAATTATTGTAGACTATTCAACTAGACTTCTTTTAGAAGGGCTAGTGTAAGGCTGAATCTCTTCAGCTTTATCATATTAGCATCAATTTATATACCTATATTGAATCCACATATATTTTGGCACATATTTAAAATAATGAATCCAGAATTGCTATTAACAATAGCGTATAAAATATTCTAATAATCAGTATTTAAATCGGTTGCCAATATTATTTTACAAATAACGATTGTTACGGTCGAACAATTTCACATGTTTCATTATTATATTATGTATTTCAATAAAAGCAACTAATACTCGGCAATTATTTTGACGATTCAAAAGTGCTTCTAAAGGAAGTCTAGTTGAATGAATAAATGTATGAGTTTGAGTTGAGTTGGAATTTGAGTTTGAGTTTTAATAATTCAAAGTACTTATAGACCAATAACATAATCCCAATATACATTTCTAAAATGCATTTATTTTCAGGATTTAGAAGACAAAAACGAGACGCAGTCTCTACTGCAGTGGACTCCGCTCAAAGAGCACAACGGTCAAGTCCTCACTTGTAAGGCAGAGCACGAGAAATTTAATAGATCCACTATTGAAAGTAAATTGCCCCTTAACATATATTGTGAGTACTCTTCCATTATTTGGTACTGTTTATTTCTAGTGTTGGATCGTGGATAGAGACAAAGGCTCAGATATTTGTTAAGTAACGAGGCAGTTTTAGAATTGAAGTCCGTTTTATCCGAAAAAGGAGGCTTACCTCGTAACCTTTCATGAGATTCCATTTTTGTCTCTTTAATTTTCATAAATCGATGGTATACAATTTAAATGACATCTATAAATTAAAAGGGCCGGTATGCAATGTCAAATAGATTATAAAATCTATCAGAAATTAACTTAATGATAAATTTATCACTAAACCTTTAAAAATGCAGTTCCTTCAAGTGGCATTCAATTCAATCACAAAGTAAAACTATCCACAATCCATTAAATACAAATAATAGGCTTCTAGTAATTGCCATAAATATAAAACCTCATTAGTAACAAACTCCTTGTGGATCTAGGAAGTCTGACGTTCCAATCGTTGCTTAGTTTAATATAACCGCAACCGCAAACCACGAAACAGATACGTTGAAGCCCACAAAATGATATGTAATCAAAGCACGGATGTATCTGAACATGAAAACGTACAAGTTTTTACCCTTATAATTAATATTGCGTCTTATTGGAAGATGGTATAATATGTATATAAGATAGGAGGAAAATTCATTATGAAGCTGGTTAAGTTTTACATTATTTTTGGGAATAAATTAACACTTTATTTCATCAATAGTTTAAGGAATACATTCCAAATTTTAAACTTTTATATCGTCTTGTGAATGCGCAAACATCTATTATTTTAAACAAACTGAAGTTACAGATCTTCAATCCCACTCACCTGCCGCGTATTAAAATCAAATATGCATAGAAAACTCCCGATTCAATACAAAAACAAACTCAATTTGACATAGACTGAATATTTGAACAGACGTGCCAGAAACGAGGATGCATCTCGGTGCAAAAATGAACCCGAACGACATAGAAGAGGGCGACGACGTGTACTTCGGCTGCGAGGTCGACGCCAATCCGCCGGCTTACAAAGTGGTGTGGGAGCATAATGTGAGTGACGTGTCTGTTTATATACTTACTCTATGTTATTTTGGCGCGGAACGCTATTGTTCTGCGAGTTTCTAGCGCTTTCTAGCTGTGGTTAGCGCTTATTTTTAATGGATGAATAGGATAAGAGTTTTTTTGTGTTCTGGTTGGTTATTGTTTTTATTTAAGCGATGGCTAAAAATAGTATACAATGCATGGGTAATTTATTGTACCTCTACTAAAAAGAGAAATGAAATAGGCTTCATTTAATCCTTTTTGATCAACCCAGGCGGAACGGAGACGAGTAGCTAGTAGTAATAAAGTTTGTGAACATAAAAATGATGAATCGGTGCCAGTTACTTAAAAAGTAATTGCAATTCGTGTCAATATTCAGCATTCATTGTCAATTTATTCGACACGAAAAATTAATCCTTTTATTTGCTCAATAAAATACGACCAGGACGTGAGTATATTATACAAAATAAATAATTCAGTGTATGATAGATATAAAACCCTGTATTATTAGCTCTATTTCGTAGCGTGTCGTACGTGATATATTGCGAAATAATAACAGGGAAATAAATATTTTATCACTAGTCACATTCTAGGAATATTATAAACATACAGGATTGAGGATGTTTATTGCTCAACATTGCAAAAAAACTAATAACTTGAAAGTGAAACTAGTCATATAGTTGTAAGAAACGTAAGTGTTCAAGCAATGAATAAATTATTTTGAATTTTGGGTCGTTTCTACAAAGACGACAATGTGTAAATTAGCTTCAAGTAAAATTATTTTAGGAAGCTTATTTTTGGCCTTGGTATGGAACTCATTAGGTAAAAAATTGTAGTAATTTAATCAGTTGCTTCAAAAAATTCATATTATCAGGCGACGCTTGAATTCGCGAAATACACTAAGGGCGTTTGTCCACTACAAGGAATTTTACGGTCCGGCATTCCGATTTTTTACGGTCCGGTATGGCACGCCATTAATCTATATACTAGCTTGTGCACTATACGTAATTTTACTGTCCGACATTTTACTTTTCCCTATTCCGGATGGTTTTTTGTGTCTACGAGTCGCTGTAGGTATAATTGTTTTCGAATGCCCACTTGCTTGGATTTTACTGTTTTTACTGCATATGCCAATTGAAAGCAAGCTCTTGTTTTACTTTCTTTTAGTTGGCAATGAGATTTGTGAAGTCGGTATTGTTATTTTATATACATTGACCAAGCATTGACCTATAATTATTATCTAAGTAAGTGTTGGTAAGTTAAAGTTCAAGTGGGAATAGCTTTAGCTCCTCGTCACCGATTAAAATAAATAAGTGAAACACGCATTTTAAATCTCTTACGGAACTTTACTTTTTATTATAACGAAGTACATAATATAATATTTCACCTTCTATATTTTTTACTCGTTTCTTTTAAAATGCAAAAACAATCATTTATGATAGCATAATACCGCCAAACTTCCTTGAACTGTACCGCACTGATCCGAGTAAAGACGGACAGGTGCACAAGCAATTCATCGGTTTTTTCATGCCACACCGGACCGTAAAAAATCGGAATGCCGGACAGTAAAATTCCTTGTAGTGCACAAGCGCCCTTACCATTACTTTCGTGGATGCTTAACAGTTATAAAGAAAAATAATATATGCAAAACTAAATGTGACGTCATTATAATTTAAAAAACGCACTAACATGAAATTCTCCAGTACTTTACCTGTCAATTTGTGTCCTAATATAAACAAGACCCAAGCTATAGCCACGACATATTACACGATTATATGGTAATGTATGGACATGTCGTTGTTACAAGGCCTATTAGAGCTAATTATTGTATCTAATAAATCAATCAAGCGTTCATCCTCCCGGCTGATTGACATGCGTTACATAATATATCACGCGGAAAATATAGTCCATGTTATCTCTATAAATATAAAATTCTCGTGTCACAATGTTAGTTACCATACACCTCCGAAACGGCTGGACCGATTGTCATAAAATTTTGTGTGCCTATTGGGTAGATCTGAGAATCGGACCTACTACTCTAGTAGATGTTATATATTATGATGTAAGGCAGAACAACATTTGCCGGGACAGCTAGTTATATCTTATGATAAAAGGTTGTTAGGTATAGGAATTATTGGAGAAGAGAAAGTATCATATTGATTGCGGTAAAACCGTAAAATAGTATATTATTGGACTGACCGGATGGCTTAGTTGGTAGCGACCCTGCCTGAAGCCAGAGTTCGTGGGTTCAATTTCCTTTTTTGCTTTATGTTAATAGATTATTAACATAAAAGCGAAAATTATTATCCAGCCTCTTTCTATTCGTTTAATAAATAACGAAATAACTAAACGTATTACGAAAAAATAAATTAATCAAACAATTCAACAACAATAAGAAAATGTCTATGATTTTATATTCCTTTCTATATAGGATAATCGTGTTGATCCAATTTGCATTTAAATGCATTCTTTTGTACTCATACTTTCGCTTGCTCAACGTCGATGTTGTTTTGCTTTGAGCTTAGTGCGACTTGAATTACTGAAATATTTCTGACTGTGCTTTTATTGGTTGCGGACTGCGGTTAAGAAACAATAACGAGAGCAACTACATAATAATGAAAATAGACTTCAGTTAATATTTCTTGAATGTTTAGACTATGTTTAGACACTTAATAAATTTCTTTCTACTTTTTGAGGAAGGAAAATTAATTAGGTATCGAAAAATATATTTCGAAATAGTTTTAACTTTATTATTTTAATTTTAAACTCGAGATAATCACTTTAATTGATTTAACTTTACGAGATTTAAATAAGTATAACAATTGATTCGATGTAACATCTATTCCATAGATCTATTCATTATATCATATTTTATTATATTAAATGAGCTCAACAACTCGCAAATTTTACAATAAAAGGTCACGAAAGAATGCTCTTGCTCTACTAGCTCTATGTTCATTTGATGTATATGCACCTATACACATTGAACTGGTAATTGATTACGAAAAATTATCATGATACCCTAACAATACTTACGATTTTAGCATATTTAACATAGCTACAAAGTACTATAGAACAGCCTAAAATTCTCCTCCCTTCCAGGGTGTGCTCCTACAACACAATCCAGCGAACGGCGTGATATTGACCGGCAACACTAACCTCGCTCTCAGGAACGTGTCGCGGCATCAAGCCGGCTTATACACGTGCACTGCGTCCAATGTGGAGGGGGACGGGAAATCCCCGCAACTGAGGATGCAAGTCGTTTGTAAGTTATTTTGGACTATATAATGTACTTTGGGGTAGAACTTAAAATAGTTTGGTTTTTTGGTCTATATGTGTAGGGAAATTTTTAAATGTACCTAAGGCTTTATCTTCTTTAAATCTTGACATTGACATAATCTTGGCTTCCACCTTTTTAGGGAAGTCCGAATGTCAAATTCTGTTGTGATATTTAGTAATTTGAAATGAGAAGTAAATTCGCCACATTCTAGAATATAGTATTATTCAAAATGGATAATTCAAAATACTTCTTATTGTTTATCCTACTCTATTGATAATATTTTTTCTACACACTATGTAATGTGTAAGACAAAGTTACATATAACTGAGTCATCAAATAAAAGAGTAATATTCATAATTGGAGTATTGAGCGCCCTGCTGCGTCTTTACAAGGAAGTTTCACTTCCTCTACCATTTATTTAATAACAATCTTGTTTAAGACAATAACATCAAGAATGCTATATCGTTGATATCCGCAATGATTACAAAAGTTACAGTCAAAAGTAGACAGCGTTATGTTATTATCATATTTATCGCGTTTTTTATACGTCACCAAAATATTTTCTTTTTCCTCCAAAATTGCCGAGCACACGTGTCACAAGTGAAACTTCTTTGGCAAGATTCAAAGATATCAAAATCGTCGTTTTACTCCATGACGGTATTGACGTGACGCGACCTTAAAATTTTGCTCCTAACGTGCCTAAAAAAGTTTCACTTCAGTAATAAGTAAAAACAATGCTTAAATGATCGAGTTCTAAGCTTTTGAATACGCAACCAAAACTATAACAATGAATCAACCATCTAGAATCCCTAATCGATTGATTCAGAACAATTGGACGAAATAATCTAATCAGTGAGGTTCTTATCAGTAGAAAACGACAGACATTGTGTTGGAGGCCTTTGATTCGATCACAAAGAGGTCCCAATGTGGATCATTTAATCTATTAGGGACTAATGATACGGTGCTCAGAGTATTCCACGGGTTAAGTAATTGTTGGAATTGACTGGGTTGGCAAAATTATTATTTGGTCATTTTTTACATGTTTAATATAAAGGCTATCTATTTTATTATTTTATCGGGATTTTTATTTATTTTAAAGATTTATACATAGTTCTTATATGAGGAATGAATAAGTGTTTATTCCGCATAATAATTTAAATATCTAATTTAAAAGTTTGTCTTCTGCTAATAATAATATTATAAATCAACGTGATGTTAATTTATTTCTTGATCTCAATAACGATTTAATTCATCGTAAAATGTCATGTATTATTATTAATTTTAGATAATTTTTTTATTCTTTTTTTATTCTTTTTTTTATTATTTTTTTATTCTACCTACAATTTATGCCGCTTCGATTTCGTATTTATAAAAATGATTACATAATATGATAGACAACTATTACTTTAATGAATTTGTCTAAATGTTGCAACAGATTTCAACCTACCTAAATTGTAACTGACGTACCATTCCGCCTCACCTCAGGCCAATACAATCATAGAATTGATTATCTGTTCCTCACAGACAGGCCACTGTGTCGGACACGCGAGATCAAGTTAATCGGCGCTGCGCTGCAGGAGCCCTCAAGCGTGGAGTGTCTGGTCGATGCCTTCCCGCCGCCAGACACTTTCGAATGGACGCTGAATAATTCTGCTGGCTCGATTAAGGTGGATGCGGTAAGTGAAAAAAATTACGATTGTTTTTTTTTATCTATTTAGTATTTACCTCTTTATTGTGCTAGAAAGTAAGTACAAAAAGGTATTGTGACATTCAATAAGAGCACAAAGGGCGGCCACATCACTGTACAGCTGTGCACTGTGCAGTAAATATATTATAATAAATCAAAATATTCTAACACATATTAGGATACTCATACATAATATTATATTATAATAATTGTATATAACTGTTGTTGTTCATATTTTTTTTTATAAAAAAGCAATATTAATTTTCAAGTCCGTCATTAGGTACTTACCTGGTTTGACGCAGGAGCTAAAAGGAAACCCGTCAAAACTACCAAAAATTTTAAAATAATGCAAAATTAGGGGAAAAAAGGAAACAAAACTAATCACACTCCAAAAAGTAATTTAGGTACAATACGATGGTCCATGGTGCTATAGAGATTAATTTTATTACTTCTTTATTAACAAAGTAGAAAGAATATTAAAGGTTTATTTCTATTAACATCGCATCCCTTATTGTCACACAAATTAGCACCACACGTATTATTAACGGTATTAAAAGAACAATAAACTTGTCCATCCCAATTTTACGACCCTTATAAAGATAGAAAGGGTGTTATACAGCCCACTGGATACTTTTGATTTGTATTTACGCAAATATATGGAGGAATTGAGGAATCGGGGCCACACTGCATACAAAGCGATGTTTACAAAAACCCGACGTTCTTTGAACATAAAAACGACCGTATTATCTAGGAATAAAAGTCAAAATAGATCCTTTACATGAAATTACTTAATCGCTTCTTTCAAAAGGCTCCTTTGATATGGGATAGACGAATGGAAAAAAATACTTTTTGGAGCGTCACTCACACGTTTATTTCAGTTTCTAGGGGAATACATCTTGATTCTTTACAATTCGACCCACGGGTATATGATATTGAGTAGGGATTATTTTTCGTGATTTCTGACTCAAATGTTAAGTTCTTGTATTGAATATTTTATAAATATCATGTAACATGTGAGCTTTGCGTTCTTTATGAGTTCCTTTTGATGGATTTTCCTTCCAACCTACGCATGGCATTTCATTATAATGGTTTGGAATTTATGTTAATATTGATGAAACGCAAGATATTTTCATATTTTTACATGATGCCAAGAAAATTAGATATTCTGATTAAATTTAATGTTTATGTCGTCTATGTTTAACTTTAGCTGTTAAAATTTGATCAAAATTCTTGACCCGAGCTCCGCGGTGGGGAAATTAATAGCATTTTATAACAGCGGCGTTATAGCACGTTTTCTTGACAGAAGTTCTGGCGGCCGGAAGATTAAACTTCATAAAATTGACTTCCATTATATTTTTAGAACAAATATTTTACAGCTATAATTTTAGCAGATTTCTCATTTTTTTACTCATTTCTATAGTAGGCAATAAGTACGATTTCCCAAATTCTGTTCAGTAATCGACGGCACAAATGTTTCACTTTGGTCCTTCGAGTAATATTAAATAAAAAATTTGAGTTTTAAAACCGCGTTTCTTTCAGAGGATATAGTTAATAATTCAAATATTTCAATTACCCAAAACATTTCCTCCCCAGGACCGTTTCACAGTACACGCGAAAGAGGGCAAATCGATACTAAAATACACACCTGTATCCGACGTGGACTACGGCACGCTGTCGTGTCGTGCGACCAACCTCGCCGGCCAGCAAATATCGCCGTGTGTCTACACGCTGCTCCCGGCAACCAGACCGGACCCACCGACCAATTGTACTGTGTACAATTTGACTGATGATTCCCTGGATTTGACGTGCCTGTCGGGTATGTAGCTTAGAAGAGAATTATGTAGTGTGTATAGGTAATGTTAAGGTAGGGATTGGCAGATTGTGGAAACTTGGTATTTAAAGAGATGAATATAAGATAAATGGTCTGTGTTTATGCAATTGGGTATATTTTTCTACAGAGATGATTATAGGATAATACTGCTTGTATTGTCGTCATTATTTTTGCCAATATAGACAGAAAATTCTTAATATGTTTTACCCACGTTTATTTACGATGTGTGAAATGTTTCATTGATTGATTTCGTAGCGTCTTTCATTATTCCAGCTAGTAGTAACAAGTTAAAAAACTTTTCTGCGTAGCCAGTATCTTTTTACCCGACTACGGCAAAGCAAAAGGAGGGTTATGATTTTGACAGGCTATGTATGTATGTATGTATGTATGTATGTATGTATGTATGTATGTATGTATGTATGTATGTATGTATGTATGTTCATCTGTTCCCTCGTAACTTCTAAACTACTTATCAGAATTCGACAAATGACATATCATTAGAAGCGTCTTAATTGTCCGCTGGTTATAGGCTATATGGGGTTTCACAAAATCTAATGTGGCGCCCTCTAGCGGACAAAACATACAGAGTAAAAAAATAAAGTTAAGATAAATATGCCGTGTTTGGTATCATTTGAAAGCTTTTTACTTGCACATTTTGAATATATATATATTACTAGCATTTGCTTGTGACTTTACCTGTATTCATGGGCTGATTGCATATAATTCACATCTTTTCGTTCATAGCTTCTTTATTAGTTCATCAATTTAACTTTTGTTTTATACTTTTTCAGCGTCGTTTTTTGTCGTAGTTGGGTTTTAGTTGTTTTACTTTTTATCTTGTTTTATATAAATTAAGCATTATAATTCTCATTTCAATCAAATTGACCTCACTAAATTAGATTTAGGGTAACGACGACCCGGGCATTACAACGTGAATATTAATTAAAGTAACATGATACTCTTGGACGACCACATTAACCGGACAATAAAATTCGTCATGCGTGTAGATGCCAATCAATTGTGTTGTGTTTAATTTGATAGATGATTTGCTGGATTTGTCGTGTTAATTTGGTATACCTTGACGGATCGGTTCCGTCATCTCATCCCTTAGTCAGAGGTCAGTGAGGCAACATGAGCTCCCTGATCGATTATTAAGCTAGGCATATTATATTATTGTTTCGTAGGAAATTACTTATGTTTACGGGAAAAACTGTGATAATGCTTTTAAAACCTTAAAATATTTGATCTGAATACTATGAAGAATAAGTGTATCAAATTTTGACGTCTTCCATTTGTGAATAATTATACCTATGTTTGTAAACATTTACTTTAAACGTTGAAATTGCTTCATTCAATTTGAATTTCAAATAAGAAACACATACTATAAGAAACAAATAAAAGAAAGGGGACGCATTACTCTATTTAACTAACGCTACCAGGTACTGAAATATACCGCAAGCAACTTGTAATTCGCACTCGTATTTATGATACAGTAAACGTATACTAGGTAGGTAGGTATAGCTACGTAACACATCCATTTTCTAAACATTATTCACCCGGTTGCGGCGTTCTATCCATATGCGACTGAAAACAGCGCTTGTCTAATGCGTATTCCATGTGTTTGGAATACTAGACTGCTCCTGCTTCCGGCTTCTTGTGTATGCGATATATTTGGAAAGTACCCTTTGAAACGTTTTGTACCTTTGTATGTGAGTAGTATTATAAGCGAGTTGTTGTTGATGATTCAACGTTTTATTCTATTATCTATTATAAAACATGTTGACTGTAGAATGAATCACTCTTTGATTTTTTAATGTTATAATAGAGCTTAAAGGCCGATTGAAGAAATGGAACGCAGGAACTTCGGTGATGAGTAACTAAAAGCTATCCAGCCGTTACTTATTCCCTAAATAATAGTAATAAAAATAATGTTTAGCATCCAGTAGCATTAATACGTGTATGCAAAGCCACCTGATTACTTACACACACCTTTCAACAGGCTACGAAGGCGGCCTCTCCTGCACATACATAGCCGAAGTGTGGGCTAATGAAGGCCTAGTAGTGAACTCGACCAATGCAGTCACCGTGTGGAACCTACGTCGGCTGGGCGCCAAGCGCCATTTGCGCGTTGTGGTCTACGCGGCGAACGCACGCGGACGCTCTGAGCATGTCAGCTTTACTGTGGAAACGGCGCCTAGATTGTCGCCGAGAACAGGTATGTTATTGTATAATTTGTACTGTATTAATAGGTTTTTGAGTCTTAGGTCAGAAATGGTGTGTTAGTTATTGACCTTATATGCTTCCATGCCTGAAATATAAGTTCAGAAGATATTAATCGTATTTAATTATAGCGTAGGTTATTGTTTTAAATCCTGAGCAATTGCAGTTATTATGGAATAGTATAGGAAAATGCCGCCTTCTTTGTACAGTGGTTGAAGCGTGAGCGTAGCACCGAGGGGTCCTGGGTTCGATTCCCGGTGGAGACGAAGAAAAAAAAATGTCTCGGTCTGGTAGGACACAGAAGGCTGATCACCTACTTGTCCCTAAAGAAAATCGATCAGTGAAACAGATGTATAATGCATCTGCCCGGTGTTTAATCGCTCTGGTTTTTTTCGATCCATCAGTTTAAAATCTGACGATATAATCTGCTTGTACCTAATGCTCACTTACTGTAAATAATATAACCTATGGTATGACGTGGAAAAAAAATATACCGAATAGAAAATAAAAATTTGTACAATCATAATATGAATAAAATAGAATCCAACAAAGAATCTAATTTATTAAAGGCTTTGCAAAACTTATAAGATATCAATCATGTTAAAGCACTCTTCCAAAGTCTGGCATGTAGTCTGAATTAAAATTACCATTTTTCGACTAGCATAATAAATCAATTCACAAATTATCTTATCGTTGGCAACAAGCCATCTTATCCATATTAATTTGACAGTGACTAATGATGACGATCCTGTGTTAATTATTATTACTAATCACGTCATTATTGAGGTAACCCGTTCTTAACTTACTGGTGAATTAATCCCAATGCCTTTACATGTGAAGTTTAAGCTTGTTCGTTAATTTAAGCCTTTCAGTCAATGATACCGAAATGAGATACTATCGAGCGATTATGTACATCATAACCTTTTCAGCAAACTAAATAATTAACTTAATAAAGGAAAGGGTTGTATTTGTTTAGATGCTATCCTAAAACTTATGGGACAGTGATTTAAATGGTATCCGTAAATATTTTGTCATATTTGTAGACTTATATCTGTGTGAACTCGATTTAATATTTACTACCATTTTGACAAAATCAATAAAATAATATTATACGTTTCTGTATCTTTATTATATAATAAAGTATTTAACAATTAAATTCACAACTATTAAGTCGCAAGTCCAACTTCCAACAGGACAAAAAAATGAAGCTATATTCGCGCGAATATCTACAGTCCTGACCTAACAATGTAGGTACTTTCCGCTAACATTATACGAGCTTATTCCAAAGTCCTCTCTGACGTGTAAAATATTAGTAGGTAATTTTTTGTGCAAAAATATCTTTTGAAAGCCGCTTTGAAGAGGTTGCTTAAAACTTACGGTATCTCTTTAATTTCCGGCTTAAGCGGCATTTTGTAAAACGTGATAAAATGGAATATCAGAAGGTCAATATTAAGTAGCGATAAGCAGGTTTAGAATTTAAGGAAAGAGAGAAGTGAGATCAATTTATACTGATACTATTTTATCTAGATATTAAATTGTGGTGATTATAAGGGCGATTTAAAAGTATTCTTATGATGTACGTGTTCATTTCCTACTAATATACGAACCAAGTTTTATTTACTATTTGCCAAATATGATAAGTGTGTTTGATTTGTTCCTCTATACATCCCTGATACATAATATGTGATACATAATTTTAATTGAAAATTAATTTTAATAACGCCAGAAAAATTATTTGAAGCTTATTCTGTACATCAAATTTAAACCTAAAGAATAACTCGCAAAATAAAAATATCTAATTATTATCAGTGTAAAGATAACATAAGCTTCACACTCCATTCAAAGGAAAAAAATCCATAATACCACAAAGAAGTCATCATTATAATAGACTACAAACATACACACATTCGTTTTCTTAATTGTACGTAGGATGTATCATAGAATAATTTGTTACAGAGGCCCAAGAAGCATGGGAGGTGAACTGGGCCGTGGGCGGCGTGTTGGGCGCCGCTCTCACTGTGGCCATTATACTGTGCCTAGCGCTCATTGCGACGAGGCTACGGCATAATTCGACCAATTATGACGGTTTGTATTCAATTTTTGTACGGAATTTTTGTAGGAAAACGGCATGTACCTGAAGAATAATGATCAGAGGTAGTCTTTTGCGTTGATCGCATTGGTTAGACGTGGGAATATTAAGCTATCATGTATTTTGTTAGCTCAAAAGCCCTTCTAAAAGAGGTATGGTGAAATTAATGTAGGTTTGAGTTTGAATTTACGACGGATTATTTGCGGAATGGTTTGCATATTATTATTATAAAGTGTATATTAAGTATATACCTATATTAAATGATGTTAAAATGAAAATTAAATCAAAGCATAGTCACGATTCATAATTAATTATAGCATTCATATCTTCATGGAGAAAATAAAAATAAAAGGGTACGATGAATGCTCTCTATCATAGTATACAAATAATACGCGAAGAATTAAAAATTCAAAGAGTTCATGATAATATAAAATAATAACATAGTCTAATAATTAATATTCAGTGGAAACAATAACTTAGTTCAACGTTGCTTTAAATATTGCACACGTAAATATGTTTTGATAACGTGCGGGGTTCGAACTATGCATCGCAAATTTGCTCTAAATTCAGTTTGTTCGTTCGTGCTTTGAATATAACTTTTGTGTTAAATATATTAATATTATCAATATTATGTTTTGTGTTGCTAATTTTGAAAAATACTCTATGAAGTGTTGCAATTATTACGGTTAATTATAATTTCTCTAATATGAAACGTAACGAATATGAAACTTTTCAAAAATAATAGCATAGGGTGAAATTACGACAAATAACAAACAGTTCAATACGTTCAACAAAAAAAAACAACAATCTTGAAGAATCAATTATACTCTTGCTCTACTTTTAAGAATATTTATTTTTACAGAAACTGTGAGAACAAATTGTTTATGAAATGAGATAATTTAGCATTTTTCTTAAGACTTGAATTTATTTCTGTAATTTTAACAACTTATTAATAATATTCTAACAATACAACAACTATTCTTAAATTTTTTACCGTACGGTAACTAGAAACCAAAACCAATATTAAATGGGATCGATTAGTTTTTTATTTATTTATTTTTTATTTTAAGATCCAATAAAAGTAACAAAATGTCGGAATCAGTATTACACATTAATAATATCATAAGACATTGTGTTTAATGATAATATTTGTTACAGTCACAATGCAGTCTTCTAAAAATCAAAAGGCGTCGATGCAGAAGCGAAGCTCTCCAGACGATTGCAATCCAGATTTAATACCATTGAGTAAGGGTAAGATTGTTTTACAATCATATTTCAGTATCGTATTATGTAACGGTATCTGTTATTGTCTTATAGGAATAATGGTTATTTAAACATGAAAGATTGGTTTAATGTTACTGAAAAAATAAAAGAAAAAGCAAAATTAATAATGGGGCAGTGACTTAAGTGATGTTTCTAAATTGTCAGTTAAGCAGCTACATGTTGTATGTACCTTATATTTTTAATTAATTACTATCGGTCCGACCCGGCTTCGCCCGTGGTACATATTAACGTTTTCTCTATATAAAAACCATCCTTGTACTTCAAGGAATATAATAAAAAAAGAATTATCGAAATCGGGCCACCCGTTCACGCATGATGCCGTGACCAAGGAAAACGGGTTTCATTTTTATATGTATAGATATTTACTTAGTTTAAATAAACTCAAATGAACGAACATTTATTAATTACCACGTTAAAAATAAAATTACAATCGAATTAACAAAACGTATTTATTGAATCTTCACTATCACTACATAGTATAAAACAAAGTCGCTTTCTCTGTCCCTATGTCCCTTTGTATGCTTAAATCTTTAAAACTACGCAACGGATTTGGATGCGGTTTTTTTAATAGATAGAGTGATTCAAGAGGAAGGTTTTAGTATATAATTTACTAGCGACCCGCCCCGGCTTCGCACGGGTGCAATGCTGATACTAAATACACTACAGAAAAATTGTGAACGTTGTATAGGTATAAAATTAAAGCGGCCCGCTCCGGCATCGCACGGGTATAAAATACATAGCCGGGCGGCCGCAAACGCTACGTCGCGCAATTTTTAAATCTGTAATATCTTCGAAAATATTCACTTAAATCATACGGTGTAAAGGGCCATATAGATCTATATTAAATGAACAATGTATCCATGGTATTTAATCGGTTAAGGATTAATGCTGTATTGGTTAAAATCGCTTCGAAAATTAGCCATTATTTGTCGTAAAAAGTAAATGACAAAAAAAAGTTATTGTGGGTTATCCATAAGAGATAGACATATACCATCGCGGACTTTTCTGTAGACCTTTTCAATGTGTATAATACTTAGTACATTATTTTGATAAAACTCGTAGGGTTCAGCCTGCGTTTGCAATGTAAGCGAAATAAATGTAATTTTTTAAGACATCACATTAGAAACCTCAAAAATAACAGTACTTCTCCACTACTTAATGGATCTTATTGTACATATAAACCTTCCTCTTGAATCACTCTATCTATTAAAAAAAACCGCATCAAAATCCGTTGCGTAGTTTCAAAGATTTAAGCGTACAAAGGGACATAGGGACATAGGGACATAGGGACAGGGAAAGCGACTTTGTTTTATACTATGTAGTGATTGGGTTTTAGACAAAGCGGGCGAAGCCGCGGGCGGTAAGCTAGTATATCTTAAATTGCATGTCCAGTGTTCGTCTTTCAATCTACAACTCACATTCTATCAATGAAGTTAACTTATTAAAATCACTAACACAGTATGAAATAAAAATCAACGTGCCCTTTGATATTGCAATTGACATGCATACTGCATAAGTTTTGCATCTGCGTAATATACATGCGTCATGTACATTAAATTATTCATATACAGATGTTCCAGTAGTAGTTTGTATGAGGTGTGTTTTAGCATGAATAAACAGCTCGGAAATCGTTCTCACGTAGAAGATTAACGGTCAGTCGTGGAATTTTAAGCCTAGTGCTCGTGTATTATTATGGTATAGGCGAAATAATCGCTTGTATATGTACCTATAATCTTTAGATACAAATGGGATGGCAGTATATTTCTATATACCTTATATTAAAACTTTATGAAAGAAATATATACAGGTATTCTTGAAATGCTATCTTATAGAGGAATAATGATATTCGTCAAATAATTTCAGCAGATTTTCTACAAAATTTGTTCTACAAAATGGTTAATAATAATTATATTCGTATATGTAAACAGATTTACCGAAGGGTAGGCAGACGCATGTTTAACATGCCTATCTACCCCTTGGGAGGGCCCAAGGGGTAGATAGGCATGTTTTGTTTAATTCCCTTAAATCGGGATTGAGATTTGTTAAAAATCGGCTTTTGTACCAAATTCAGACATTCTGCTGCATTATCCTATCCTTCCTACTATCATCACATCACATCATGATGAGGATCATCCTATATGCCTATGTGTATTGTGTATGTATGTACGTATATATTTGTTACTCTTTCACGCAAATACTACATTAATCCAATTATGTGCATACATTATTTTTCTCATCAAAATGAAATAGAAATTCATATTCGCTTTTATAACATCCACGGCCAATGTTCCATATTTCATTATTGATTTCTGCCTTTCATTTTGTCAGTTTTTCCATTGCGAGTTTATACGGACCTTTCTGAGATAGGATCATGTCATTAGGGTGAATAGTCTGATATAATAGCCATGTCACTTTATCCTTCCTTAGACGCTATTCTGTGAGGATTCATTAGTATTAGCAATCTTTAATTAGCCGGGATTTAGATGGCTTTTGGTATGTTTATAAAAATAAATGTTATATTATAGTTAAAACTACGTTATATTTAGCCATTATAGTTCGTATGTATATCGTCTTATGAATCATTTTCATATTATGTTTATAACTTTTGTCCATATTCAAGGTTCTCCGATATTTGGAGCTGATAAAATTTTTGTAACTGGTCGGTTCTTGCGTGATTAAAATGTACCTTTCTGATTCGTAATTATATCCTACTGCACAACAATAGATACCTATTTGTGAAAACTGGCCCTAATTTGATTACTAATACAAAATTATTTTTTCTATGCAAACTATACCTGTATAGTAATGAATCTGTGATATCCGAACTAAAATATGTTAAATAAATAAAATACTATAGTTATACAAATACAGTATTTGTATAAGGTTGTTTATCTAATATTGGTTAAACTATCTGGTAACAAATTTCTCGCTTTGAAATTAAATTCCAAATCAATCAAAACTTTGCTGTTTTCTCATCAACTATATTAACACTACAATTTGGTAAATTTATGGTTTATATATAATATAATTTTTACGTTTACGTATTCTTCGAAGTGAACTTAAAACTGTTTGTGTTCTATTTCAAGACTTAAACAGCTTCGCTAGTTTTTCGAATCACAATTTTTCTAACTACAATACGTCTTGATTTCTTGTGACAAACAATATCAATAATATTGCAACGATGTAAGTAGTCAAATTACAACCATAATAGGTACAAATTTGTTCTCGAGTGCGTGTTTTGTCAATAGGTACTTACACAAAATACATTTTACACACGTTTTTCTATAAAAGCTAAAGTATAAACGCTAATATTGTATTGTAATTATTGTCAAGTCATGTTAGAAAGTCTTATTAGCTGAACAAACAGAGTTAGAACATTTTCTATTTTGAGTTAAGAGGATTAGCGCAACTCGCCTTTTGTTTATTTTTCTCTACTAATTTATATAAGAGAAAGCTTAATCCAGTTATCGGTTGATTACTACTGCGCTATAAATGATAGTGACTGCATTTTATGCAATGAAAATAAATTGTATACTCTATTGGTTGTATTAATAAAGATAATAGTAGAAATTAAAGACGGTAGACTGAATTCGAAACGCAATTATTTTTAAGTATTATTGTTTGACTTATCGAGTTTTCAACTACAGAATGAATACGCTATTTTATATAATGAATTCATTTTATATACCATATGGCTACGTTTTAACATCAGAAACACACAAGCAGAAAAAATAATACAATGATGAATGAATATAGGAAAATAATTATGTTAAAAATAATATGTTGTTTAAGTACCAGATATTTAAATCAGTTTTTATACAAGTAAATTTCAAATGCAACTTTGCAAAGATACATACTAGGGTCAAATCTCTAGACAGAAGTCGAGGCCATGCCCATACTTATATCTCTCCTTCATAGGTTTTCATAGATAACAAACACTGATACGATCTCCCGACCTTAATTAGTTCTAAATTGAATAGCGACAAGCCAATTTATGTAGTCCCGTGAAATGTTTCCGCGAACTTAAACCTTTGTTATGGCCCTCCATTGTTTAGATTTACCTTAGTGACGAAAGTTAATAAGTGAAAGATCTTTCATAATTAAATTTGTTGTTGCGTAAAAGTTTTGCGGAATTTACTGGATAATCGGCGGTGTGAATAAATTCATTTTTATTTTATTCTCAACCAAAGTTGAAACTAGGCGTTCACGGGTCAGTGGTGAGCGGTTGAGCGTTTTAGTAAGTCCCGAGTACGATTCCTGAAAAAAAAGAAATAAGTATTAAAGAGGCGAAATTTCGTTGAAAGGTATTCTTGAAATTAAGCGATTTATTCTCTTTAATATTATAACATTTTTATCATAATAATAATTATGAAATAAAGAACGAAAGCAACAAATAAATACATAATTTGAATGCTACGAAACTAAATTATTGATACACATACATGAATCATGTTATAAAAATAATACAAAAATAATCTAAAAATAATATAGAATAAACATAGCCGTACCAATAATTTCAAAGATTGTACAAACAAAAACTTCTACAACTTCATCACACTTCGAATTTATTATTAGAACATATTCGTAAGATAAATATGTTCTTTACTCTCACAGCTAACAATACATTGAATTAATTAACAATATAAACGTTGTAAAAAGGTTTGAAAGTTCGTTAAAATTTGAGCGTCGTTACTGAGGCATTATTCAACACTCCTCTGGGAGGGATCGATCCATGCAGTTACATTGGAGGCGTGTACTGTAATTTTTAACAGAACAAGCTGTGTGTGAGATAAATATGAAATATGAGGGGGTTATAGGGTGATATTATAATATTATAAGTGGAAGATGTGTTGAGTTAAAGAAATAATAATATAATATTTTATGTAGATGGGTAAATGATGAGAATTAAAGACATATAAAGTTTGTTATTTTAAACAGAGAAAGCTATATGTAAAAGATACAAATAAAATATTATTATGGGGCATTTCTTTTTAAATCGATTGGTAAATAAGTTGTGTATTAAGGACGTTTACTATTATAGGTCTTTCAAATTCATTCGTATTCACAGATGAACATACTTTTAAATAATTCGCACATCATAAAATAATACCATACCGACTCCAAATCTATTTCATCTAAAATAGCATTTCTCTTGCAGACGCGGACTGTCCGAAACCGCCTGAATACTCAGCGGTTGTGAAGCCAGAAGTAAAAAATTCCTCAAGCGCTGTAAGTTTGCGAACTCAGTCCCCGGGCACGCCCCCGTCGAACACTGAGTTACAGGTCTGTAAGTACATACTAGTGTTGAGTATATTTTCTAGGAAATTAGACGAACTACGCTCCTGGAGATCTTTACGGAGAGTTGTTTAGTCTTGTCTAAGTGTTGTGTTGTTTAATGTTTAATAATTGAGAAGATGTAATCAAATGTATGATAAATATAGGGCAAATTTATACGATAATAAACGCACTTATTAAATTATTTATCCAATCTGTACAAATTAATTGAATCACAAAAATGTGACGCTTTATTAAATTTTAATGAAATTCTCAGTTCTCAGTATCGACTCGCAAAATTTACGACTTATTATATAAAATCGAATGAAAAATCTTTTCCGCAAAATTGATCTGCATTACGTTGATTACTATCTGATGCTTTCAGCTGCAATAATGAGATTTCTTAATTTGGATCGTGGTCATTATTTATTTTAAATGCGGATATTCTGGCTTAATGAACTCGAGAAGCTAGCATTTAAATTGCAAATTGTTATAGTGAATACGCAACGAAATATCGTTCCCTGTATACAGACATGAATGATTTGTATAATGATCGAATGCACTTTTACAAATATTAAAATGTTCCAATATAAAACGTTCCGAAAATTGTATCGCCGCACCTTTGAATTCGTTTTGATTAAAAAATAATTTGGGGTTTGATATTATGTTTGTGTTCGATTTATTTCCATATTAATAACGTTGAAATTAAAAATGAGTACATATTTAAGGGGCTGTTTGATTAGGTAGAGGTTGGCGTTTCGCAATTTTGTGAGGCGAAACAACTGTTAATCAAGGGTCCAATTAAAATTGTAGCTGTGCGCTTACATTGTGGGGACGTTTGAAAAATTGACCCGATAGATGTGTACAAAGAGTTATTTGGTAAATGATTGATTTATGCCCATTTCGCGCTTTATAAGCACCGTTGGCAATTTCACACATGGCAGTTTGTAATGAACTTCGGGCATTGTTAATCACAAAGGTTTATTAAGAACACAATTGAAATTGTAATCTCAATATTATGTTAAGGTCTTGAAGCCTCGTGGCAAATAGATTTGGCCTTTCCCGTTTTGCGCTAGACCGATGTTATGTCGGTTTTAACAATTATGTATCTTTGTAGAATTTATCTGTTTATAGAAGGCGCCTATACAAACATAGTTAGACGAAACAATTAGGAAGTTGTGAAAACGGTGTAAATTAGTACTTTAGAGTAATGGCACGAGGATTATTATTGTTATACTATAGGTATACAAGTTGATTATTTAAGGGAACGGTTATTAGGATAATAAATGAATTTTATTGCAATGGTGTGTGTGTGGTTTACTAGGATTTTTAAGCTATTGCATAGCTTCTATCGCGGGCCTTGAGCGCGGGGACCGAATCCAGAAATTTAGTAACGAAAAACCTCACGCTCCCCACTCCGACGGGCGCGGAGGTGTGCCTTGAAGGCATAGCATGCAATAGCTTTACCGCGGCAGTCCCCGAGTGCCACACGTCTTTTTTTTTCATCTCTTTGTAGAGAGAGATTGTCTTTGACTCACAGTAGAGTTTAAATAAAATTAAATGTCTCTGGAGGTCTACATTTATTTTGTTAAGTTGTACATTTATCAAAAACGTTATTATTATGATATTCTATGTTAGCCTTTTTAAATTTAAGTATTTAAATAAGACGATTATGATAAATATTATATTTATTCCAGAACGAAAGAGCAAGTAATGGAGCGCTAAGGTCACACAGAGAGGTGGTGACCACACGGACCCCGCTCCTCGCGGCACACCAAGAAAGCTGTGTGTAACCATATCGCACGTCGGATTTCTGGGACATTTCGTGACTATGTACATACAGTAAATACATGATTCTATGTAATATATAATGTAATGGTACTCCGTGCCTATAATGTGTTCTATGTTGATCATTATTTTAATACATACAGTTTGGTTGATAAGTTTCTGACTGAAAACGCGTGATATTTGATGGGTTTCATAATTTTAGTCAATGCTCGTTTACATTCACAAATGCATTTGAATTCGATGTGGGATTTAACGTTTTCAATAGCACATGCTAGTTATTATTGCTTATGTGATCGGTTTATTTATTTTAGGCCCGATTTTTCAATCTTTGGTTAAAACTTTCTCGTCCAATAAAGTATTACGCGATAATATTAAAATGTCACCTGTAAACTGTCAAATACGGGCAAGAAGAATACATTTTTGAAATGGTACGTTATTCGACGAATAAGTTTTAACCAACGATTGAAAAATTAGCCCTTAGTAAAATAAAAACAGTTCTCATTATAATATAAATGAAGAGTTTGTTTTGAAGACAATAATTAACAACCAAGCTCAAACGGTATCGACTTATTGAAATCAAATCCGACGGCTTCAAGTTTTTAAAATAGATAATCTAATACCTAAAGATAAGTCCTAACTTTTGTATAATTAAGTGATGTGTAAATAATGAAAATATATTTATAGCGGCTTCAAGCCGTTTCTTAACTATGTAATTAGTATATTAATATTGTTTATTTCTTAGTAACTTTTCGTTTATCGTTTCAAAGCCTATTTCTTAATGACCAAGAGAAAATTACTTCGCAGAATTGTGATGCTATCTCATGTTATTTAAAACAAAAGAAAGGGACGGTTAGAACATTACTCCTGCAAAGATAATTGGAGATTAAGAAATAGGCTCTTAAGTGCCACTAAAATAAATGAATTGTATGTACTGTGGTACTTATGTGTTAAATATTATGAATTTGTTTCCAAAGCGTTTTACCAAAGATGGATTTTTAATTGGTTAGGATTATACTTGTAGTGAAATTATTTGAGGACTGATATTATATTTTCCTTAGTAGTAAAATTATAAAAAATTGTAAGCAAATTTGGTACCTTTATTAATTTAAAATTAAAGATAGTAAAATAATTTGATTTCACTGAAGTGCTCAAAATAATAAATGTATATTAAAAATAGAAAAGAATATGATTTGAAAACGATATTGTTTCATTGTATCGAAATTTGAAAGAAATAGGAAATTATTGTAAATGAATTGTTACTTTACCGTTTTTATTTATGTATTAGTATATATTTAAATATATATTACTCAAACTACTATTTTAAAAGAATTTACTATAAAGAGCACTGTTCCATTGTAAAAATTAACTTTAAATGTAATGAAACGGACAGCGATTTTTATTACATGTGATTCAATAAAGCAAATAAACAAGATAAATGAGTTTTTTTTTTACATTTTGATATTCCATTAAATAATTTATTCAACTACATAGTAACTAGGAATGATACAAAAAATTCCTCAAGAGAGGATTTTGATAATTTCCATCCCTGAGGAGATCAAAAGTGAAGTCCCGTGTCCCGAAGTGGGGTAAGGGGCAGATGTATTATCCACACATTTGTTTCACTGATCGATTTTCTTTTGGGATAAGTAGGTGATCAGCGTTCTGTGTCCAGCCAGACCGAGAAATTTTTTTTCTTCGTCTCCACCGGGAATCGAACCCACTCGGTGCTACGTTCACGCGTCCTCCACTGCACAAAGGAGGCGCCCATGTCTTAAGGAGATAAAATATTTGGGATAACATTTTTTCTGAAATAGATATTATGACGTAGGCATCTGCCAAGAATTTTGATGAATTCTACCCCCAAGGGGCTAAAATAAAAAACCGATACCTAATTTATAATATCACTTCTTAACGCGAGCGAAGCCGCGGGCAAAAGTTGCATAAGCATAAATTGCAATTTATTCTTACTAATCCCTATTTTCTTATTACATAATTCGAATCTTGGACCTCAGTTCTACACTCACCACGGCTGTATCGAGGAAGCAGTGAGTATACTACTGCTTTATGTTTCTTGGTCTTCTTATCGCCAAAGCCTGAACCGATTTTAATAAAAATTGGTAAAAGATCCCACAGGTACCTTATTTCCTGTGACTACACGATGCCGCGGGCTTGCTTTTAAAAGAAAATGTAATTTTTATAGGCACGTTTAACCTTTAACCTTAAAAACCACCAAATAGGTGTGTATGCAGATATTTTTCCTGAAAATAAATGAGTGTTGGCTTCTGTGAAAAACAATTATAAAATTCCCATGAAGCAATTCATATTTTTACACCGTTAATAAAATTCATATGTTTATATTAATACTTGGATTCATTTTTAATAACACGAGTCTTAGAACTGACATTTTTCAATAGAGAGTAAAAGCTAAAATCTCGGATATAATGAGCTTTCATAAAATATTGATAGGAGATTGCTATTGTAGAATTATATTAGCAGAATATCTTATTTTGTATGATTAAAGATAAAAGGAAATTATGAACTATTTTTGCTCTCAAATCCTACCTTATTCCTTCATTTTCTTATTGGTTTAATGTAATATATTTTTGTACATAATTACGTGCGTCTTTTAGGTTTATTTCGTATTGATATCATTTCTTCTATTCTTAGAATTAAAAAATGTATGTAACAACATAAAAGTTCATTCCAATGATACAATATACTCTTTAAAAATGTTGAAATATATAGAACTATAACTATGTAAACTAACTAGCTGTGCCCCGCGGTTTCACCCGCAATGCTCCGTTCCGGTGTTAGATAGCCCTTAGACCAGCAGGTCTAAGGGCTATCTAACACCGAAATAATTTTTCAAATCGGACCAGTAGTATCTATCTGATTAACGCGATCAAACAAATAAACTCTTCAGCTTTATAATATTAGGTACTATAGATTAGTTAAATGAGAAACGAAGTACAAAATAAAATAATTTTCCATAAAACCTAATCGCTAACAAAAATAACTTGAAGCATCAAACCCATGTTTTCTATAGAGATGAATAGACACAAATATTGATACACGTATACCAACAATACTGATTTTGTTAACGACATGCAAATACAATACTTTTACTGAACGCAGCTGACCTTTCTTTGTTATATTTTCTGCAAATAAAATTCGTATTACGTTCTTAAGAGGAATATTTTTTGTAATGATATTACTATTTATTATATTACTAGCTGTGCCCCGCGGTTTTACTCGCAGTGCTCCGCTCCTGTTGGTCTTAGCGTGATGATACGTAGCCTAATAGCCTTCCTCGATAAATGGGATATCTAACACAGAAAGTATTTTTCTAACAAACAATCTCTTCAGTTTTATAATATTAGTATAGATGCTCTTTAATAACTCAGAAATAATTTAGATTAGCTACTTAAAAAGATAGAGTACTAAATACAAATAAAGTATGACAGTTTTTTATGTACCGTCAGCATAACACGATTTAGATTTTTCCTTTAGAATATTCAACGGATCCAGAGCACTTGAGCACATCTCCAAACTTTTACAACACATTAATTATTTACTATTTTCCGTAGAATTTCACGTGAAAGTGCATCGTGTGCATTAAACTCCAAGAAACTGAACGCGAAGGATTTATAGAACAAACTGGAAAGCGGAAGAAAGCTGAATTATCTCAAGGCCGTAGGGTATAGCTTACTTTTAATGCGTTTTATGCGAGATTAAAAAAAAAACTTTGTAATAGTTACTTCGTTCTATGATGCTAATTTTTTGATCGAAAAATTTTGTGCAAACAATTTGATAAGCAAGTGAAATAAGTTATTATTAGTAATTAGCTGCTCCGCGCGGTTTCACCCCCGTGGCTCCACTCCTGTTGGTTGTAGCGTGATAATATATAGCCTATAAATGGGCTACCTTCCTCGATAAATGGGCTATCTAACACCGAAAGGATTTTTCAAATCGGACCAGTAGTTCCCGAGATTAGCGCGTTCAAACAAACAAACAAATAAACAAACTCTTCAGCTTTATAATACAGTAGAACCTCGATAAGTTAAAGTCCAAGGGAAACACAAAATATTTTAAGTTATAGAGGTTTTAAGTTATCAAGGGTCTATCCATTTTTCACTTCTTCTATAGCTTTTATTTTATCAGCGTAGGTGAGGGTTGTTAGTTTTCTTTTTGGACTAATTTTAAGCCAGTTTTATCACACAGTAAGTAAAGTGATGTTTCCAGGACAACGATCAAAAACTTATGATGCAAGTAAGTCGTTGTCATAAAGCTAACCGCCGCAAAGCTTTGAAGTATTTTGATAAAGCAAACAATAAGTAATGTATTGTTTACGTTAACAATACATAGTAAACACGTACAAGCAATAAATACCGAAACCTTTTGTTTTGACACTCTTTCAAAATGACTCATTGACAAAAAATTTTATGTAATAGAGGTTGTGGAAACATTTTTTTAAGTTATTGAGGGCCACTACAGAGATTATTTATTTAAGTTATAGAGGTTGCGTATTTTAAGTTAAAGAGGTTTTGGGCTCTGATGGGAAGGGAACATATTATTTTGTGAAGTTACAGAGGTTTTTATGTTATCGAGGTTTAAGTTATCGAGGTTCAACTGTATTAGTATAGTTCGTGTAGGTTCACAAACCCTGAGCTTATCAAATCGTAGCTTTTGCTATAAGTATTTTGTTCGCTTATTTCTTTGGTAGGAAATAGATTTTTAAACGCTTGTATTATAAATGCCGCATTTGTATTCCATTTACGCAACTCTTATATTTTTTTGTTCACTTGTTATTTATATCGTTATTATTAGTCAGTCATATCTCAAGTTAATTTTGGAACAACATTTTCAGTAAATATTCAAAAGCTTCTAAAATCCTTTCAAACAGTACTATGCGAAACTTAGTACCCTACATCTGATACATGTTTCCCAAAGCTCTTAATAGTAAAGATGAAGATCTTGAGTCTATTAACATCAAAGTAGCAAGTCACTTTTCACTCATTTATACAAACTTGTTTTCGTAGGATACTCTTTAGCGACTGTTATATCCGTCTTTATGAAATCCTTTTATAAAAGGCTCCGTTTAAGTTTGCTTGAAAATAACATGTTTTTTTCTAATATTAGGCCAACCTGCCACTAAGATTATATTTAGGATAAAAGTTATTATAAATAGTACTTTACATAATACATTCCTTAATCCGAAACGTAAATAATTTAGAATTTGGTACAGAATTGGTAAAATACATAGGTACATATTATTTACTGCAATATGGTTAATCGTCACATAATCCATATAATTTACTAGTTGTACCCCGCGGTTTCACCCGCATTGCTCCGCTCCTGTTGGTCTTAGGGTGATGATATAATATAGTCTATAACTTTCGATAAATGGGCTATCTAACACCAAAGAATTTTTCAAATCGGACCGGTAGATCCTGAGATTAGCGCTTTCAAACAAACAAACAAACTCTTCAGCTTTATAACATTAGTAGAGATTTGTTTCGTAAATAATAACAACTTGATATAAAATTTTGAGATGCATAGATAAATCCAACGTTGGTATTTTATGTTACTAATGAAATTTCGGAATCATACCACTATCACAATATGTTCTTTATATTTATTTTCAATCCATCATTTCGTAATTTAAAATGAATTTAAATATACGAGGTAGAGCTCTTGATTAATCTTATTACGGCTTGCCGAATCTAAAAAAAAACAAAAATGCGCATCAAAATTTTATAAACTCGTAATTATAAAACACACGTGCCGTACATTTCCAAATGAAGTACGCTAGCATAAAATTACTCGACGTAATTAATCAGGGGCGTAATTAATAAAATTAATAAATCATTGAATTTTTCGATTCACCGATGGCATCACGTCGATTGCAGATTGAAAATCAGTCTGCATTAATTTAATTATTGATATGTCGAAAAAAACCATTCGTCATGGGGTTGAGGACCGTGGATTTAGAAGACTCTGGATGAAAAGTGTTCTAAATTTGACTTGTTTTCTGATGACGTCACATGTTTTTTTTCTAACCGGACAGGTTTTTTTGAAAACCAACCAAGGAGGAAAGTAGCATGAAGGTGTAAGTACGTGCGGTTTCCAGGTCGCTTTGTATCTACGGTATTTTATATCTGGTAGTTTTTGGCCCTCCGCGCCGGGGCCGTATTCGGGGTACAAATTATGATGACAACCAACTATCGACTTCCATATTTTATTGCAATATGATGTATATGGACGCATATAATTCGTTTTTGATGTTGCTTTCCCTAAATGTTTTATTGCTTTATACGGTCTGGGGAAATTTCTTCAGTGCTATATTATTGACTTATGTGTACCTATGTATTGACTATGAAATAATAATAGGGATGCTAGTAAAACAAAAATAAGACTTAGCCTATAAATATATTATAGATAATTTCTTTTATTTATTTTTCAGGTTGAACTTATCATATAAAATATATAGCTGCCACTGAAATTGAAGAAGAAAAATTGAGTTATTCAAGAATATTTCTGAGGTACAATTTAACTGAATTGAGAAATGAAATAAAGCTCTAATATATTAAAATAAAGAAAAATAGATCATTTTTATTTCGTTTATTATAATGATAAATCGATCATTATGTAAGTTTGAATGACACAATTATAAGAATGTACGTAATCATTGCGCTAATAAAGTTTTTAATCAAAGAAATATCCATCGGTAGAATCCGCCACAAAGTTCGTACAGGTGGACGAGTTTCTATATATTCAATTGCTTTGTGCAGGTGATAATGGAGTTTTGCATCTGAAAATAATAAATATTTTAAGTTAAAGTATGTGAGTATAAGTAAATAATAATCTCTTCTAATATTATAAATGTGAAAGTAAATATTATATTGTATGTCTTGTTTGTCTATTTGTCTCTTCTTCACGCCTAAACCATTGAACAGATTTCGATGAAATTTGGTACAAAATATTTTGAGAACTGGGGTATGACTTATCGTTTTTATAGATAGTTTTCATCCCGCAAATCTCATGGGAATGGGAGTTATTTTGGTTTTCCTTTGACTACGCGGGTGAAGCCGCAGGGAGCAGCTTGTACCTGTAATTATATAAATAACTAAAAGTCTTTCTAGAAAAATCTTAAGTCACGTGTCCACGTGTTTTCATAGTAGTTGATTGGATTGATATTAATTTTGCGTCGAGATTGAAGTTTTTATTAGATGATAATATAGTTGTTTTTCCTGTATAAGAATAAAGAAGAGACAGTCTATATTTAGATCTGTCGTATTCTTAAGCATTTTATGCTATTGCAAACGTTTATTCAGTTTCTAGTGATTTCATAGAAAACAAGTATTTTTTATAAATCTGAATGTTCTTGGTCTACAACTTTAATAGTGGAAGAACAATGAGAATTTTAACAATATAATATGCATAATGTATGTGTACCGAGTGTATATAATATGTATGTGTGTCTTTCTTTCACGTCGTAACAGAGCGGTTTTATGGTATGATTTTCCGTCTGGAAATAGATTGTCTCATATTACTGCTTTTACTTTTAAAATGTAAGTTATGTTCTTTCAAATAATTTATTTAAAACTTACCATCGCAAGCAATTAATTCATTTCCCAAAATAGCTTTTATTTTGTCGTATTCGTTCAACACTAGCTCTTGAAACAGGGGTGTTGCTGTTGCAAAATATAACCCAAAAGTGCTTTGGAAGCCAAAGTATAAGCTTTGAAAAGTGAAGCCCTTAAAATTTAAATTACAATTAATTACTTTCTGTAATTTCTTTAACAAAACTCAAACATTCATTTATTCAATTAGACTACTATTAAGACTTTCGAATCGTCATTATATACATAAGTATTTTTAACATTTACCACCGACTCGGAAAGCAGTATCTATGGAGAAGAATCGGTAAGAAACTCCATAGTTGCTCTTTTAAAATCATGTCAATATTACATAATATGTAACTTATATCTAACTACATAATATATCATCAATTATGATTGTTATAATATTATTCAGTACATGACATAAATAATTCTTATAAACAACATAGAATCATTTAACTTACCTCTTCGATGATGTAGGAAATACTGAGTTGGTTATAATAAACAGTCTTTACGAAGTAAAATACAATGTCTATTGTCATCTGAAAAAAAGACCTTATTTTACACTAGCTTTCCACCCGCGGCTTCGCCCGCGTTTTCAGAGAAAACCCGTTCCCGTAGGATTTCCGGGATAAAACCTAACCTATGTCCTTTCTCGGGTATCAAAATATATCTATACCAAATTTCATGCAAATTGGTTCAGTAGTTCAGGCGTGATTGAGTAACAGACAGACAGACAGAGTTACTTTCGCATTTATAATATTAGTATGGATTAATTTTAACAGCCGTGTTATAAACTTTAGTAATGGTGAAGCAACAAACAAGTCCATTTCAATGCAATTCGGCCGTAAGCGTCTGCTTCGCGATCCATCACAAGATGGACATCATTCTAAGCTAAAGAGTTTGTTTGTTTGTTTGAACGCGCTAATCTCAGGAACTACTGGTGAGATTTGAAAAAGTCTTTCGGTGTTAGATAGCACATTTACCGAGGAAGGCTATAGGCCATAATTATAATCATCATGCTACGACCAACAGAAGCGGAGCAATGCGGTCAAAACCGCGGGGCACAGCTAGTAATTTATACTGAATATCTAATACAAGAAGATTCAAATTAACCAGTTTGCAAACCGTAATAATAATAATATACTATTGAACTCTAGCACCAATATACGGTGGTAATAATAATAATAACCGTATATTGGTGCTAGAGTTCAATAGTAATCTATACTAATATTATAAAGAGGAAAAGTTTGTAAGTATGTATGTATGTATGTATGTATGTATGGTTTTCACACAAAAACTACCGGACCGATTTCAAAAATTCTTTCACCATTAGAAAGCTGCATCATTACTGAGCAACATAGGTTATATTGCATTTTCAAAAAAATTAGAGATCCTTACCAAAAATGCAATAATGTAACCCAAGGTGTAAAAAATCCTCAATAAAACTTCTTTCATCGCGTGCGCTGCGGAATCTATTGAAGATAGAACAAAAAAATGTTCTACGGTATTATAGAATGGATCAATATCTACAAGAAAGTCCGCGATACCATATGTCCATCTTCAGTAGTTATGTTACTACAACAACTTTTTTACGTTTTCAAAGTAAATAGAAGTGCCGACAGTAATCAAACCATGTTATCCATACACATATATTAATCCTTATCCCAATAAATGATGTTTTATTAAAGACTGTTTCAATACCAGAAAAATACTTTTTAAATGAAAAGAATTGGATATTCCATTCAAAAGATATAACGAATTTTTAAAAGTGTCAATCTACAGAAAATAGTAGGTATACTGTTCGAGTTCTACCAATATGCGTCTTGACGGAACACAGTGGGGTTTTGGTCGGTAGGAATCCGACATAACCCACGGCCCCTCCCCCGGAGGCCGTATCTATGAAAGATTTCCCCACTAAAACAAAAAAAAAAGGCCGTAATGCGGGACGGGGTAAAGGTGATCTTCATGTGATTAAAAATTAAACCTATAGTCCGGCCCATAGTAGACTTTTCACTGTAACGATATCGCTATCTGGGGATTCTAAAGCCTGTAACACAGTTTTAACTAACACAGGCTTTAATTTCCCCCAAATTATTTTTTAACTGTATTATTTTGAAACTTTTTCAATAAAGATTTTCTATTTTCTATCTAGATGCGGGTGAAACCGCAGGGCATTGCTAGTCTTATATATAAAATTCTCGTGTCACAATGTTAGTCTGCATTAGGGCATGCAGAACCGAGTCCGGTTCCAAGTTTCTGAAACCCGGTTCCAAATCGAGCTCAGAACCGGGTAGAACCGGGTTACCCGGTTCTTTTATAATACTTCGGAAAAAAATACGAAATTAAACAAAAGTAACTGTAAAAGTACCTGATGGGCCTTTTATTTTACGCGGCTTGTGTCTTATTTTATTAAATTAATAAAGAAACAAAATTTCAATACTTCTCTTTATTTATCAGTCTTATAAAAGTACCTTGTTATCATAATATCACATATAAACGTAAACCTTATTCATTAACTGCAAACTGTAAAGCAAATAAACCGGCCAAGTGCGAGTCGGACTCGCGCTCCGAGGGCTCCGAACAAACCTATTTTTTATAATGTTGTAACTTTAAAATTTATGTTTCTAGCAATTTTGCCTTTATCTGTGTTATAAGACGTTACTTTTACCAAATTTGGCTCTGTGTTCATGAAAAGGTAGCAGCCAGCTGTAGGTTTTGAGTCCCATGCGAATGTCGAAATTTGCGAAAATTTTCAGCATTTACAGCTGTATCTTTTGATGCGTTGGCTTGAGAGTTTGACTTTTACACATAAAAGACTTGAGTATTTCAGCTTGATACCAAAAACAAAAACATGACTGGATCATTATATGAAACAGTAAAATCAACAGCTTTTCAAATTCACGACAAATCTAATTAAAATATTTCTGTAGCCTAATTTTTGTCATTTTCGAAGCCTAATAATTATAGTAGGAAACTTACAGCATCTAAGGTTAGACAACCAATCAGAGCCACGCTTGAGGCGTGGCACGAAAATTTGCGATGCACGTGACTCTGACGTTGCCAGATACAATAAATTTGTTAAAATAATGCAGTAAAATATAAATAATACTTTATATTTTAATATTTTGGTCGGAACCGGGAGAACCGGGTTTCATACTATTCAGACCCGGTTCTCAAGATCATCAAAAAACCCGGGTTTACCCGGGTTTTTCGGAACCGGGTAAACCCGGGTGCATGCCCTAGTCTGCATACTCCTCCGAAACGGGTGGACCGATTCTCATGAAATTTTCTGTGCATATCGGGTAAGTCTGAGAATCGGCCAACATCTATTGTTCATATTATGTACCACGGGCGAAGCCGGGGCGGACCGCTATATTTATATAATAATGACTCTATGAAAATTTCCTAGTAGGATTTATGACATATACAATTATACATCAAGTCTTTATAAGTTAAGCTCAATCTTATCATATTGTTAAGGTTTTGATTCGAGTGAAAAGGTCACATTTGTAATGCGTAGGTGGAGTTTACAATTTTGAATTACACGTTGTATTGTGACATTGATAACATTAATTAATTATTGATTGAACGTTTATTAGATTAGATTATTGTAATTGTTATCATGAAATACTTTGATTAAATAATTAATATTACATATTAATGTCTTTTAGGGTAATTTACACATATTGCTATCATTAAAATATGTAGTGTATAATTATAAATACTGTGAAGTAACTCTTTCTATATAAATCATCTTTCACTTTCCTAATAAAAATTAGTCAGATTCTTTGTATGTATCCATACATCACATCATCACACAGTGGTTGCATATTGCCTTATACCTACACTAATTATTTGTACCTAAGTATTCTAATATTATATTGATTTTGATCTCATCTAAAATACATATTCTCTTATCACTACATAGCATAAAACAAAGTCGCTTTCTCTGTCCCTATGTCCCTTTGTATGCTATCTTCAAAACTACGCAACAGATTTTGTTGCAGTTTTTTAATAGATAGAGTAATTCAAGAGGAAGGTTTAAGTATATAATTTATTAGGTTTTGGGCAAAGCGGGCGAAGCCGCGGGCGGAAAGCTTACATTATATACCTACTATTTCTCATTAATAGACGTCACAAATAGTTACCTTATTAATGGTGGAATATTCAGCTTATACTGACAAACTTGGAATAAATAGATTACACGTATATATATTATAGTAAAGTTTCTCACGTAAATTCGCCTACACGTATGTTCAATATTTGTATGATGATACAATTTGTCTCTCGCGGTACGTGAGTAAAATCATTTCGTATAGATTTCTTAATAAAAAAAAATGTTGTGTGGTTTTATGAAACCACGGTAAAAGTGAAACTGTTCGAATGGTTCCGAACACTGCTTTGTGTAGCGCATGTCGCGTGTCGGTCGGCTGCCGAGTAGGTATACCTACTCGGCAGCCGCGATACACGCGACATGCGCTACACAGACCAAAAAGTTTGAGACGATGTAATAAAAGTTTCACTTTAATAAGATTCTTATGGTACCTAAGATAATCACTACATAGTATAAAACAAAGTCGCTTTCTCTGTCCCTATGTATGTATGCTTAAATCTTTAAAACTACGCAACAGATTTTGATGCGGTTTTTTTAATAAAAAGAGTGATTCAATCTACTAAAAAAATAAATACTATTTTAAAATGTTTAATCAATACTTCTGTACCTACTAGTAATATAAAACTGAAGAGTTTGTTTGTTAGAACGTGCTAAAATCAAGAATAATTAGATCAATTTCAGTAATTATTTTACCAAATGCACACAAAAGTTAATTAAAAAACATGATTCAGTATTTGATTGACCATAAACTTTTATATAAGCCGTTTTGTTTCCGTCGTTTTTGCTTACGGATTATTGGATAATACTTACCTTATTATAATATCCTACATTAATAGTCAACATTCAGTGGCCCGTATGAACACGAAAATTAGAAGTAAATTGCGTTTTACATCAATAAAAAAGCGTGTCACGTGTCGTCGAACTTTCGATTCTTTGACATGTCGGTTTCGAGCAGTGGTGACAGTAGTGGCGTTATTAAAGGCGCAGATAAATTTAAAAAATCAATTAATTTCTTTATTTTTTATGCAAACTCGCCTGGTCTCGAACCCTCAATTTATCGATATGAATTCCGAGATCCTCACCACTGAGTTACCGCGTCGAATCTCTATACCCACAGAAATCAAACGAGTAATTAAACAACAAGGTACATGTAAATTATTGCATTGCGCAACTAAATACAATGTATATAATTCGATTATGTAGATTAATCACTGAACTGGTATTGGTTAATCCTCTAGTAATGTAATCAATGAGACTTACTTGGTTTCTTGTTAATGAATGGTTACTGTTTTTATTATATCGCTAATTATACCGTATAAGAGCTTAAGATTAGCTAGAGCGTGAATCTTTATTAGAATGCTGAATTTACTTATTAGATCGACAGGTTCTAAACCCGGATACCGGGATGGGAATAAATATTCGTAGAGCATTTTTTAAATATGTAAAAATATATGCAATACGTACCTACTAATAATATAAAACTTAACAACGTCATTATAGTTAAATAATACTTACCGTCACCTTCACCATAATATTTGCTTGCTTATAAATATCCAATAATAGTTTGTATGCGAACAAAAACTTATTAATAGCATAGCACTTGTCACCCAAATTCTTAGTATTGCAGTGTTTTTGTAGCTTCCTTCTAATGAATCTCATGCGAGTCCAGCATATCTCTATGATAATTGTTCTTGGAACTCCACTTATATAATTGGACGTTTTCAACAAACCTTCACAAATATAGCTTAAGCGTATCCCCGATTTTAAATTCATAACTCCATCATATACATGCTTAAATATGATTAGTATGAAAATTGATATTACCGTCGCGTAGGGGTCAAAATGATTATTCTTATAACCGATAAATTTATCAACAGTTATGATGCTGTAGTTGAATTGAAGAAAATGTTTTTGCCTCATAAACAAAGAAATGATAATTTGACCGCAATATTTCACGGGAAGCAACATTCTTATAAACCCAATTTCCTTGTAACTTTTATCTGCCAAAAAAGCATATACTGTTGCGATTGAGAATACAATACAGTACATACTTTGAAGTACATTGGTGGTTTTAGTTGATGAATTTGTCTGATAGCAGTATCCAAACAGTAATCGATATTTTAAAAAGTTTTCAAGAGAAATTATGTACTGGAGCCATTTAATTATAGACATTGTTCCAATTGATGCTTTTATGTCGGAATAACGTTTTTATCAAAACAAAGGCAGTAGATACATTAAATTCATTAGTTTTATTACTGATTCGAACGTGAGATATGGAAGTAATCAGTATACACTATTCATTGTTTAATGGTCGGAATTACTTTGTGTAAGTAAAAAATGAGTTAATGATTATTCAATCTTGTAAATGACTTCTATGATGTTTTAATTTACTTGTATTGAAATTGACATGTTTATTTTATTTATTTACCAATGTATGTATTTAGTTATTCGTATTTTAATAGCACATCATAAATATTAAATATCGCAATATTTGTAAAACGTTAGCGAGTCTGCTCGCTCTATGGGGACTCGCCTATTAAAAAAGTTCTAAATCTGGAATTGCACAGAATCTGAAACACAGACTACATTCAACTGATGATTAAAATGCTATGCCTTAAAATTATTAATCCTATAACAGCGCTCAAATGAAAACCGATTATTGTCCACCAAATGTATAAAGGAAGACCAGAGCCCTAAACGTGCATGCAACATATTTGTATGGTCAATACAAATGTGAATACATTTTGATGGATCGTCGGGAATCCTTGGGAATTGATAGAGGAACGCCTAGTCAATGGTTAGGAGATAAATAGCCGGTTTGATCCGGGCGCTGAATGCTTAACAAATGGGAAAGTGACGTCACACAAATGTTTTGTGCGTCGAACCTGCGTCACTCCACAATGCCTTTGATTATCACACGTTATTTATGAACGGAATTTTTTACATCCCGATAATAGAAACGGGATGGAGTGCCAATATTTGGTCTTGTGTGTAAGTATTTTGTCGTAATTCGTTTTGAGGACTGGTTCTATGGTAAAAGATACAACTACAGCACAACTAACTTATTCTTGAACTTCACATGACACAACTATAACATTATACACTAGTAAAGGTCTAATGCTGGTTGGTTGGTTTTTTTTAGCAAGGGATGAAATAATAAATGTTTTTATGAATTAATTCTTCTAACTGCCTCATTTTAAAGTAGAAAGTAACTACTTTTAGCTAGTTAACATGTCGTTCTTATAAACATTATGTATTGAATTCAATCACAACAACTCCCAAGAGAATTTAATACTAAGTTTTTGAGAGAATTATTTATCTATATCTTGACCAAGTAATGCTATTGTATACTGTCTATAGTTTCACACGTAACCACTAGAGGCCCTTTATCAAAGTGTCATACAAATATTAAACGTAGCTAGCGAGATAGGATAAATCTTGGTTGACGCTTCGCTACATTCCTATTGTTCAGTTATACTATTTTTTTCCTTTTGAATACACATATAAATAAAAAAATATCATATTACCTACATCAATAAGTATTTCAGAACCTAATATTTTAATCTATAACCTAAAGAATGATACTATTTTCTAGTGTTTGATTTTACGCGGTATTAGATTAGTGTGCGAAACGTCGGGAAAATAATATAATGAATAAATCGCGTTTGAAATCCGTTAAAATCTTTAATTTCTTTATGAATTGTAATCACCCTAATATTTCAATCAATAGGCTAATGATTTTAGTAAAATTCCTGACAGATATTTCCAGCAAATAAACCGTCCATAGATCAACTCAAACAGTTTGAAAGTGCCAACCTAAAAGTTTATTATCAAAACAAATTCAAAATTGGTAACGATGATAAACGAGCGATTTGAAGCCATCAATGTTAATAACAGGTGACGTTTTTGATTAGGACAGGCAACTTTTTATCTTGGCTTGACAGGCCGGGAATTTGGTTTATTTGCGTACGACGGACATCGCAATTTATAAGTTTGGAACGTTGACTTTTACTACCTAGAAGTGACTTCCTAGAAGTGTACTACCCTGGGGTAAGAAAATTGATTAGTGAAATGTATGTATCCCACATTTCACTAATCAATTTTCTTTAAAGACAAGTAGGTGATGAAAGGAAACGCTCTGGAGTTTATGACGATACTTTTCAGTAAAAAAATTGGTTGTCTGTAAAGTTGGTTTACTGACGATAGTTGAACGTGACAACGCGTTGTCAACGTCTTGGCCGATTGTGCTTCTTTGTCGCTCGTTCCGCGCTCTCGCTTGCACTTCAAGCCTTACGGAACGGCTCAGAGCGAGGTAACGCCGCTTGAGTCACGTTTTTTCGTGCGTGCAGCTGGCTCTATCGAATTATAAGACGTTGTCACGTCAAAAATTCCCATATAAAATAAATATTTCACGTTTTTTCTTTCGTCTAAGAATCGGTGATAGTTTAAAAAAAGTGATACGAATAAATAAGTTTTATTGGGATTGAGTTTTAAGTAAGAACCAGCCTTCTGTACGAAACGGTGATTTTTTTTGTTTATCCCTACCGAGATTTGAACCTAATTAATTGTTCTAAGCTCACGCATTAACCACTATACCAAGGAGGCGGTCATACTAAGTTCTAGACAGTTTATAAATGTTCACGACTAACATATAGACACAGATAACACAATATATAGGTATAGACAACAATTTGTCAGTTTGCCGCCTTGGGGCTAGGCAGATAAATGGCGTCAGATTCCTTTAAAATTTCACTTTGCCGATGTTTGAAGTGGGGATTTGTGTGGCTTCTGTTTTATGGATGATTTGTTAGACACAGATAAATTCTGATTTACCTACTGTTATTTTACAAACATTTTACATGCCTACATAAAATACATTTATGCATAGTATTTTTTTGTGTTTGATTTTACGCGAATATTATACATTTAAAATCTTTAATTTATTAAATCAATAAATCTATACTAATATTATAAAGCTGAAGAGTTTGTTTGTATGTTTGTTTGTTTGAACGTGCTAATCTCAGGAACTACTGAACCGATTTGAAAAATTATTTCAATGTTAGATAGCCCATTCATCGAGGAAGGCTATAGGCTATATAATATCATCACGCTAAGACCAACAGGAGCGGAGGCATGCGGGTGAAACCGCGGAGTGCAGCTAGTTATAGATATAGCATTGGAAAACATTAATTCAGTATTAGGTTGTCAGAATTACTATCATAAGATATTCGATGTAAAAATATCACTGGATATGTAGATTCAATATAAATTAGAATTTAACTTTATTTCACGCTAAAATATGAAAGCAACGGAAATTGTGAAAATCAAAGCTGAATCTAAATTAACCAATTTGTACATAAATGGTTTAATAATTGATGTAAATATTGATGTAACAAACAGAATATATTCGATGAATTGAAATAAACTCACATTCTCTATTTTATTTTTACCAATATTTATTTTTAAATTATTTATAGCTATTTAATTTAAGTTATTATTAGAACATAGTGCAATATTTTTATATCTAAAATAAACTAGTGCATTTCTATGATCATTTCAATATTGCTCCTTGATTATTCAATGAAATCATTAAAATTACAAAAGCACTATCGTCCGTATCTAAATTATAATCTACAATCTCCAACGTAATAGTCCGGGATATATCGCCCATTTTTGCAAGTGATTACTATCAAGCTAATTTTTCGTGAGTAGCTTTATTTTGATGAGATGCCCAATAATTTCATGTACAAAACTCTCGATTGTGGTAGCTACCAGAGGTAACAAGGATTAAATATTTTGATTTGATGGTTCTCAAATATTAATTACTAACTGAATGTTTTTTTTTTTGTTCAATCTCAAGATAATTATCTAAATTATTCGAAAAAATATTTGTCCTACAAAATCTATGGTTTGATCAAAGAGTCCCCCTTTCCAATGTGTATCGATAACGAAGTCATCATAAATGATTACTAACCAGCTGATTTTTTTATTTTCACTTATTTAATACTTATATAATTCAACAGACTTGTCCTACAAATTGCGTAATAAATATTTGAGAACCGTCAAATCAAAAATTTTTATCCTTGTTACCTCTGTAAGCTACCACAATCGAGAGTTTCGTACATGAAATTATTGGGCATCTCATCAAAATAAAGCTACTCACGAAAAATTAGCTTGATAGTAATCACTTGCAAAAATGGGCGATGTATCCCGGACTATAAAAATATGCATAAACTTTATAAATACTTTTGCATAAAATTATTTGTCGTCCCACTTATTGAATTATGTGTAAAACTATAATACCTATACCTAACTCTAATATAACATAATAACTCTTATATTATAATAAATTTCTAACACGTATTGGTAATACGTGTTAGAAATTTTAACTAAATCTCTATACCAAGCTAATTTGCAATTAATCTGTTTGCACCAAGTTTTTGCCCCAATCTTACGGAACGAGCCAATATCCCGCAACACTTGCTAATATTCCCAACGTGTGTCCCAACTTCCCTAATTTCATCGCTAAGTGGTTTTCCGATAGTTCTGCCAACACGTGACATGCTTCATATACAGACAATTAATAAAATGAACGGAATTTCAGCAGTTTACCTTTTAAAATCTTAATTAATTGATGCAGGTATTATTTTTAACTGGAATTTGCAATTCGTTCTATTATAGGATAAGGGTTAATGGATTTGATTGTATTCTTCTCAGTAGCTTTCCGGCCGTTTTGTATATAACTTAACAAATAATATTCTAGAAACTTCCTTGACAACTCATCTTATTCAGAACATACTGACATACATCCAAATGTGTTGCGTCTTAAACATCGAGTTCATAGGGGCAGACAGACACAGCGGGAAGCGACTTTGTTTTATATAATGTAGTGAAGACAATTATTGTGAATAATATCAGCTATTGAATAGTGAAAGGGGTTGTAGTTGTTTCCAAAATTACGTGGAAAACCTGTAAAAATAATGTAAATCATAAAACAATGTAATCTTCAACGCCATTTTAATACAACAATACAGTAGTAATATTTAATATGAAGTACACTTCAATTTTATTTATTCGAATTTATTTGATTTGTATATTTAAACGGAAACACCACGAGGAAGTTTATTCGGAATATATTTTTGTTGCGTTGAGTAAAGTTTCTTTTGAAATATTCCGTTGTTGAATTGACTGATTGACTGACTGATACAGTAGCAGAAAAACCAAGGATTTTGTTTGCAATATTTTATCTTATCTACTTCGTAAGATGAAATGCTCTTAAGTTTATTTTTCTACCGCATTTGAAAGAATATGATAGCGCATTTTAGGGCTGATTTTTAAATCCTTGGTTTTGGTATTCTATTTGCCCGTATTTGACAGTTTACGTGACATTTTAATATTATTATCGTGTAATACTTTATTGGACGGGTAAGTTTTAGGCTGGTTGCAGAGCATGACCGACCGTCAGTGCGTACCGTCGGTCCTGACGATACGCATCAACAATTGTATGACTATGACACTAATGCGCATGACAATACGCGTGCGTATGGTCGGTCTAGCTATGAACGGTTTTATGAATTTCCATACATATGACAAGCGCGACTGACGTACGCACTGATGGTCGGTCAAGCTCTGCAACCAGCCTTAACCAAGCATTGAAAAATCGGCTCTTAATGAAATACATAATAAATAGATAGATAATATAACGAATATAGAATATAAATAATTTGGAAAATCCAAAAGTGCACGCCTCATAATTTTTTTTTAATAAATATTTATTAATTATTATTTTTGTTTATTTAATAACAATTAAACCACATCGAATCAGACCCTGAAAAATGAAAGGGTTCTATTCCTGAGCATACTCAAGCGTAAGAGAAAAAAATAATTTGGAAAATCCAAAAGTGCACGCCTCATATTTTTTTTTAATAAATATTTATTAATTATTATTTTTGTTTATTTAATAACAATTAAACCACATCGAATCAGACCCTGAAAAATGAAAGGGTTCTATTCCTGAGCATACTCAAGCGTAAGAGAAAAAAAAAGACTCGATTAGTAAAGTATTTCGGTCGCTATCGTGTTAACAAGAAAAAGGATCCGCACATACAGACACACGGACGTCCAAGACAGAACTTTTTTAAACTGTTTTTTAACTAGTTTAAATAACAAAAATGACATCAAAAATATCATGAACGTTAAAAATAGTGTTTTTTCTTAATATGTGTGTGTATGTATTATCTTACAAGTGCAATGTATGATACATAAAGACATTTTAAGTTTGAAAAATCAGATGTTTTGCGCGAAGTGACAGTAGTACCCACCTCAACGCTTCGCTTATGAGGCGTGCAAAAGACTCGATTAGTAAAGTATTTCGGTCGCTATCGTGTTAACAAGAAAAAGGATCCGCACATACAGACACACGGACGTCCAAGACAGAACTTTTTTAAACTGTTTTTTAACTAGTTTAAATAACAAAAATGACATCAAAAATATCATGAACGTTAAAAATAGTGTTTTTTCTTAATAAGTGTGTGTATGTATTATCTTACAAGTGCAATGTATGATACATAAAGACATTTTAAGTTTGAAAAATCAGATGTTTTGCGCGAAGTGACAGTAGTACCCACCTCAACGCTTCGCTTATGAGGCGTGCAATATAATAGAATACCTTTGACGTTAAGTTATAAATTAAATTAGTTTTTCAAATGTTTTAAGCAAATCTTATATATAAAAATGAATCGCAAAATGTGTTGGTAAGCGCATAACTCGAGAACGGCTGAACCGATTTCGATAATTCTTTTTTTATTATATTCCTTGAAGTACGAGGATGGTTTTTATGTAGAGAAAACGTAAATATGTACCACGGGCGAAGCCGGGGCGGACCGCTAGTCTTATATATAAAAATGAATCGCAAAATGTGTTTGTAAGCGCATAACTCGAGAACGGCTGAACCGATTTCGATAATTCTTTTTTTATTATATTCCTTGAAGTACGAGGATGGTTTTTATGTAGAGAGAACGTAAATATGTACCACGGGCGAAGCCGGGGCGGACCGCTAGTTCTAAATAAAAATGAAATATATGCGTAAGATTGTTTGTGTAGATACCTAAGTATACAACGTGTTCTTTTATTCAACAATAAGTTTTCATACTAATTATATGCTTATATCCTTCATACATAAACTACAACATTATCATTCCAAACTTCTGATGTCACAACAGAAACTACATGCTCAATAACAACAATAGCCACTTCGATGACATGAATGACCTTAAATGGCTTTATACCTAATTATTATACCTAAAGAGCAATTTGAGTGACCCATTATACGTATTAGTTACATAATAGAGGTCCTAAAACTGAGGTGAGCAAGGTCCATGAAGCTCATTATAACAAATAAGGATTAAATGTTACGGAAACTGATTTTGTTTTATTTTGTTTTATTGTAAAAATCTTTATCTCAATAATTAATGTTTTAATCCGGATATAATAATTGAATATTATTCATAACTATCAAATTACTTTTATTTTTTTACTTATCTGTGAACCCGCAAAAAAATTGTTTGCATGTCCTATTCATTCTTAATCGGATATGACTCAATACAAAATTGATATCAGTCAAAAAAACATTAGTTTTATACTATTTCACCTAAAGCTTTACACGATTTGAGCTCAAAAGTCCACCACACAGGACTCCCTCTGCACTTTTTATACGTGAAACAGTCTACACTCTACAGGCATTTACGTATTGACGAATCGCAACTTTCAATTGAACACAACACAATAACACAGTTCCCAGTGAGCCATCAAAATCGACTCGCCAGGATTTAGGTTAGAAACGTTTAATAGGCTGAATACCTTCACAGCCAATCCGTTTTACAGAACATGTTAGCCATTTGTATCCAGTGAATGAAATGGGCAGCTGAAGCCCGCCCATCAATCTTGGCTTCACATCGAATATAGCTATGTTCAGTTGATAATGACTCCATTTCAAGGAAGTAGGTTACACGTAGCTAGAAATACAAGGTAATTTGTTGCTAATGTGTTCATTTTCTTTATGCGGAAATAGGTCTATTTTCTTTTTTATGCTATGCTAAAAATATTACGTTGGTACTAGCTTTGCGAAATCTGTTCTCGTAAATATTTCGTCCTCATTATCTGCTTATGGAATGATTCAAAAACAACAGGTTCAATGCCGTCTTTTTAATACATTTAATTCCGTGATAAATTTAAGGACAAACAAATAGACAGCCTCACATACACAATATGACTACCTATGTACTTAAATTGGCTATTAGACTCCTTGACATCTGATGAATTTCCATTTTATCTACTAGTAGTAGACGAAGAAGAAGTAGAGATTTAACAGAAAACTGAATTTAAAAGTTTGAAGTTAGTTAAAAAAAATATTGCATAAGGATGAACACAAGTAGATAAGTACATAAACATAAAAGGTAGGCCATTATCGATCTTATACCTGGGGAATTAGTCACGTTGCCTGTAAAAGTGGCTTACCAAGTCGATGGTGTGGAAATTCGTTTAATCGACGGCCCACCGCCCGATACTTGATTAGTTGCGGGCTGTGGTTCTATTTGTAGAAAGTTTAGAATGTATATCAGATTAAACTGTTTTCTGTTTCCCGTTCGATAACGTCTTGATTGTGGTGTGAATTGTTCTTTATGTAATCGGTACAATAATTATGGTTCAATCGTGAGTTTTTATTTGCGTCATAAATTTGCGTCATATGTAGTATTTTGTATTATGATTTAACGAAGAACTTTGTTACATAATTACTTTTAGTCTAAGTCTAGTATTGATCAAGAGAACATAAATCCTGAGTTATTGCTAGCACCTAATCTCTTAGGATCCACAAGCGTTCTCATTAATAACTCCTTATAACCATCATTACAGACTTAGCTGAAGTCGATGTTTGCGAACATAATTAGGGTTTAGCAATCGCTCCCGTGAAATTGGTACACGCTACTTGCGGCGACACTACGTATCGTTCGAACCGCGACTAATTCGATTAAATGCCATGGAGCTACTCCTAGTGCACGGATTACATAAGTCGGGGATTTTTTGTATGTACCTATGAGAAATTATTTGATTGAAGTGGGATCATTAAGGACGTGGTAATTGTTCTGATCTTGTATTAATGTGGTTGTGTCTATACGATTAAATCATTAAAACAGTTTTCATAAAGTTTGGCATAGTCTATAAGTCTTGGTCAGTACACATACAGGGATGATTTTTATAGGTTTCCATTTCATTATTATTATTAAACACGCATTTATATACGCTTACCCGACAAAAACAAAGAAGATACCTTAATTATGCAAAGTGAAATTGAGCTGAAGTCAATAATTTAAGTGTCCACCCTTCGGAAGCATGTTGGCGAGTTTGGTGACTACCGAACCTAAACTAATTCCAACTTGCTCTACAAAGGAATCTCCACTTAATCGTCTTACAATTAAGAATGGCATTTCCTTGTAAGACTTGCGTACCATCTAACATCCTTGTTTATAATAATTATTATCATTACTGACTGTACCTTGTTCCATCTACAGCTTCGAAATTAATGCTTTGCTCACGTCCTTTGTTGATTACTGTTAATGTAAGGAAAATATAAACGATTATATGCATGAGTAAAGGCAGATTAAAATGTTAATTAATATTCAATCATGTGAATAAATTGGCATTAAATTATTATGTAATTATATTTTAAATGGTTTAATATTTCCATAGAACACAGGTACCTGAATAAAGATGTTTCATACGTTATCGATTTAAACTTCTGTAATATTAATTTTTCTTTCTGTACTTAATCTAGTTTTTCTATAAATAAAAGATACATTTTGTCAGGTTTTAAATTAATGTTTCCTATATACTAAAATCCATCCATCAGGTCGATGTAATCTACACGGACTACAGTAAATGTTTTGACCGCATAGATCACAAGATTCTCTTGCATAAATTATACATAATGGGCATTAGAGGTAACTTACTCAGATGGTTTTCTTCGTATATCAACAATAGATCTCAAGCAGTTGTAATAAGTAACTATATATCAAGTTGGGTGGTAATACCAAGTGGAGTACCTCAGGGCTCCCTTTTGGGTCCTCTTATGTTTTGCGTATTCATAAATGATATTCCAAATTGCTTCACACACTCAAATCTTCTTTGCTTTGCTGATGACATGAAGATATTTAGGACTATTAAATCTTCTGCTGATGCTGCTATGCTTCAAGATGACCTTAATTAATTAGACTACTATTGTACTCAAAATAAATTAGATCTCAATCCTGGTAAATGCACAGTCGTCTCATTTAGTCGTAAAAAACAAACACTGCGTTTCAATTATCGAATAAAAAATCAGGATCTTGGAACTAGCCCTGACATAAGAGATCTAGGAGTGATACATGACCCAAAACTCATGTTTGATAAACATATCGATTATATTTTAGCTAAAGCTTCTAAAGCTTTAGGCTTTATAATGAGAATTTCGTCTGATTTTAAAAAGGCGAAAACGTTTAAAATTCTATTTTGTGCTTACGTACGTAGCATTCTAGAATATGCGTCGCCAATATGGAATCCGCGATACGATAAATATATAACTAGAATTGAACGAATACAGATGAAATTTTTGAAATTCCTATGTTACCGATTACACGTCCCGTACAAATCTGAGGATTATTACGAGGTCTGCAGCAAATTTCACTTCCTACCCCTAACATATCGCCGGGAGATTTCTGATATTTTATTACTTTTAGGCATTACATCCAATAAAATCATCCCAGAACTACTAGCCAAAATTTCTTTATACACACCCTCAATTTTATCTCGTAAATATAATCCTATCTTTACTTCCGCAGTCAGCACTAACTATCGTCAAAACTCGTTTATTCTACGCGTAAGCAATAACTTTAACAAGCTATCAAAACAGTTCGATTTTGACTTATTCTGCAGCAGTTCTTACTCCATTAAGCGTCAGTTAGCTAATGAGTTCTTTCGTCAGTTTGGTGGTCGAGTTGATATGTAATTTAATTAGTGTTACAATAGCATTGGTTTTAAGCATTTGATTCGTGTACGTACTCGCTCACATTTGTAATTGTTATATATTAATATTATTCTAGCCGTGAGAATCTGTAAATGGCTTATTGTAAGTATTATATTATGTGACTATCTTTAAGGATACAGCTGTAGATTCTCCTAAAATATAAATAAATAAATAAATAAAAAGGTTTTGGTCATTCATTGCCTACGAGAGTAAAATAGGCTACGCGAAAAGATAAATTGCGAGTGATGTTTTTTCCTCACTAATTCTCAAGGACTTGGCCTTGAAATTCAGTAAGATCTTTTAGCCATTATTGCTTGTATTTCAATCAAATTCTTTGAAAGAAGACTTAAGAAACGAAATTACTTTGTACGATTACCTACATTTCTTGTAAACTTACATCAATCATTATACACCTTATATACATTTAACCTATTTAGTTAACTTACATGCAATTTTAGTCATTGAGGTCATTAAGCATCTCATTCTTCATGTAAAAAACCAAAAAAATAATCATAAGAGTCAAAAAAATTCAAAATATTCAATTGAATAGCCGAAAAATTGGGCATTTTCATAAAAAAAATTAAAACTCGAATATCTCGAAAACGGTTAAGTTTAGGATAGGGGGTTCCATAGTGAAATCATTCAGAAATGATGTGTACTACACGCCCTTAACGGATCTAGGTCGACTTTTCCTGTAACCCTGTATTCTAGTTTAGAGAGAGGTTTATAGGCATTTTGTTTTATCTCACTCGATAAATAGTTAATGCGTAGGTATATATAATTTTATGAAACGTTTACGCGGTTTAAATATTAACGTGATTTAATTTAATCGAAATCACCCCCAGAGACTGCTTTATTATTACGACATGACACATTAATTACGTCACATGTAACTTTATTAATTGTTTAAATTAACGATCACACTCTTCCTCACGCACTTAATTGCGAAAGAGTAAAAGAGACAGAAATAAAATTCATTAATAATTTTTGTAAAGGCTTATCTAGGTTTCTATATTAAACAAAGAAATGTAATGATCCCTTAACCAAATGTCAGTTCTGACGGTTAATCTTGATAGAAGCTCCTCTGCAGGGAACATTTTAAGCAGATGATAAGAGATAATATTATATATCCGTATTATTTGAAGTGAAATGTTTGAAATTACTGCTAGTATGAATCTGTTCATATAATGATCTTAACAAAGGTTAATTTTATTAAAAACCTATACTGTAATTTTCTTACAAATTTATACGTAGGTACTGAACAGACGTAAATGATTTTTAGATTGTTGGATTTGTCTCCGCGTATATTAGGATAATACATCAGACATGTACCGGTTCAGCTAATGCATCTTATATGTCTAATGTTCTTATACAGGTTCTTTTTCGGAGCATTCCAGTTGAAATGGTAAACAATAAAGCAGCAAGGTAGTCACATCGGAAGTCGGAATCTATTAACGCTAACATCATTAGCAGATTTCAGGAAAATCAAAGTAAAATGGATCATTACACAGCAACAAATTCAAGCTAAGCCAAACCTGACCTAACCAAACTAAATGGGGTCAGTGAAATCCGTTTTTCATTGTTTTGTTTCGGCCAATGTGAAATAGGTTAATTCTATGTTCCTATTAAATATTTTCCTTTGTACATTTTAAATGTACGCGCCTTGTATCCCGTGTATTGTAGATATTAATTAATTCAAATACGTTTGAATTAATAGAGATTAACAGGACCGTTGTTGTTTAAGCATAAATCTAAACCATAATATTATGTATTGTTTGTTGGAGTGTTTTGGTATCACCTTTTTTGTTCCTTAGGTACTCAATTTATTTTGTATTGATATTGATAGTTTCATTTAGTATCAACATTAGCAGAGTTCGATGCTATGAATATAACAAATTATGTGTTTTTTTTTTTAATTAATGAATAAATGCAATGTTTTCTGCATAACCAAGCTCATACAACAAATATTTTAAATATTTTCATTATCTAAATCGGACGCCATTACGCTAACCACTTGGTAATTTTGAAAAGTCATGCGCCTGTGTTTTTATGCAAATAGCCAACAAATAGCCATTGTTCCAAGCTAAATTTGCGGTCGTGCTGCCACCTACAAATGTCCGATAATTATACCTGTGGTTATGTCGCACTACTGCTGTTAATTTTCAGCAAATAATAAATATTAAAAGGTTACGGAAGCAAACAACAATGATGCGCAAAATCGTTGGAATAGTGTAGGTATGCAATCGAGTTATTATTTTGTAATTATGTCAGGGTTTGGCGTCACGTGTATCACTTTTAATTTCGAGGTAACATTCTCGAAGATAATTTATAGCTTTGATTAATAAGTTTTTTTTTTAACATTAACTTTTTAGGCGCGTTGAGAGTTAAATTTCAAGATCGCGTCATGGCAGTACCGTCACGTCATGGAGTAAGGTGACAATTTTGGTATTTGAATCTTGCTAAAGTTTCACTTCTCATATGTGTGCTCTGCACACACGCTCTTTTTAATATAATGTATTATCCTTACTTGAATGAAGAATAAGCTTTATTAAATAATATTTTGACCAAGTTTGTTACTCACACTGTTATCTTGCTATGTTTGCCTTTACAGACACCTTTTTACGTAAAGATTGGTTTCAACTGAATACTAATGATAATCATTCTCTTAAGTTTACTATAATAAATTAGTAACAATTGAAAGTGCGCTAATCGACACAATCGATTTCCACAATCTGCATCAAAAATCTTCATTTAACATGCTTACACTGACATACTTCCAAAATGTTAAGCTATTAACAATATTATGATGAAATTTTGATTTTCCATAACAATTGTGGGGCGCAGGTAAACGCTACCCCATTGTCTGTCATAATCTTTTGTTTCAACAAAAGGTTACTATAATAAAATATGAAAGCAGAGTTTAATTATTACAAAGCTTTGTTTTAGTTTCGTCGGAGTTTCTGTTGATCGTAATTATGAGATTAGAAATGTATGAATGTTGATCGAATATAATTTCAATATTGCCTTTATTTAGTTTTATCTTGCTAATGGACTGATTATTATTAATGAGAATTTGGCAAGTGTTGTTTTAAACGAGATAAGTAAAATTCGATCAAGCCTTGTACATCAAAGCATATTTCTTATTCAATACAACGTGTAGTAATAGATGATAAGTTAGAACCAATACATACCAATAATTAATATTCATTTTCTTTTAGGAAATCTAATCGTCATTGTGTCCATCAATTAGGGTCACCGCTACGAATTGCAAAACTATAAATATGAATTGCAGAATTTCACATTATCATTAAATGCTGAAAATAATTTTAATAGATAGAACTTTCAATAAGAAAAAAATATATAATATAAAAATATGTGATAGAAATTAAAATTTGTGGGTTAAATCTATCATACATACTATTATTAAGGTTTGAGAAACCATAAATCAAATAAAAAATGTAATTTGCACTTTAGTATGTTTTTAGACATTCTTAACGTCGCATACCCAATTCAGAAACCGGGAAATCGCGAAATGCTACAGAACTGTACACATCTAGAAGAAATCTAATCAAAAACCAATAAGGTACATATTTTCTTTATCTTTCTCAGAAACTCCTCCCTTCTTATTAGAAGATATCTTAGATGTACCCCCAATGAAGAGGCATAAAGGTTATGACTTATTAGTATTATCGAAGGTATTCTCCCCTCGAAGCAATGGCAGAATTAACTGGGAGCATGCCGCGCTAACTGTAGGGGCACTTGATACAAGTGTTGGCCCCATTCGCACTTCTGCTATACAGAGTAGGGAAGGACAGAGGCTGTAATTAATAGCAAAAAAATAAGAAAAAATATTGATTTGTGTAAATTTTATTCAGATTCTTTTTTTATTTGGACACGAGTACAACTTATAATAGTTAGGTACTTCGAGACAGAATTAATATTATGTATTTTCAAAGTAGAATTCAAGCTTAACATTTTTAATTTTATACCCAAAGGTCTGAAAGGCCTCTGAAAATTTCTTAGTTACATGGATTTTGTTATATTTTTATTGTGTAAGGTTTATTCAATTTCTTAATTCATTTCATTGTAGAGTTAACAATTATTTTAAAACCAAGAACGTATTTCTTATTCAAAGTCAGATAACATTCTTTGTTTTCAATTAATTATAGTATCAAATTATTAAGCTGATATTAGATTTGTAGGATAATCATACTTTTTTTATTTTTTGAAAAGTTGTTCTAGTCAGAACACTAAAGTGTCAGAATCGTCTTTACAAACTTACAAAATGCGCCTTTGCTATTGCCTATACGCTATCTATAAAACCTCCAAGCTAACTTCCAATACCCAAATAGCCGTTTAAAATACGATATTATGTGTTCCGTTTGACGTCCGTAGTCCATTATGAGAGAGAGTACATCGCCTTTTTCCCCGTGAAGTCGCTAGATGGTGCTAGTTTTAAGCCCGTCACGTGGTACCGCCGCCAGCGCCGCGAGTGGTGGGAGACAAAACTCACCACAGTTCCAGCAAGCCACCAGAAATATTCTCATTGTTGCGTCGTTTTTCAAACCGTACGCAAGTCGTAAGATTATATGTAATTTTAAAATACTTTATTTTAAATTACATATATACATAATTTAAATTTAAATAATAATTTTATACGAACTTTCGAGATTGAAGTAGAAAGTTCAGTTTTTTCTTTTTAAATAGTTTTTATTTAAGTCCGTTACGTTTCATAGTGAAATGAATATTCAAGTGTTACCTGCGTTATCGTTATTTCAAACGAATAACGAAAATCGGATTTATTTGAAGTATAAATCTGCAACCACGAGCGTGGCATCGCGACCATAAGTCTATAGCGCAGGCCAAGGGCCTACCGAATCGTGTCGAGCGTCTTAACAGCGCGTTTTCTACGTGTTCCGAGCTGAGTTCTTCTTGTTCGGGGTCCAGCGACGACGAGGAGCCGCCGCAGCGTGTATGGCGCCGCCAGCGCGCGTTCAGCCGCTCGTGTGCAGGTTTGAGATTTTGTCTCAACACGGTGAGTCATGTTATTAATACATTATACGTGATTTACGATGATTTCAATACAAATCTTTCAACGTTAATGGTTATTACTGGATGTTACGCCTTAGATAACCTATTTTCACAAATATCGGTTTTAAGATAGTTAGTATATATTAATTGCCGAAAGCAGATTCGAAAAGTGTTTCGAACTTTTGATTTTATTCCTCCTTGAATCGTATTCGCTACGCGAACATTCTAAATGTATGTGAATTGTGCCTTCCTTTTCCGAATTGAGGGTAGATATCAAAAACGAATTCTTAATCTCGTTAGATTAGAAAATTCATCCGATACGAGTCGAATCAAGTAGAATGTATTTGCCTATATCTTGTAAGCACAATAGAAATAGGTAAATTATTACGAATTCTTACAAATATATTAATAATTTTTGCCTGACGCATTAAATTAGTCCGCGACTCTCTGCCTAATTACTGCTAAATTTAAATGCGACTTCTATTCTCTATACAAATAAAGTTAAGAATTAATAGAGATGCTTTGACGGGGATTATTGATAAGTTTAAATTCATATAAAATTCCTCCCGCTGGGGAAAGAATTTTTAACTTTCCTACTAACATGATTAGTAGCATATGCAGATAGGCGGATTTGATAAGTTGGTTTAAAACTCGTCACAATCAGTTTTTACCAGTACATGCAATAACCGTTAAGATCGACTTTTTAAGTCGTTTCAAATCATTTCATGAATACTAAAGTTAGAATCAGGAAACACCAAAAGAATAAAAAAGGGGGGGGGGAGATTTTCAACAAATAAAAGCTCAAATTAATCTCGTCACCCTCGAATACCATGTAATTCGAAAACCAGCCATAGTTTTCACTTAAGAGGTAATAATACTTATTTATTCTTTAACTCTTGACATCATACTTTATGTCTTTGAAGATTCAAGTCACTATTGAAAATCAGGGGTTCGTCAAACGAACACCATGACTATTGTTAATCACCCCTTTTCATAATTAACCCATTGACCACCGTAAGGCCCGATCGGGGCGCGACACAATAGATTTTCTATTGTGTCTGTGATTCCGAGGACTGATGGATTAAGAAAAGCAAGTTCTGCAAATACAGAGTAATTTTCAATTTCACACCCACTGTTAACTGTGACATGACATACTCAACATAAGATCATAAATTTTTGTATTTGCGAGGCTATCGACTACCCGTACGTATCGACGCCTCCTATATCCTTGTATCACTATTGTATACCATATCGATATTATAATTATAAATACATCATAAACGAAGGTCAATTACTTAAGATAACGTATCAGCCCTTCGGGCTAGCGTCAGCTCAAAGAATGTTTGCAACAGTCACAAACTGGACTGCTGAAGAACCAAGGGACTGTGGCCTTTACTTGGTGATCTACATGGGCAATGATTTGCGTTCACCAGAACAGCATGCACACCACATTGAAATGAAATGAAATGAAATGAAAGGATTTATTTTGCAAGAAATGTGAAAAATTTACATATGTTATATTGTTTCATTATTCCGCACAAATCGTCAATTGATTGGCTTGCAGAGACTTTGGAATTACAATTCAACTCAATTCAATTCGAAATGAAAGTTCGTCTCTAACCTACTTTGGAATATCAATCCGATAGAATCTATTCTGACACCCGAGCGTTGCTAAGATTTTCTACGAATGGTTTGGAGCACGGAAGCAAATTTGAAATTGGCGATGGAAATTAAATTGAAAGTGTCAGTGCCTTAAAACAGGCTTAATAGCAGGCAGTTGGTCCCTCAAGCAGGCATACCACCTCTTAGGGTTTCTCAACTTTGCAACCTTCATCACCCTCCGGGGAAGGATGCACTGCCGCATGCTATAGCGCCAAGGGAACGCCTCTCGGGGCTTATTACCTTTGCAACCTTCATCACCCTCCGGGGAAGGATGCACTGGCGCACGCTGCAGCGCTACAGAAACGCCTCACAGGCTTATCACTTTTGCAACCTCTATCACCCTCCGGGTAAGGATGCACTAGAGCACGCTGCAGCGCTACACGAACGCCCCACGGGCTTATTATTATTTTTGCAACCTCCATCACCCTCCGGGGATGGATGCAGTGGCGCAGCACGCTGCAGCGGTACAGGAACGCCTCTCAGGCCTTTTATTTGAAACCTTCATCACCCTCCGGGGATGGAAGCACTTACGCACGCTGCAGCGCCACAGGAACGCCTATCAAGGTTTGTCATCGTTGCAAATTTTATTACCCTCCGGGGAAGGATGTACTGACACACGCCATAGCGCTACAGGAACGCCTCTTAGGGCTAATCAACTTTGAAACCCTCCGGGGAAGAATGAACTGCCGCTTTTGTTAAAGATCTAGTTCAAAAACATCTTTTAAAAGCAAGTAGGTGAAAAAACAAGTATAATATCTACCAGCCGTATCCAATTCACAGGATAGTCTTGGCAGTGAAGGAAAGGACCTTGGACCCAGTGTCATTGAAATGTTTGCAGTAATAGCTTTCCTAATCTTGACTGTCGAGGTAGTAAGAAAAAATTTCATTCAAAGGCAGAACGAAATCTCTTTGACAAGAGTTATTAGTTTGAACGTTTGAACACTTCACAACCTTCTAGGGCTGTACAGCTAGGAAGCCGAATTCTCGCGCAATTGCACCGGCTCCTAATACAACGTGCTCGAACAGTCGACACAAACATTTCCATTCAGAGGGGAATTCTACAAATAAATTTTGATCACAGCTCAAACAGCTTACGTTATTTCAAGTAAGACAGTCTTAAACAACCGGCTCTATTGCCTCGAGTTCATTATAATAGTACCCAAGTGGAAGAAACCCTCTTTGCACCTAGACCGCAAGAGGCGTGCTACTATCAGGATAAGTCCTCTCAATCGTTCACTGACAAACACGCACAGGTTCAGCTCCAACGCAAATACAGAACCTACAGCTGAAAGTCTGGCTCATTTTGAATAGGTCAACCTGTTGTACACCTTGACGGACAGCTTAAAAAAAAAAAAAAAAAAAAACATACATAGACTGCTGGTGACCACTGACCAGGCTATAAAAGGATGCTAAATACTTAGCAAAATTATGTATAACTGACGGTTTAGTACACTATTCTTATACATAAAATCAGTCAGTTTGTATTAAAATAAAATTATATTAAAATTTCATTTCATCATTTAAGCAAATATTAATTACCTTAGGGTATTTCCTTAGCTAGAACAAATCTTTCAAAATTACAAATCCGGAAGGCAAGGAAGGTTATTCAAAAACTCTTATCGAGATATTTTTAAAATAAATCAGCATAATAAAAATAATTATTTGACTATGTGATTTATAAAATTAATAAAAAATTGTTTGCATTTATTAACGCGCAGCTACTATACTGTGATTACTGTTATTAGCTTTTGGACGTGTTCTCTATTTATTCCTGTTTACATTGCAATTCAAAACAATGGGTCGAGAGTGAAGACGCGTTTACCTCGCATTCCGCAAGTTAGCTAAATTATTGTCACATATTATGTAAATATGAATCCAGTTTCAAGCGCATTTTCCAATCCATAAGAGGTTCTCTGACTAATCTCTTTATTACTACACAGCATCCGGTGAGACCAGCTACAGCGGCTATCATTGGTGGCAGGGTAAAGTGAGCTCTTTTAGAGTCGAGTTTGAAATCTGGGTAATGTTACATAGTTATATGTAGTAGCATCATCAATCTATTTGGAGAAATATCTAGTTATATCTAGCTATGTTTATAAACATTATTATTTACGTACATATTTTTAAAGAATATAATAAATTCGATCACAAGGTGGCATTCGAACCCCCGTCTTTCCGCCACATGGTGGAATTATTATTATATTATTGTCGTAGTGTATCTAATACTAATCAAAATAGAAGTCATTAGTAATCACAATCGAGATTTTTCAGCCTACTAAGGTTTAAGTGCATATTATACTGATTAAAATGTTGACAAGATATACTTGAAGTATATTTATGGATGTATTTTATGCATGGTATTGAGACAAATTTTCAATAATTATCAAAGTCATGATTTTATACATTATATACTTTGTTTATAGGATGTATATAAGCTTTTTGGGGCATTACTCTATCACATTGTTGCATCTTATTTATCAAGCCACCAGGAGATATCAAACAACTCTCTCATAATGGACTACGGACGTCAAACGGAACACATAATATATAAATTTTACCTTAAAATAAAATTTGTATTATGTTTCCTAAGACGTCCGTAGTCCAGATAAGGTCTTCCTGGTGTTATTTTTGCACCATTCATTCCGTATCATTTATGAGACGAACAATGAGAATATTTCTGGTGGCTTGCTGGAACTGTGGTGAGTTTTGTCTCCCACCACTCGCGGCGCTGGCGGCGGTACCACGTGACGGGCTTAAAACTAGCACCATCTAGCGACTTCACGGGGAAAAAGGCGATGTACTCTCTCTCATAATGGACTACGGACGTCTTAGGAAACATAATACAAATTTTATTTTAAGGTAAAATTTATATAATAAATTTCACATTGAATGAGTACAAGTTTGAACATGTAAACGGAACGGCAGAAGTTGGAAACTACCTAATACAATGGATATGGTATACGGATAACAGAAGCACGTCGTATCTATGACAAAGTTTCTCTGTGCCAACATTATCCGCAGATGCCCCGGTATTAATTCCTCGGCTATCGGTAATTTAAACGTTGCATAATCAGAGCTATTAATATCATTTTTGGAATATTTTTACGAAGCGCCTGCGGGGAACGCGTCTATTAATCAGTATGTGGGAATGTTAATGAAGTATGTTAATACGAACATATTGAAGGAGTTTAATGACGTCATCAGTAAGACTTTCTAGAAGATTCTGAACAGATGGATTTTGATGGGATTTTCACCAGTAGATAGGTGTTATTGTATGGAGTAACATGGGAGTAACTAATAGATAATAAAACATATACAGACATTCATTGTAGTTTCATTCATTTAGTATTTAAGAAATGCCCGAATGAGAGATATTCTACGTAGGTTATATAAGTTAAAATAATAAGTCAGTAGTTAAAATTTTGCGTAAAATAGTTGGCGTTGGCGAAAAAATCTGTTAGTCTTGTTACTCTAGATGTCGTAAAGAAAGAAGAAATATTCAACAATATGTAAGCTCGGATCATGTGTAGTTGAATCAATCTAGACGTAACGGTCTATTTTGTGAGATGAGGATGAGGAGGAGGATGAGTTCTGTTTCTCGATGTAAAATATTTGTATCATTGTTACAGGGTTCTACGAATGTTTGCTCTCAAAAGGTATATATGTATTTATGTATTATTTTACCATCTCTGCTCTTATTAGTCGAAGCATTGTATTTATATCTAGTTTTATTTCAGTCTTCATCGATCTCTATATAGCATCTCGATCTCTATTCAGCGCAAACAGATTCTTTTATCCGAACCAGTAGTTCCCGATATTAGTAGGTTCAGCCACAGATAATAATATAGTACTGGTTCAACTAAACAAACTACACATTCAAAAGTTTATAATAATATTACCTATTTGTACAGATTTCTCACAATATATTATAATATTTTAGGACTTAGGGGGGAAGGGGGCATGACTGGGCCACGAGGCACGACGGGGCAATCTACACTTACAGAAAACTATACGCTCTAGATGAGTTTTGTTTTCGCTAATAGGTAGCCAATTTGTATCTCTCTTTATATAAGTCTGACAGTGACCGGCGATTTTTAAAAGGAAAAACGATTATCAACGTAATTTTATGTAATTTTCAATGATTACGTTACGAATACGCATATAAAAAAGGTAAGTATTTATGTCGCTACTATCATGTAATTTTCGAAATATTATGTTTCTTATTGATTTTAGATTGATATTTATTTTGGATATAATTGGATAGGTACATAAATTTATCCGTCTAGCTTAGCTGATTCTAATATTATTATTATTGATAGTTATCTCGTCTAGACTAATATTTACGATTTACTGAAGACGAAATCGAGACAATAAACATAATAATATTATCTAATTTATTCTCTTAATGTTTGATCTAATCTATTAAAACGATATAATATTTAAAATAGTTATATTTTAGGTACATTAGACAGTGCTATTTCATTTTAAGGTCTTTTTTACTTTTGCCAATTCCCGAAAGAAGTCTTAAATTATATTTAGCTTAAAATTGAAAATATTAATTACAATCCACACAATGGTAAAGTGCACCACTTTTGTACCTACCTAACGATAGGTATCTTCTTTCTGTATCTGATTATTATTTCATAGTAAATTGTGTTTATATTCGTATTTATAACTCACGTATTCTTAAACAAAAATATATGTTTGAAAGTTCACACCTACCTAATAATATAAATAGAATCGGAAAACAAGTCAAAAAATAAGGCGAATTTTTGTTTTAGATATTGTGTTCAACGAAGCATTGGTAGGGCGATTTACGATTCGTTTTATATTAAAAAGTAAAAACCAAACACTTATCAAACATAAAATTTCAGCCCACGTTAAAGCAGTAAAAAATAACTAAAAGAAAAGACATTCTTTAAAGTTGATAAGGGTCACAAAATTTAGGTGAATTTTATGCGACACATTCGCTTATTTTATGCGACATCAAACAGAAATCAAATGACGCGTCTTCAGTCCCATATACATAATGTATGAGCTGTAAAAGTAAACAAAATGTTGAATTATCAAAACGTAGCTACACCCGCGTAATTTATTCCAACGGAGGCTGAAACGCGTCGAGTGTGTACATCTATCTGTACAACTGTTCAACTAATGTGTTTGATCAGACTCCCAAAGCGAACCTTTCAGCGGTTGTTTCAAGTGGAATACCAAATAGTTCATGCGAAATTCCCTAGATGGCGCTGTTCTTAAAAGTGCAGGTTCCTGAAAATTTTACAAAAGATATATACATTTTTTCGTCGTATAAAATGCTTTAAGAATAGTAATTTAGGAATGTTTATAATTTATGATTATATATTATTTTTAATATCATCATGATTTATTAAATGTCGGACATAATACCACGTACTAAAATAATTCAAATGAGTTCACATTGAATCAGCAGTTTTTATTACCTATAAAGAATAGACAAGTTCACTAACTAATTGTATAGGACATTGAAGATTGCAAAAAAGTAATACCTTATCGAACATCTTAATTTCCACTGCTTACTGCCTACTACAATAACATGAACCAAGAAAAAATACCAAAAGAATTTCCTTCCCGTACACTCAACTCAACAACATTTCGTATTTTCCTTAAAACCCGCGTTTAGCGTTAAATTCCACCATTAGGCAAATAAGAGCTTCGGATCTCATATTTCTTGTTCAGCTAGTTGTTTTGCAGTCGCGACATTTACGGCGACTAAAAACGCAGTCACTAAATTAATTGTGACTAAAAACGCAGTCACGACATTAATTATTGCGACTAAAAACGCGGTCGCGTCGTAAATCGCAGCCACCCACGGATATGGCTCATTTAGCCTATCTAGTGTACTAATTTGGTAGAGATTAGCGTTGCGGTAGTCGCAGGTAATAAATAAACCGTGGAGCGTGATTTATTCGTCATCCGGGCGCATTTCGATACAGATATTATCTATTGGAATATGCTTAATCAAATACAGTTGGTTTAATTTTGGTATCGTTTCATCCTTTAATTTGCAAGTTTGTTTTGAAACAAATTAGAGTTTTGTGGAATGGAACGATGTGTCATTAAGGTTTGAAATACAAGATTTAATTTTTTTTTGTTAGATAATATATAGAGCACAACATATAAAAACGATGTACTTTTTACAAAAAGTACATAATTTTATGGGTTTTTAGGTACATTTAATCAAACATTACAATACATAGTCTGAAGTCTCATCTAAAATGACCTTGAAATTAGGATGATCTTGTTTATAGGTTTAGAGCAATAAATCATGATTTCCCACATTTTTTTTATTGTGAATAGGGAAGCCCTAAATAAATCAAAATACTGTAATTTGTATTAGAAATATGTATTAGTTATATGTAGGGATTAAAGATAAAATTATCAAATCATAAATACAATCATATCACTGCCTCTGATAATAAAATATACATTTTTATAATATTTTCCACTTAACCTCCACACATCTCCATACAACCATTAGAATAAATCAAATACAGATTTCTATTACGTTTTCATGAATTGAAAAGCCCGATTTATATTGCACGTGTTGCAGTTCAGTTTAAATTTCGTATTTCCAGGTATTTACTTTTATATAAAGAAAACGAATAAACTAATTATATATCAAATTAATTTTTCAGAGAATATGAAAAGAATCAACTCTTTGTAATTATTATACATTTTACATTAAAATACGTTAAAAGGATAACCAATAACTACGCGAGAACAATTATTATTAATTAGCAATTAATCAGTACCTGAAGTCTTTTTAGCGGGTATTAAATCATAGAATATATACTCTTTTGAATGCAGATCTGTTGACTGTTATACCGATCTTCCATGTCGGAAGAAATGAATAAATAGCATTTTAAATTCACAATAAAAGTCTCTTGTAATACAAATACAAATAAATATCTTCAGTTGGTTGCCTGGAAGAAATCACTTATAAGTGATAAGGCCGCCATCTGTGCTGTGTCTTCTTTTAGTATAAGTTTTCTTTTTGTATTTTTTTTTTGTTGGCAGTACAATAAAGTAATAAATAAATAAATATTATACTCTGTATTGTTGTTGATATTGTTGTTCTGTATAAATATTGTACTCTGTAACGTTGTTTGTTTATTATTGCAGCCAATTATCGCGTAGCAAATTGTTGTCGTTATGTTTTTGCGGATCGTCAATTTAATTGACGCTTCACATTTAACCATAACCAGAATTATTCTACTCATTCTAATTTTAAAAACAAAATTTTTACGAGAATAATCAGTTGAAACGAGGAAACATATTGTTATTTCTCATAACCTAATGCAGGCCTGTATTTAAAGTGGATAACTTTTTGCTAAATTTTATTATTGGTAACGACATAAATAAGTTGTGTCCATAGTTAAGTGAAGTATTGAAGAAACTTAGCATCTTTATACGTCATATTCCGCCCTTTCCTGCAATCCACAAGCACTAAATAGAGCTTTTCTAAATTAATATCTTCTTTATATCTCTAGTATAAGCATGACAATAGATACACAGTTTTCTTCATAAATATGAAACGTGCATCCAAAAATTTGATACATGACATTTCTTTTTCGTTCATCCGAGTATTGTCGGACATTTTATGAAGGCTTTGCAATGGCATTTCGCCGAAACGTCGGTAAGCCGATTCGAACGCTTTTTGCTACAGTTAGGGCGCTTGTGCACTACAAGGAATTTTACTGTCCGGCATTCCGATTTTTTACGGTCCGGTGTGGCATGAAAAAACCGATGAATTGCTTGTGCACCTGTCCGTCTTTACTCGGATCAGTGCGGTACAGTTCAAGAAAGTTTGGCGGTATAATGCTATCATAAATGATTGTTTTTGCATTTTACAAGAAACGAGTAAAAAATATAGAAGGTGAAATATTATATTATTTCGTTATAATAAAAAGTAAAGTTCCGTAAGAGATTTAAAATGCGTGTTTCACTTATTTATTTTAATCGGTGACGAGGAGCTAAAGCCATTCCCACTTGAACTTTAACTTACCAACACTTACTTAGATAATAATTATAGGTCAATGCTTGGTCAATGTATATAAAATAACAATACCGACTTCTCAAATCTCATTGCCAACTAAAAGAAAGTAAAACAAGAGCTTGCTTTCAATTGGCATATGCAGTAAAAACAGTAATATCCAAGCAAGTGGGCTTCGAAAACAATTATACCTACAGCGACTCGTAGACACAAAAAACCATCCGGAATAGGGAAAAGTAAAATGTCGGACAGTAAAATTACGTATAGTGCACAAGCTAGTATATAGATTAATGGCGTGCCATACCGGACCGTAAAAAATCGGAATGCCGGACCGTAAAATTCCTTGTAGTGGACAAATGCCCTTAAGGGCGCTTGTGCACTACAAGGAATTTTACTGTCCGGCATTCCGATTTTTTACGGTCCGGTGTGGCATGAAAAAACCGATGAATTGCTTGTGCACCTGTCCGTCTTTACTCGGATCAGTGCGGTACAGTTCAAGGAAGTTTGGCGGTATAATGCTATCATAAATGATTGTTTTTGCATTTTACAAGAAACGAGTAAAAATATAGAAGGTGAAATATTATATTATTTCGTTATAATAAAAAGTAAAGTTCCGTAAGAGATTTAAAATGCGTGTTTCACTTATTTATTTTAATCGGTGACGAGGAGCTAAAGCTATTCCCACTTGAACTTTAACTTACCAACACTTACTTAGATAATAATTATAGGTCAATGCTTGGTCAATGTATATAAAATAACAATACCGACTTCTCAAATCTCATTGCCAACTAAAAGAAAGTAAAACAAGAGCTTGCTTTCAATTGGCATATGCAGTAAAAACAGTAAAATCCAAGCAAGTGGGCATTCGAAAACAATAATTATACCTACAGCGACTCGTAGACACAAAAACCATCCGGAATAGGGAAAAGTAAAATGTCGGACAGTAAAATTACGTATAGTGTACAAGCTAGTATATAGATTAATGGCGTGCCATAACGGACCGTAAAAAATCGGAATGCCGGACCGTAAAATTCCTTGTAGTGGACAAACGCCCTTAGAAATTTTCAAAAAGGCAGTATTCGCATTTTCTAGCTACATATAAATATTGCAATGTAAACGGTTGTAATGTGCGGTTTTCACTGCGTAAACTAGTCTTCATTCATTAAATGCTAAACGCCATTACTGTGGAATTAGATTATAATAATGTAGTAATGTGCACTAATACTGATAATACACAATAGATATTTTAAAACATATAAACTCAAACATTCATTTATTCAATTAGACTACTATTTAGTAGCACTTTCGAATCGTCATTACATAAGTATTTTTAACATTTACCACCGATTCGGAAAGCAGTATCTATGGAGAAGAACCGGCAAGAAACTCCATAGTTGCTCTTTTAAAATCATGTCAATATAACACAATATGTAACTTATATCTAACTACATAATATATCATAATAATATTTACTTAGGTACTATAAGGGTACTATGTAAAAATTTTAATAATTGCTAAAGAAAAGAGCGAAATTTTGAAAATTATTAAATTTAAATTTTATATCAGTTCGCATTATTAATTACAGATTCTGCAAATTCCCAATTATAAATTATTTGGAGAGTCAGTATAGGAATGAAAAGAGTATTAATTACAACGAATTTCTAGGACTTTCAACTCAACAGAGCGTGTGTGAACGATCGTTTTATAGCAATCATAGGAACTGATAAATTGTATAATATTTTTAAATTAATTTGTAAAAACAAACATTTAGGTAGAGATTGTCTAATTTAAAAATGAACGCCCCTCCACTGTGTTTACGCTCACATTCAAAGTACGTGTATAGACGCAATACACACAAATTGGTCTGCCTCATTGGTAGTTCAGTCCTCCAGTCCCGTCCATGTCCGAACGACAGGACCAGTTGGCCAACTAGTGCATAAATGACGCGATGCACGACAGAACGGACGTGTCATTCCGTACATAGCGCGCTCTCCCCGCCATACAATGCTAGGCACCTGAACTGATCGCCCGATTAGTTGACAAATCAGTGCGCGAGTGTCAAAGTTTGCAGTAGAATCGACGCGCGCACACATATAAAGTGATTCAATAATTATTTGTCCTCACACATTGAAACAATAAAGTTTAGTGGAGGGGCGTTCATTTTTAGATTAGACAATCTCTAATTAATTTTCGTTTTGTTCGTTATGAAAATATGGGCTTTTTTATCCGTGGCATGTTTCTCGAGTAGTTATTTAGGGCCGATTTTTCAATCGTTGGTTAAAATTTATCCGTCCAATAAAGTATTGATCCATTGAAATGTTACATTTTTTAGGCCTGACCTTGAGTTTTTTAGAGGACGCAATTTTATTTTTTTGATGTGTAGGGGGGGTCAGTGTGAAGCTAAAACCAAGTTTGTGGGGTCGCCACCCTTGTCCCATGGCCGCCATCTTGAAAATAGCGGTTGAAATGGTTTTAACGATATATCTCTTAAACTATTTATCTGATAATAAAACAATGTTAACATTATTTATTGCAAATTAAATTCTCTACAACTTTGATTCAGTAACTTTTTGTCGTAGAACTATAAATAAAAAAGTTATAAGCGAAAATGTTCAGAAATTAGAGCTATTTATATTTTTCAATAAAACTTTTTTTTATCATTTTACGAAGAAATGATATAAGACTATTTTTGTAGATTGTTTTTCGAGGAACAACTTTTATATACAACATTTTTTCATTACGTCAATAGCTAAGGTTTTACAGCGCTCAGAAGTGAGTACTATTTTTCAGTAGTAACTATACATAATAAATTGGCTATTGGCTCTTTTCCCAGACTCCACAACAATGGAAGCACACTGCAGAACATTTCAGCCCTGCTTTTCGACGTAAAAAAAAACGCACTTCCAGACTCTACCTCCTGGGTTTTGGGGAAAAGATTCAATAATTAATTATTAATAATATTGTAAAATTAATTATTAAAAATATTATTATAACAAAAATAAAATAATTACTGGTGACAAATTATTATTAGTACACACATAATATATCGTATTCTGTATAGTAAAGAGTACTTAAAATAGTACTCACTTCGGATGGCTGTAAAACCTTAGCTATTTACTTAATGAAAAAATGTTGTAAATAAAAGTTGTTCTACGAAAAACAATCTACAAAAATGGTCTGATATAATTTCTTCGTAAACTTATAAAAAAAAGTTTTATTGAAAAATATAAACATCTCTAATTTCTGAAAATTTTCGCTTATAACTTTTTTGTTTATAGTTCTACGACAAAAAGTTACTGAACCTAAGTTGTAGAGAATTTAATTTGCAACGAATAATGTTAACATTGTTTTATTATCAGATAAATAGTTTAAGAGATATATCGTAAAAACCGCTCAACCGCTATTTTCAAGATGGCGGCCGTGGGACAAGGGTGGCGACCCCACAAACTTGGTGATAGCTTCACACTGACCCCCCCTACACATCAAAAAAATAAAATTGCGTCCTCTAAAAAATGCGACCCCAAATGTAACTTTTCAATGGACCATATTACTTCACGAACATTTTAAAATGCCACCTGTAAACTGTCAAGTACAGGTAATTAGAATAGATTTTTGAAATGTTAATTTAATACGTTATTCACCGAATAAGTTTAACCAAGGATTGAAAAATCAGCCCTTAGAGTGACTTGTTGTCTTGGATTTATTGACGTCACGAAGTAAACGTCTTTTATACAAAACAAACCAAAACACATTTATTTAATTACAAAAAACAGGGATTAATTAATACCTTGCATTGCATAACTTATAAATCTATTTCACCACCATTAAAACAAATCTACAACACAAAGGAAGTAATTGTTGTCTACAAGAAAAGTCGTTTAATTTAAAGCGAGAAGGGGCTTGTTAACAGCTGCAGGATGTAGTATTTGCCGCCGCCTCACGACTTCCGCTGCCACTTCCGTTCAGCCTCTGCTACAGGGACTTACAACTGGGATAGTGCTTTTTAAGGCTTGTTTTAGACGTGTATATATTATGTATGTATGTTTTCACGTCAAAACTGTTTAATTAGGATTTAAGCAGCGTAGAGACAAGAGAGTTAAATAAGTAATATTTTTCCTTTGGGAAAGCATAATGAATGTACAACTTAAGGTTGTTAATATATATTTGTATGATACATTACACGTTAAAACTACTCAACTAATTTGAATTTCAGTAGCGTAGAAAAAGGTACAAGAGACATGTGTGAAAATTAATACTGTAATAGCAGATAATGCATCATCGATTCAATATAATTCCGAATGAATATATTTGAAACTAGCGGTCCGCCCCGGCTTCGCCCGTGGTACATATTTACGTTTTCTCTACATAAAAACCATCCTCGTACTTCAAGGAATATAATAAAAAAAGAATTATCGAAATTGGTTCAGCCGTTCTCGAGTTATGCGCTTACCAACACATTTTGCGATTCATTTTTATATATAAAAGATGTGTAATATATAATGAGATGGAGGGTCATTTTATTATTTCGCAACTTCCGAGTGTTAAGTTCTGTCTGTTTTACATATTTCAAGAAGAACAACAGACCACCTACTTATCTATCACACAATATTTGTCCCAAAATCCACTTCTAAAACTCATCTTAACCCTAATAATCACTTCGATTAGCCGACCTACACAAGCAATCAAACAGGCTGAAATTAAGACCAACATGGGTCCGAAACGTTTCAATCAAAGTTCCTCCATGCATTATTCAACGGGCAACACTCAGCCGAAGTAATTGAAATGCGCCAAACGGCCCGCACGGCTCTTTGATGCTAATCACATTGACACCTCGCATAAATCACTATAAGCTATATGGAAATATGCCATTACAGCTATGGAATAGGTAGCACCTGAAAGTATGATAAGGTAAGGGGTGAACCGAAAACTACCTAATAACGTAGTACATACTATCTCGATGCTAATAACTGGAGTAATCATTTGTACGCATTTGTCGGATTATTCATCTTCCATATTCAGCCTTCCGTCTATGTTCTCTCGGATTACTCCTATTTTATATTATGTATATGTTTTATTTTATTTTATCTTATCTATGTTCTGTTAATGTGTATACTACCTTCTTTTCCCGTTAATCCAAAAATTTTAATTATAAATTACGAAACTTGCCTCATTTACGCTATAATTCCACTGAAACAATCTATTCCAATTTCCGAGAATCAACAAACAAAATACAGATTTCATATAAAGTATTTAGTAATATTGCTATTAGCATATTACGTTCGTTTATCAATAGTTACTATTTCATTTTGTTCTTCCCAGAATTAAGGACGATATTTACGCGTAAACACCGGTGTTAAAGTTAGGTAAAGATCAAATAGTATGCTACAATAGTGTAGTAATAGAGCTCCCCAAGGCTATTTCTGTTCTGAAAATTGAGGCACTGGTTACATGTTGCCTGAAACGCGATAATTCAAGGCATTGTTAGTTTGGTAAGTTTCGGCTAATACAACTTGAAGAGCAATTAACTACAGAAGCAATGAATATGATTACACAATAATATGGTTCAACATATTATAGCAAATTCTTTGTATGTTCTGATAATGAAAGCGTTTATTATTAAACTCTTCTAAGAATTCACGATCTATTCTTGATTAAAATTAAAGTGTAGATACTTCAGAGATAGAATGTTAGCGCTTAGAATGTGTTCTCATACGAATAAGATTCCAAGAAATATTCCTCTTTTAATTAACAATACCTGTAATCTGTATGCTTATAACATTCATTACCAAAGTACTACTTAGGATACATTTAGCGTTACATTTTGCTGAATATTAGAAGTTAATTTTATCTCTTGTACCTACTTTGTTAAATTGATATGTAAAAGAAGAGAAGAATAAAATTATAATCTAAAATAGAGCGCCGGGGTAAATTTGGTCATTTGATTTTGTACGGCATATTATGTGTCATACTATTTCTATACTGCTTTTATTCCATTATTCCGCAACGCCGTACAAAAATCATGGAGACAAGAGGAAAAAACCTCTACCTGTACTTTTGAATTCTCATCTGCACTCAGTTGGACAGCTTACAAGTGACGGCATAGTGCTGAATCTTATTATTTTATGCTCTTATATTGTTCTAGTTAGGTCCCCCCTGGTGGTTCAAATGACCCATAAATTTTTCAACATGGGCCTGTAGTCTATTTCCAAGATCTTAAAGAGAGAACATTAACGCAAAAGAATGAGTTAATTTTTTCTTATTTACTTTTATCACATTTTTTAAACCAAAATCGCAATAGTGAAACCACATAACAATTTTCAAGGGTTCCCGTAACAATTGCGACCATACCAGCAGAATTGGCATGATCGTTGCTTATCGATTCGAATTCACAGAAATAACCCATGGCATCCCTTCGTGTTAGAATAAACGGACGTGTGGATAATATTGTGTCAAGGCTTACGTGGATTTAGTTTGGAAAAAAGCTTGGTAAAATAAAGGTTTCAATCGATATGAATTGCGTGAATTTACTTCGCACGCAACAGAACTTGAAACCGTCCGTTTTTGTTATACTGTTTAGTTGAATGGAAATTGGATAGTAATTGAGTATGAATTCATTTGAATTTACATAATATAAAATAAAGTAGGTAAGTTACCATTTAATCTATATCGTAAGAAAAACAATTTAATTGGTAGATATTATTTTAAGTACTTAGATATTTTATTTTTTGATGTCTCAAGGATATTTCAACTTTCTCTTGAACATAATATTATACTCGATCCATTAGAATTATCTCGTTGATTATTGTATAACTTTCATCAAATACTTAAATTTCATATTTACACTCCAGTAACGTGGAGTCCAACTCAAAGCAAATCACTCTACCTACCTACTCCTTACTAACACTGTCTATCACGCAGGCAAATTGTAAAATTTTTGGTAAATAGAACGTTATAATATGGTAATAAGCGGCGAAATTCTACAATTTGCCTGCGACATCTAAATTACATTAAATAGTAACGATAACCTCAAAAAACACAATCTTCTATGCAAGATTAATGAGATCCAACGAACAAGCCCGACGTTCGCACACATTCCCTAATGGATATTTATTGCGCCATCATTACATCGCGGGCCGGAATCAATTCTAGTCTATTACTAATTTGTACGTTAAACTTTGTTGGAATTTAATCGAATTAAAGTATCAGAATTAGTTTGCGCTCGCGTCAATCGCTTACATGCAGCATGCTCGACGTCGAAAGCTGAAATATGCGAGGCGCTGCCAATATACGCTAATTAAATATTTTGTTGCTGTGTTGTGCTTTATTTTATTGCTTGTAGTGATAATCGTGTTGTGTGATGAATAAAGGAGTCCATTTTGTAGTAAGTTGATATGTTCAAATAATCTATTTGCTACGGTACTTAGTATTTTGGTGGCTGGTATGTTGAACTAATAATGAAAATAAAATATTATTTAGTTTTATTTCAGCAGACTAATTCAATATTACGCCTTATTTCATGAGATTTGTTTCATTAACGACCGTTTCCTTTTTAATCTTTTTTAACTGTATATTCTATCTTTAACGGCAAACATAATATTTTCCAAATAACATAAGTAAATATTATTTTAGTTAATTCTTAACATAGCATGGGTTTTAAAATCGTATCTCATATCTCGGAATAGATAATTGCAGCATGTCTATTGAGTCGTTTCTAAAGAAAAATCTTACCTAGCGGTTCATTAGCTTGCATAGAAATGCGTTTATAATTAATAGGATTAAAAAGAAATAATGCTTTGTAATAAATAGCTTGCATATTTCCATGCTGTTTTGCGGTTTTTGCTTAGATTTATTTGTAATTAAACAGTCTGTAACACTGTTCGTCTATTATATTATTTAGCAAATAATGATATTTAACGACATATTATTATGTACTATTGCTATTACTACATATCTCTGCTTTTTGTGCCTATATACAGCTGATACAACAAAGTGAATTAATCTCTATTCGTCGATAAATAAAGTTTAATTTGTCTCCTATTATTTTAATTCTTTTTTTCATTATAATAAACTAATCCTATTATAGACTAACCTATCATTCACAACTAACCGTTCCAAACCAATTCCAAACTATGTAAAGTGCGCTCTACACTCCTCTCAAATTCAATATAAATTCGCGTAAACATCAAAACCATCCAGATTTCATTCCGCCAAACTAATATAAAGGTGAAGAACGTTGCAGTAATTCATTAACGCAACAATACCTCCCGAATTCTACTGAGCGATGGGTAAAACATTTCTAATTACAAAATTCCATCCCATTTGATAGCGCAGCTTTACTCCGTGTTTCTGGATGGGTGTAAATTGTAAAACATGGATTCAAATATTTACTGAATGCCTCGCTGGACGCACGGCCCCTGAGACCGGTGTGCGAAAACACGAAGGAGTATTTTGGGAAAGCTGAATTTGGTTCAGATAGTTTGAGAAATTGGTAGTCAAACGTTCTATGAAAGCTTATTTTGAAACAATTTTGAAAATACAAATTGAAAATCGACGTTGCTATTTACATATAATGATATGAAAGAAAGAAAATTAGTGATGTTACGACACCTAAGTATTTCAATCTACCATTAATCATAATTAACAACCTATGTGTGATATAGCATAGATATGGATTCTACGTATTCTTAGAACTTGGAATATATGTAGGTAAAAACCGTAAAAGCATTTTGACATTAATTTTTTTTTTTTTTTTTTTTTTTACTCTAATTAACGAAATAACCCTTTTTAACATTGTTATAATTATTATTAAACTGTTTTCACACTATAACTTTACCACTTTAACATGACATGCAATATAAACGATAAAAATTCAACAATAAAGTATCAAAAATTTTTGTATTTACGCATTTAAAACGCCGCGTAAGGGTCTGATATCGAAATTACACCAATACCCCTACCATGAGCTAGTAATCGAATCTTGCGTTCACATGTTGCATTCGACAGGTAAGCGGCGTCAGTATTTCTTGAAAGCATCTGTCAAATGAGTGACTCATGTTACCGATTATCTATGGAACAAGGCTTGACTTGATAGCGGTAAGATTTTGAAGGTTTATTTTAAGGGTGGAAGCAAACGGGCCACCGACCACGGACAGCCGCTATAATTATTGTCCAGCGACCGTCACTTGACATATTTTTCCATATATTTTGTTGCGAACACATCTGTAGCGAGTGGTCACAACCAGCTACACGTTTGAGGTGCGTCTATACATAATAATATTATGATAAAAGAGTGTTAAGTGGCTGTCTGTGGCAACGCTAGAGGCGCTGTTCCATTTTCCACACAATCTTTTAACGCAATCGCTAGCGAGATACCAACGTAAACTCATGGTAGGTGTCCAGTACAATGCCATATATATGTCACGTGCGCCATACTTTTACGAGGGATCATGTCATAGGAGCAATAAAGTTGCGAAACCAATATGTTTTGGCGATTTTACGACGTGTGTCCATCTGATCATAAGTTGCGAATCTTTAGTACTGAATATTAAATTTTATGGGAAGCCGATATTTCGACACGTGACCTTGTTATTTAGTTATACTTTTTATACCTATGTTGTATTTTCAATATCCACTATTCAGTTTGTGCGGATTAGAAAAAGGTGGATACTATATTTCATCAAATATATATTATTATAATTACTACAATGCAGTACTAGTAAAATATAAATACATCACGTTTAAATTCGTTTGATACAATCAATTTAAATTAAAGCCTAATTTTCGCTCACAAAATAACCGCAATTAAATCGCAATCCAAAATCGAACTATTGAATTAAAAATGTATATTTCTATCATATTATAATGAACTAGCTGTGCTCCGCGGTTTTACCCGCAGTGCTCCGCTCCTATTGGTCTTAGCGAGATGATATATTATAGCCTATAGCCTTCCTAAATAAATGGGCTATCTAACACCGAAATAATTTTTCAAATCGGACGAGTAGTTCCCGAAATTAGTGCTGTACGGGGTTGTAGGAACCGTACAGATTAAATAAAAGAATTAGGTAAGTACAATAATGCCGTTATTGCCTTAATTCTATTTATTTGGTAAATGGTAATGAGTACGCGCGATTGCTATGATAATCGAATGCGAACCAACGTAATATGTACTAAAATGTCACGTGTCCACGTAAAATGCTGAAAGCGCGCAACGTGATGTACAAACACCGTATAAGTGCGTTCAAACAAACAAACTCTTCAGCTTTATAATATTTGTGAAGATTAACCCATCAAAATAGTGCCACTGAATATCTGCATATGAGATAAAACCATAACAAATGCCTTTCGGAAATACTCTGAAAGGTGATCCCAATAATTTATATCAGTTAAAACTTAAATGTATTAAGTTAGAACGAAAGCTCCAGCTTAATCAATTTTAGTTTCGAGTAATTAATGACACAGAGTTGTTTACATAGCTATTAAGATGTTGGGATGTCTGCCCATAGTTTTAAATGACTAGTTTGAAGCCGTTTCAGATTTTCGTGTCCTTGTTGCAGAAGTTGTAATTAATTTCATATAGTGGAGCAAAGTTTGTGAATAGGAATGTAATAATATCAAAATTTTCATGGATATGGTTAAAATAAGCGGTTGAAAAGCTTTTACAAGATTTTTGGTTTGTTGGATTTATCTTAGCTCAGATAAAAGAATAAAACGTTTAGAGGCAGAGTTGTTGATTTTATAATATTAGGTTTCATACACAATAAATTACCGAATGACTATTAATTGTCTTTCTATATTTAAATATAATAAGTAACATTTTACATTCGTCAATAAGTCTTTATTTCATGTATATATTGGATATATATTGGAGTATAACCAGACACAAAATACACTATTATTAGTTTGAAAATTAAAAGCTTACAACTCTTTGAACTCTCATAAAATAACACTTTTCTTTCTCATAATTAATTATCTCTTTATTTCAATCGTTTCTGATAATATAACACGCGATAAATATAAATAAACAGTTCTACAGTGTATTTATTCACGATAAATAAACATAAACCAACGCTTAAAGGATAAAAACTAGCAAGTTTAATAAAATAAACAAATTCAAGTCAAACTGCGATTCGATTGAAGTAATGGCGGAAAGTAAACAGTCTCTCAACGAGGTTTGTGTCTCACTAAGTTTTACAGAAGTGGCTGAGTTTGGTTTACAAAGCGACCGACATCGCTGACTATCTACAACTTCAGCCTAAACTACATATCGTGTGGGATAGGGGATGAGCGTAGAGCGTATTTTTGAAACTAATATAACAAACTTAGATTTTTTTATCATTTATTTAATACTATTTAACGATACTAACTAACGTCATCACCATCAGCCTATTGTGTTCAAATTGGGACACGGGCCTCTCGTGAGGGATCAGGTCGTAGTCTACCACGCTGTTCAAGTTGGTTGGCAGATATCACAATAATGTTATGTAATCAAATTTATCGATTCTTCGACGTGTCGGTTTCCTCACCATGTTTTCCTTCATCGTTCAAGATAAACTGATTAATCGATTAAAAAAACTTGCAGCATTAAAAAGCTCTGCGAGTAATATAGGTTATGTTTATCCTGGCGAGCGGTAGGAAGGGAAAGTGGCTAGTTATAAGGGTAATTTTTTTAAGTTTGTAAATTACAATCTCTGGAAATAAAGGAACACTGTTGGAAAAAATTTCACCGGGCAAAAGTTAGATTATCCTTGTTTAAATTCTTGAGTTTCTTAGAGAAATAGGTCACGGTCATATTATTTGCATCAGGGTTCAACAGAGAGTGTACAGCAATTTATTTAATACAAAAAATAAAATGTATTTAATTTATTTTTATTAAAAAGTGTTGGAAGCATTCTGTCGAAGTTCATTGAATATTAATGCAATGAAAAGAAACCTCTTGTAGAGTTAATTCAACAATTTTATTGAATTCAACATTAATTGTGACATTGTTTTTAGTTGGTATGCAAACGATCGAAACGATGATAGCAAATGGCAGCTACAACAGCAATGGCTATTACAACTAAGGGCAGAATTTTAAAATGAAGTACCTAAGCGGTTTTTTTATTGTACGGTTTTAACAATAATTTTATTTTTTTAAACATGATTAATTGTTATTGCATCATAAGATCATAATTTATTTTGATGTAAGTTTTAATTAAAATCTTACAAATTTAACGTTTTAACCGTTCCACGTTTTAGACCTACACCGCGTCTAAAAACTTAGTTGGGTCCATGTGGGCCATATTTGCTGAGCGGCCAATAGCTGTATTCTGTATGTATAAGATTTAAACAGGTGTTTGCGAACTTGCCGCTGTAAATATTTATGTTTCGTACTACCTTTTAAGATGAAAAAAATATATTAAATTTAGATTTTTTTATAAAAATTGCTTGTATCTTTTAAGATGAAAAAATATATTAAATTTACTGAATTCTATTAGTTTAAAATCAAATGAAACAAATCAAAATATAATACTGAGGTATAGATAGGGAAAATTGAAATGAAGAATTTAATTTGTTGCACTAAAAAGTATTAATAGATTCAAAATACATTCACAAGCTTTTTACAAAGAGTAATTAATATATTTTTTTTTATATTTTATTCATTGAATTATCTAGATAGGTAAACTTTACATAACTTGACGAACATTTATGTTATAAATGCAATGATAAACAACATCACCAATAGATTTTACCAATATTTTTAGTCATTAATCATATAATTATATATATATATATATATATAATTATATAGAATAATTATTAAATAAATATCCATAAACAGATAACAGATAATTCAAAATATGATTGCTAATTGAGGCTTACCAATATCCTCAATTATCAAACGTAATCCTTTGAACAGCGATAATACTCTAATTTGTATAGCCATTGTATTCACATATGTCATACTTGATGCATTACCGATATATTATCTTCTTAGTACTGTAATTTAACTAGCTATTAACCTCGGCTTTACTCACGTACATAATACACTAGCTTTAAATCCAGGATTCGCCCGTTTTGTCAAAAACCTACAAGGTAAATAATTATATACTAAAACCTTCCATGTGAACCACTCTATCCTTTAAAAAATCGCATCAAAATTCGTTGCATAGTTTTTAAGATAATAATAGGGACAGAGAAATGGTTAGGGAGCCAGGTGCAAATTTGGTTAACTATTTCCTCTCAAGAGATAATTCGTCAGACGCATGAGAGTATAGTATTATAAAGCCTCGTCAACGTCAGCTGGCGCTCGGTTGGGGGGGTGAGCGGTTGTAGCCTCCCACGCACATAGGAAAAAAAATACATTCATTCATTCATTTCTTCTCAGCTAAAAATTTGTCAAATTGTAGCTAACCCAATATCTCAACGAAAAAAAATAGTCAGCTGGTTACAACATGGTGTATTATACGTCAGCTGGTGTCTCGAACATGAAAGTTAAATTTAAAGAAAAATTTATTTTCCGTTATTTCCTCTCAAACAAAAATTTACCTGATGATAGCTTATATGTAACTGTGGATAAATATATATGTCAGCTGGCTGTATCTTGGTGGAAAAACCGTCAGCTGATACGGGAGGCTACAACCGCTCTTCCCCCCAACCGAGCTCCAGCTGACGTTCACGAGGCTTCATAATACTATACTTTGATGCATTTTACTAATTACCGCTTGAGAGGAACTTGGTCATAAAATCTGCTGCTGGCTCCCGGACCAAAAGCAATTTTGGTTTGTACTATGTGGTGATGTTCTTCATATTTTTCGCATACTTCATCATTCAATTAATTCAACTGTTCTTTTGCTTTTCACAGAATTTTCATAGAAACAAAATACGCTACATAATTGCTCTCTTCCTACATTATTATTAAATCTATTTTGTTTCAATTTCCTTATGATAAAAAGTATGAAATTGTCCCAGATGCCGAGGACGTCATTAAATTCTAGCGGAAACTATAAGACCCTTCCTCCTGTCTTATATTTTCCGCTAACTAAGTTTGACTTGAACAAAGCTGTCCTGTGCAAGAAAAAAATTGTTACAAAATTATATGACTGTACATTTGAAAGTCACAAATCAAATAAAAGCTATTGTAATAAACTTCAATATAGCTAAACTAGCAATTGTAATTTGCTTAATGTAGCAGCTGTACAAGCCTTATAAGATTCACTATAATAATGAAAATAAGTATTTATAAGGAGACTTTTTTTTTTAAATTTCATCCAAATCTGTCCATGCTTGACGGTGAAAGAGTAATTAATATTTTTTCTTATTTACTAACACACAATATACACTCAAAATGATTTAGTTTTCAAAGATAGAGATTGTGTTACTTATTGTGCTATTTTCAACATCGTGCTCTAATTATGGACAAATAATAAATGGTGTTGTTAATATTTTGGAACTGAGTTGAATTAAAAATTTAAAGGTCATAAAGAAAAAATCATTCGCATTCTAGGCATATCGTAATCTTTTTATAAAATACGATCTATGAAGTTTGACAGAAGTACTGATGATAAGTGCTCCAGCGGAAATTAAGGGTCGTCAATTTTTGAAGCCGATTCTTGCTCAGCAAATGAAGTAATGACATCAACCCAACTGAGCTACACAATTTCCTATAAGACTGTATAAAAATTTCGTTTTCCTTTACGCGGGCTGAGTCTGAAATCAATGTAGAAACTCATCAGGGGATTTGAAAATTGAACCGTTATATTTAATTTACGTTGAGAGGATCGTCAGGTTGCCTAATGACACGTCACGTTATTTAGAACGATGTAAAACTACTTCAATATATTATTTTTTTCGCATTACGTTCGCGTAATTGTGAAAATTGAATTGTGTGTACATTTAAATAATTAACTTAATCAACTTTCTTTTTTAATATTTGCACACCCAATCAATGGGTAGAATGTATTAGCCACATAATAATATTGTAATCAAAACATCTAAAATTTGTAACTAGATACATTCTTGCAAATAAATATAATTTGAATTTGAATTTATATCAAGAGCTTTTTTTCGCGTTGAGAGTAAAATTTCAAGTTCATGGCAATACTATCACGTCATGGAGTAAGGTGACGATTTTGGTATTTTTGAATCTTGCCAAAGCAGTTTCACTTCTGACACAATATTATGTGCTAGGCATACACGTTCTTTTTATTTTAATATGTTTATTGTTATTAAATTAAGGATTAATTTTCTTCGAACTTCTACAAAATAGATCAAAATATGGTATTGGTAAAATGCCATCACTTGTTACGTTAGGTATTTATAGTTAAAATTTAATGTCGCGTGAATCTAAATATAATGCTTCGTAACCCACCGTCTCCATCGAAAACTACCATAATGAAAGGTCGCACGCAATAATTAATTAAATTTATATAATGTACAATACAACTGAAAATGAGTAATGAATTTCACGGGATTTTAATTATCTCCCCATAAACAAATGAACATTTTCAACACAAGGAAACGAAATTTTTGATGTGACTTCGCGTTTATGATTGAATGAAAATCTCTTTGACACTTAATACTTCTTTTACCTTTAATTAAAAAAGGTATACTTAATCAGATGTATTAAGAATCTAATTTAACTTAATTTTCATTTATCCTACCATACTGTTTATTACCAAAGCTTTTCTGCTTTTATCTAATACATTGATACTGAAAGCTTTATTTCTTACCACATAGGAATAGGCATTAACATGACTATTATTTAGCTCATTCCAAAACGTCTGCGTGTAACAGTTGACATGAACAGAAGAGTTGATTACGTAAGCGCGGGGTCACAAAGACCTTTATTAAAATTAACCTCAGCAACAAACAATAGGCAGGTTATTACGCTGAATCTCGGTACGGCTACAAAGACAGCTGGATGAAACATTAGTTTGTTACGGTAACGTAACTTTTAGGTTATTGATACACAACGTTTTTAATGAGTTTTTTCACAAACGCAACAATAAATAGAGATACAATAGAAGATATACAAAATATAATATAAATGTTTAAATATGATGAAGCATAATATACTTACTATCGACGAGTGACTGCCACGAGTGTGTAGTCTTTTTAACAAGCTTTGCGTGCAATACGATTTTGTACTACATATTTACCACCAGAGTTGCTACGGTAAGGCATCGGTTCAGCTAGTTCATTCCAGAACGCTTTTTAACTGCGCTTTTTAACGTCCATGTTCTACGCAGCAAACTGCCTTATTTCTATATTCCCATAATTTAAAGAGAGCAATAGAAATGGCTTTATCTAGTTATAATAAAATAATATGAAAATAGAATAGAACAGTCCCCAAAAGTTTAATGCTTATTCTGCGAATTCACCGGCCACGCTACACTTTCCGAGAAAAAAATATTAAGTCTCTCGCCGGGACGACCCATACAATTTATTTCGTGGTTATCATTATACAGTTTACTTTCATGACAGATTAATGATCACTAGAACTCGTCTCAAGTTTTATTTAAAACTAGCGGTCCGCCCCGGCTTCGCCCGTGGTACATGTTAACGTTTTCTCTACATAAGAACCATCCTCGTACTTCAAGGAATATAATAAAAAAAGAATTCTCGAAATCGGTTCAGCCGTTCTCGAGTTATGCGCTTACCAACACATTTTGCGATTCATTTTTATATATAAGATTAAAATAGAATCTTTTCTTCTCAGCTTTACACATCCGAGATTCATTAAAAACGGTGACAGTTTTCAAGATATTTTTTCGCTCTTATTAAAGTAGTTTTTATTGAAAAGTAGGTTTTTGCGTTTTATTTAAGGTTTCAAATTAATATTTATTTCTGAACATTACCTTGATGTCTCAAAATTTAAATGAATTTACTATGGTGGGTACTCCTATAGCTTGTAGAATCACGAAGACTAACAGTAGCTGTTTATAGCTAATACTAGTACCTAGTGGAAAATATCGAATAAAATGAATAAGGATTACACTATAGAAACATCCGGAGTGAATTCCTCCTTCTGATCAAGCCATTTCTTCAACTTGAGCTTTATACCCTTATCAAGCCAGAACTCGGTTCTCTTAAATATCTAAATTATTTCTCTAATCTCTTCAATCAATCCAACATATATACAGAATGCTGAATGATTTTCTCAAAATATTCAAATTCAAAACAAAAGAGCATCTCAAGTTTCAATCGAAAACGTCAATACCGGTATAATGCGAATGACAAATTGAGTCTCATTACTGTTAGTCTATTGGCCTGTGCAGACGAGGGATTTTAGTCCCGGGCGGAGAAAAAAGTACGCTCCGCGTATAAAAACTCCGCCGCGGATTTACCGCGGACTCAACGCACACGGTTTGCGGAGAAAAGTACAAAGGTTACAACGCGAACTATAGTCCGCCGTGTGCGTCGCTTCGCCTAGTCACCCGTGTTCTATTTCTTTCGGGGACCTCTGCGTACTTTTATCCGGTCCGCTCCCTGCATGTCCGTGGTTATTCGGGGGACTTTTAGTACTCGGTACTAATAATCCCTTGATTGCGTTACTCGATGCAGTTGTAAGAATTATAACATTTTAGTGGGCAAAAAAGTCCGCGGACTAAAATCCCTCGTCTGCGCAGGCCATATACATGATTCTGCACTATGCAGTGCTCGCAATTAAACCACCTAAATAGCGAAGTCCACAAATGTTATCGCACAGGAATGCATTGCTCGTATTCGAACAATGTACTCATTGTAAATTGGAACATATTATGTCCTATATATTTAGTCATTCATTGCAACGTGACTTCCAAAGGTTTATGATTTGTATAGTGCTGTGTAAAGGTTCGGAAAGTTGCTAGTGATGGTGTAGTTTTGGATTTGTATCTACGTATGTACGAGTAATGTTGTCTTTATACCAAGTATCTATCTCTGTTTATTAAAATATTATGCAAACAGCAACACAAAGAAAACACGAATTATTGTGCCAAAATAATGTTTAGATGTAGGAAAAATTCATTATAGCTGTTATATTCACATTATGAAATTGTTCGTGTTGAAGATACATCGATTGTAATAGTACTAAAAGCACATTACACATTACACTTATGTATTAATAACAAATAACCATACATAATTAAATAGTCATCGATATGCGATTCGAGCGACAAATTCTCGAATACAATACAAACCGATCAAGTCTAAATTATGAATTAGGCTGTTAGTAATTAATTAGGCTGTTTACGCACATTACTCAACTTCGCTTATTGTTTCCATCGCTTTGTTATGAACACCGATGTAGTTAACAGTTTGGTTACTGATTAAGTTATTCTATTGATGTTCATTTGTGTGGTAATCGAGGTTTGTATTGTTTGGTTCGTTCAAGATATGTACATTTGTGATAAAGTACAATGACTCTTATCGCTTATGTATACGTTATACCTGAGCAAAGGTCAAATAAATATTACTATAGGGAGAGAAATTGTAAACTTACAACACAGGCTTATCGAAAGTTTTTCAATATTGCGTCTTGTAGTAGGTACGATGCGAAGTACAAAAGGTGACCTTATCGCTTAAAAGCGATTTCTTCCAGGCTATGTTATCATTGTTGAAAGATGGAAAGTGTATTTATCTTTATCGAGATGTAAAATATTTTTACCAGTGAAAGTGTAAAAGCCGTAGGTGTTTTATGAATAAGTGCCCTTTATTAATTACTAGAGGTCCGCCCCGGCTTCGCCGTGGTATATAATATTTCGCAATAAAAGGTAGCCTATGTCCTTTCTCGGGTATCAAAATATCTCCGTACCAAATTACATACAAATTGGTTCAGTAGTTCAGGCGTGATTGAGTAACAGACAGACAGACAGAGTTACTTTCGCATTTATAATATTAGTATGGATTGTCTATTAATATATAGGTATAACTCACCTTGACTTTCACATCTAAACTATTGAGAGAAACCAAAGAGAGACTTAAGAATATGACAGTATGTATAACCAGCAGGTACTCGCTCATAGAGTGATATTAAACGAATATTTTAAAAAGCTGTTTTTTGTACTTTAAATCAACAACTTTATATAATATAATATTTAATTGAATCCTATTGCATTTTACACTCAAAATTTGACATTGCAGGTCATCCTAACAACATGAACCTTTGAATAAACCATTTGTAACCCCCAAAGTGGATGTAGAGAAGCTTTTATAAACACATAATTTTTGTATGCAAGGAAAGTTCATTCATGGACGTTATTTTGTACAATCCCAGTGGACTCAGCAAAATTATTTCCAGTGTATGAAATAGCGGTGAAAGTTATTAAAACTTTATCCAGTTTTGAATTGCATTAAGTTGTGGTCAATTTGGTGTTGTTAATGTGGTTTTATTTTTATAACACAAAAGTATTATTTAATCATAGCGTATACAGGATGACCCACTATCGGTATACTAAGCGCGAAAGAACTTGTAGTTTTGCGTATGCAAATATGCAAATATGATCACTGTATAGTGATCACGAAAAAAATACTTAAACAACAAAATAACGTCAAAATTTTTTTGCTAAATTTTTCCTGAAAATCAATGTTTTCTTCTCTAACTTCGCGCAGCCGACATATACCGCTTCGCTAATATGAGTATTTTGTCTATGAAAACATAATCTTAAACGATAGCTCATCACGTGCTGGTGGCAAAGTTGGGCGGGTTGCTTGTTATGGGTGTACAGTGTACACATAGAGTTTTAAGAATTCATCTATTTGAAAAAAAAATGCGTCTAGAATTTTATGAGTATTTTTTACGAACTCAGCGTATGCAAAACTATAACTTCCTTTGAGCTTAGTATACCAACAGTGGGACAACCTGTATAAGAATGATTTTTACATCTTGTTTGTTAACTCAAAAACTGCTCAATCGTTTTGTTTCATTTGAATGCTACCTGGTAAAGTATAGAACATAATATAAAGGAATGGAATTCTCTTCCATCGTCGGTGTTCCCCGTGGACTACAATATCCAGCTCTTCAAGTCCAGAGTGAATAGGCTTCTTCTGGGTAGACGTGCTCCTAAATAGATCGTATCACTGCTTTACATCAGGCAGGATAGCGGTCAAACGTCTACCTATTTATTATAAAATAATAATATAGCTTGTAGCAGAGGCTTTGTATATTCTCTTTTAACACGCTTTTATTAGCTTCATCTGTATGTTTGTATGTAATCGACTCCTTTAGACTCGATTAGACTTCGAAATGGACAGATTTAATTAACACTTTCTACACGTATCAAGAATCGGAAATAAGACATTTATTTGAGGAGTTTTTAGTTATTAATTATAGGTATTAGTTATTATTCAAGTCAAGCATAGAGTAAAGCGCAAATAGTAGATGCTTGTCTAGACAAGCGGTTACTGCGTAATAATTTGGAAATATGAACATCCATCTGTTTACCAAAATATATATCCAAATACTCTCTCTAGTTCCCGCGAAGTGTTTCTCAGCAGTGTTTAAGTCAGTTCCTTGAAAACTTACTAGTGAGCTTGTGTGTTTAATTTCATGATGTGTTTATTAGTTAAACTTCGTAATGAAGTGGCTAACAGTGTAAATAGATACTTAAAGCACAGAGTACCTAGTCACTAAACAACGAAAGAAAATAAAACAGTTGTTAGGTATTCTATATAATATTATAATACAAATATTGACCTTGCTAACCCTAAAGTTTTGATTGTATCCCCTATCTGGGTGCCTTAAAGCCTATGTATGATATTCAGGAATAATGTAACAATCTGCTGATTGTTTATAAGCATTTGAGTTTAGTTACACATTCATAAACCTGAATCATTGATACATTAGTAAGTAATATATTAGTAGCTATGTTATTATATTATAAAGGCGAAAGTTTGTAAGGATGTATGGATGTATGGATGTATGGATGTTTGTTACTCTTTCACGTTAAAAACTACTGAACCGATTACAATGAAATTTAGCACACATATAGAGCGTAACTTGGATTAACACATAGGATAGGTTTTATCACGGAAATCCCACGGGAACGGGAACAATGCGGGTTTTCCTTTGAAACGCGGGCGAAGCCGCGGGCGGAAATCTAGTCCAAAATAAACAAAACAACATCATAAACGTATATTTCCAAATATTCCATTTCAATATTAAACGTAAACTTTAAAGAAGTCCAAGTCCATCAGCTAAGACATAGTAAATTCATACCCAATTTACATAACCCGTTCATATTATGTTCCCGTCACTTGCGATGAGATTACCAACTGTCAGGTGTCCACTGCGAGCTCTAATTTACCTAACAGACTTAACTCTATATAGATGCAAGAGCTATGTATGAACTAATATAAGATGGAAGTTATCTTCTTGTGTTCGATGTCTATTTTCTGTTAATATTTTAATTATCTTCAAACATTCTTATTTTTATATGAAAAGCTTTGAGATGACTATTGACTATAATAGTCTTAGTACTTATCTTAATCTTTATACTATTATAAAGGCGAAAGTTTGTTTGGATGTATGGATGTATGGATGTATGGATGTTTGTTACTCTTTCACGTAAAAACTACTGAACCGATTACAATGAAATTTAGCACACATATAAAGGGTAACTTGGATTAACACATAGGATAGTTTTTATCCCGGAAATCCCACGGGAACGGGAACTATGCGGGTTTTCCTTTGCAAACGCGGGCGAAGCCGCGGGCGGAAATCTAGTAATAGCAATAAAGCCGCCAATTGCTTCTGATATCCTCGTATTGTAAAATTAAAAATTGTGTGCAATAAAGAATAATATATATAAAGAATAACTATAAACAATTTATTCCTCAAGAACTAATAGTTTGGTTTTGTAGACGCCCATACTATCTACCATAAACATACTCTATTTGCTTACCATTACCATCCATATATCCGCAATGAGGAACTAAACTTCTACTGCTTATAGAAAACATAATATTCAGTAATGCAATTGATTTCAAACTAGTGCAGATCATTTATTTTTCATTCCTTCATACACGAATGGTCTCTCAGTAAGCATCGTTTAACGTATTGCACGCTTGGAAAACCTTAAATGGAGTTCTGTGGTATGTATAGGTGCAAATTAGATGTATTAAATTGCAAAGCTGCGGACTGCGGCTGGCTGATTCGCTTGCGTCGTAAATATGTCTTTTTAACGAACCGGAGTAGATTTCGGGACGTAATTATGTGTGGTGAATTTAATTATGTTTTGGTGTACCGATAGTGTAAAAAAACAAAGTTTCGTGAAAAATCCAAACCTGTATCTGCTTTCAATAATTTGTTAAATCGCGCGCTATATTCTATTGAAACGTCGAATAGGCACCAAATATAAAGTTTATAACAACGAAACATCTCAAAAATGCTATAAATATAGCCTTTAATAAGTTTAAAACAAATTTATTAAAACAAATATAATAACACAATTTTCAAATAATAAAGTCCCATTTACTCCAATAAAACGGAACTATAATTATCACTGTAACAGATTTCCCATCACCAAAGACATGTTCGTTATCCAACTATAACGAGGCAAGAATTACAGCTATTAAAACGTCTAAACCATACCCCATTTGATTTTTCAATTAAAACCTGAAAGGTTAAAACAAAGGCGTCGAGAGAACAAAAGCACGAATGCAAGCTTTGGCCGCGGTTTCATAATTTCCTTATTTGCAGATGTCGGCAATTTTAATTTTTTTATTTCCATCACGACAAAGCGGCGGGTTTCGCTTGACGTTATTTACATTAAAATAGAGGATTCTTTACATTATGTTATTATGTTGTGGTATAAAATGACCGAGCTTTGTGTTTTTATTTTTAAGTAAATGTACAGACGAGGCAACGAGGTAAGAGTTTTGTATTAGATTGGCATTTAGGTTATGCATTTTTAATGCCACTGCTTTCTTTAGCTATTTTAATCTTCAATCGATTCATAGACAGTTTAATAGACCGTTATTTCAAGAATAATTAAAATAACCAATAAGGGCTCTAAAACACGTTCAACAATCCCAATTTCGCTTCAAAATAGCGAATCTACTTTAGATACACATCATTCTTTATATAAGTAGAATAAATCCACTCTGGCCTATCTCGCAGACTATCTGCCAATACCAAAATGGACCGGCCAAATACGACAACGGATGAAATTGAATTTGTACTGTAGCAACGATGGAGCTCGGCGTCTCTCGGGACACCTCGGGTACTCCCGGCTCGTAATTCAAACCATTTAACCGAATAAACTTGGAAAATGCTTCTAAAATATTTTTAAGACCATCTATTTCGTTACCGCGTGCTTGGTTTTTCTCATGAGTCCAACTGACTAATGCGAAAATATTTGCAGCAGATGTGATTTTAGTGCAGCATTGGAAGCTTTTAGATTTTACTTTACTGCGAAATTCTATACATGGATAAGAATATAAAATATTATACTAAAAAATCTAAATTGTACGCAATGTATAGGAGTGATATTCTATTTCACAGGCGCAGGGGCTAAAAATCGTTTAAAAGCTAAATTAAACTCTTTTAACTGAACGTCGAAAATTTCGTACATGGTTTAATATTTCTATATCTATTTTCTATATTTATGCGTTTTATACGTATGTATTGATACATTTTAATCAATATGTAATTAAAAAAAATGTGTGCGTGTACACACGTAAGAAGTGAAACTTCTTTATGACCATATTTTTCAAAAAATAATTTACTATATGCAACTTTACAGAAATACGTCGAATCACGCGTGGTAGGGATAAGAAAAAGATGGCGCGTAACGGAAAAATGTCACGCGTAACGAAAAAATGTTACACTAAAATATTTTTTTCCAACCCCGATAAAGAAGTTTCACTTCAAAAAAAATGAAACGAATTTGAGTCTAGCTATCAGCTCTTTTATACCCAATTATTATCGAATAAAGAACTCGCACTACAAATTACGAACTACAATTCACGCATTGAATCGCACAATGCATCCGAGCGTACATTGTTATTGCCATATTCAATGTTCTGGTAATAAAAAGCAGGTGCGTGACCACAACGTCACAATATCAATGTTTGCGGAGGCTGTACAGGCGTTTTTGCACACTACTGTTTACACGACAGAACATATGCTGCGAAATAAATCCAGCCACAATTCAAACCGACGCGACTCGACAGGGAAATATAGGGTGATTTAAAATAAAACCTGGTTCCCGCTGATTTACGTAGCTCGCTGCGATACGCCGTCCGAAAACTTCGAGTTCACGAGTCATAGTTTGCTTCTGTTTGGCTTGGAATGTTTTCAAATTGTTCTGACAATGTTTCAGAAAAGTAGAGCGTAGTGCGTCAATCTGTTGTATTAAAGGCAAGGGCATTTTATATAACACAATGGAAAGAATAAGACAGTCATAGAATATGACGGCACATCCTGGAGCTTTGTGTGTTACTAGATAGATGATATTTTTATTGGTCTCGTTTTTAGAGATGTGTTTGGTTATTGCAGTATTTTAAACTGCCGGGAAACTAGCAAACACACAATTATATTGCTATTGATAAAGACATTATATAGAAAAAGCTAATACTATAAAGATAATATTATTGAAAAAGTACGTGATTAGCTTATACATTAAACACCATGTTATACGCTTCTATTGACAATGGTATTCGTCAAAACCTTGTCGAACACAAGTGAAATTAGTCTCTGACTACGCCTTAATAGAGTTTCCCAATTACAAGTGAGGTAACTCTAACAGATAGCTTCACAAAGAACAATGGAACGTCCGTCCATTTGTCTCAAGGTACCGTTTCTAAGAAGACACATTCGCTTGGTTATTTAGAGCACGTGTCTGGGCAAATACGATGTTATCAAGATTAAAATCCGTTTAAACGGGAACTATTACAATTTTATGTATGCTCAATGAAGCCTCAGACATTTTTGGAAGTAATTTAATTTAATTTAAAACATTATTTGGTGAAGTCCTATCCCAATTTAGTCGATAATATCTAATTGATGAATTTTTGTAGGTCTAGCAATATCTAGTAAAGTAGTATATAAAGTAGTATATGATCCGTAAATGGACCGTTCATTTACCGTATATATCATTTTTATGAATAACCGTTGCCCTGTATTTTGTGTTCAAGTCACCCATATCTAAATAATTTAATAATCTAAAGTTAATGAACTATAAAATACAGTTACGATTAAAATTACTTCCAAGTGCAATTTCTTCGATATATTATAGTAAATGAACGAGATAAATTGCAAAATGTCGATTGAATAAGCAATGAGAATTTAATCGTCTTAGTGAACGGAATAAACTATTTCCCGTATTTCTCAACAATTAATAGCTCTGTAGAAGTAAGCTGGATAGCAATTAGATGCAATTTATAAAAACGGTTCTCAAAGGCGTTTTGAAATGCAGGTACCGCGTTAGTTGGATTAGCGCTTTGTGAATAGTTCAGATAAAAGGGACTCAAATACGTTCAGATGATCGATGTATTGTAGATTTGAAGCTATAAAAGTTGAGGATCGATAAGTTTTTATTAAATTGTTTCTGAAGGTAATAGTCGTAAAAGTATAGAAAAATTATAGACTAATAAGCCTGATCGTAAGCGCCCATGAACATTTGCAGAGGCGTAGGGTCTTTTCCTGACCTTACGCCTTTTCTCTTTAACGCCAAAGGGATTGTCGACTTTGTGTATGGGAATGTATGGGATAAGGAAAGAGTATATGGGATAAAGAAAGGATTGAAGATGGGAATGAAGGAAAGGGGAAGGAAAATGATACGGGCCTCCGGTAGTAGGTAGGTATTCGATGGTATAAATAATATATCAATGGTACTGTTAGTTATGTAGAGCCAAAGTAAAGCAAAATAAATAAGTAGTTAATATGAGGATTAAGCAAGTAATCAAATTCATATGAAACAAACCTATTTTAATATAAAATGTATTCGAATACAAATATTCATACAAATGCCTTAACCACAGAATAAATTTGGTTTGCTATAAATTTCTGATGTTGAAAATCAAATTAGCAGATCATTATAATAATTGAATAGAATATTTCAATAGATATGTGAGAATTGTTATGCATATATTATCAGAACAAATTAAAACTGCATTGTATTTTTAGATATTACTAGCTGCTCCGCGCGGTTTCACCCCCGTAGCTCCACTCCTGTTGGTCGTAGCGTGATGATATTATATAGCTTTATAACCGTCCTCGATAAATGGGCTCTCTAACACCGAAATAATTTTTCAAATCGGACCAGTAGTTCCCGAGATTAACGCGTTTAAATAAAAAAAAAACAAACTCTTTAGCTTTATAATATAACTTATAAGTATAGATAATAGATATTGATTAATCCGAGATGCTATCCATTTTACAAACGATACAAAAATCTTCTGGTGGTTTTTAATTTGATAATTACAATAAATAGTTACCTAATAATAATTAATCTTCAATGCATAAACACAGCTGTAAATTAAGTACGCCCTAAAGTACCAACTGTTGTGGTGCGGAAACGGAAAATGTATGACCGTGTATATCGCGGCGTAGGCGCAGTACGAGCTTGTTCGTACGCAGGTCACGCGATATATTGTGCACGGCCGATACACAACGTATGTATCTCCGCTGAGTGAACGCCTTCGAACGCTGGTTCACGCTCACTCCCGACGCTTCTGCTAGCGTCCGTGGAAACGTACTATACGCCAATACAACCCTCTGCACGTATAAGAGGAACGCGTATTTCGCGGTGCAAAGCACGCGGGCTTCGCAATAACGAATATTACGAAACGTGGCGAAATAAAACTGCAGCAATTCTTCTTGAAGTAGCTTTCGAGGGCTGGTGATAGTCGCGTAAGTTACGTGTGCTCCGTACCGTTGACTCCCGAGAACTGATTTGCTACGCTCGCCGTGGGGATTATATACTAGTTTAGCACGGTGAGCCCGTACGTAATGCTCAATTCGTGCGCCCGTTTTGCTTTCAACCAGCCCTTTACTTGCACATAATATCTTTATTAATTTCCAAATACAACAAGCTTTTTTCTAATCTAACAAATTGCTTTCAATTTCGTACCCATAGTACACAATATCATATACATATTAAAATGTCATAAACCTCATATTGTTATACAATTCTACAATTTCAAGAGAGTTTAAATATAAACAAGACAACTAAAATACAATACATATTTACAATTAAACATTAGTGCGTTATACAAATCAACACCGAATAGGTGAGCGGTTTCCCATCTTAAATGAGTTCAGCATAATGTTTATAAAAATTATTGTTAAACTAATACAATAAGCGCTAAATTAAATAACATTTCTAATTATGATCTACACTAACAAATTTTTACATAAACATATTTACAATGACGCTATGTCGATCGCTAACATCCTCCCCCTCGTGCATAGCACTAATCTCTGTGATTAGCGATCGAGCCTGTTTCATAAACGCTTTCTTTAGCGTCCAATTTTTCCAATCAGGACCAATTTTTCTAAATTTCCAATTCTCATATCTTGTGGGGGACCAGTTAACTCGACGATTCATTTCTCCATTGTGAACATTCAGCCTTTGATTGATATAATGTTGTGAGGGCACTTTATCTCTAAATGTCTTTGTAAGAGACATGTTAGAGCAATTGTTGTTACTTGTACATCGGCCCTTTCTCACCACGTGGTAATTTCTATGTTTATCAATACATTTCAACGTGCAAGTATTATTATGCGTTGTAAGGGCATAATCTTTCACTTGTAGGTCACGTGGTCTTTTTAGGCTTTGTATAAAATTGTCTGCACTTGCATAAAAACATGTATTTACAACGTTAACTGACCTTTTCGTGCTTGTAGTATCAACTCCATGAAGCACCCATCCAAGCGCTGTACGTGAAGCGACTGGTTGGACTGGTTTTCCTTTTCTCGTTTGCTTTGATACTAATAATTGCCAATTATCTTGACCGATAAGCATCATAGGTGCTTGGGCCTCATAGTAAATTTGATCAACGAGATTACGTAAATGCCGACACTGTTCAATTCGTTTTTTATCCAAATATTGTGGAGTTAATTTCAAATTGTCTATAGTACACACTTGTTTCAGTTTTAGCACTTTCTTACTGTTTACACCTTTCACTGTTAAGTTTATCACTTGTGTGTCACTATTCACGATATTTCCTCCACCCACAGTTTGTATCACGAGTTTTGTTTTAGCACCACTAGCACCAATACGATTCGCTACAGCTGAATCCAACAAAGTCACTGTAGAGCCTTCATCTAAGAGAGCAATAATTTTTTCAGAGCCCTTTGGCCCAAATATTTCAATTTCAAGCATTTTTAAATAAGCTCGTGACGTCTTAGGTGCACACACATTGTTCACTGCATTCGTCGTTACAGGCTCTTGATGCACACTATCGCTGTCTGGCTTTTGCACGGCATATTCAACATGCAAAAGCGAGTGATGCCACCGTTTACAATGTTTGCATGGCGATTTGCGACAGTTCTCTTTGCGATGCTTTCCTTTTAAGCAATTAAAACATACGCGATGCTTCTTAACAATATCCCAACGTTCTTGTATAGGTAATTTTATAAATTGCGGGCACTCACTAAGCACGTGGTCTTTTTTGCAGTGAAAGCACGTGTTCTTACTTTCACTGACACTATATGACGCAACATCATTTTCTACACTATAATATAAATTCTTTCTATTCATTCTCCAATTGTTTGTTTCACCAAGACTCACGTGTGATCCACATCGATCTGCTTCACGGTTAAGCCATTGCGAAACACGTGTAATATCCGAAACACCATGTTCCTCGTCGCCGATAAAATCATACCACCGATATAAAAACGATTGTGGTAGCTTGTCTAAAATCGTTTTCACAATATGCGGCGCTTGTAGGTATTCGGGTCTCTTCAAGCCTTTGATAGCTGCCACACTGTTATTTATTTGACTCGCGAACATACACACATCGCGAGGATCGTCTGTTATTCTTCTCAATGCTTGTAATTTATCTAACTCGGCAAGAACCAAAGCATCTGTTCTTCCGTAGCGGCGTCTTAGTGAGTCAATGACGTCATACGGCTTAGCGGCTGAATAAAGCAAGCTTTTTATTGCTTCGCGTGCACGACCCTTTATTGCCCTTCGTAATCTCGCCATATTTTGTACATCGTTAAACAATGGAGCTGTATCGTCATAAACGGTTTTGAATGCCATCCATTCATCACTAATGCCGTCAAAGTGCGGCAACTCGTTTATATAATTCGGTTGCGCCGCCGTGTTATTTTTTGTGCATATAATTTCCTTTAATGCATCCGCCAATGTTTGCACTTCGATAGTCGGGTTTTTGCATTCTTCCTTAACTGGCTTTTGTATAGACGGTTTATTACACTGTTCATTATCATCGGCGTAATTTGTTTCTTTGATCGATGCAGCGATCCAATTTTCTTCATGTTCCGATTTTAAATCAGTTTCATCACTATCGGACTCTAACAGCTCATTTTCACATTGCGCGAGTTCCATCTTAACGCGTGCTAATCGCGCTGCCGCTTGAGCTGCTTCCAATTCGCATTGAAGCAATTCTTGTTTCGCTTCTAATATACGTTTTCGTGCACCAGCCTGTGCCGAGCGAACTGACATCGCTTTACGGCCCTCTGTAGCCGATATAAGAGTATCTTTTGATCCAAAATCCTTACTCTTCGACTCGTGGGTGCCCATTTCAGCCATCGTGTGAGTGGCGTGGGTCTCTGTGGCTGGCGGAGTTCTCGGTAACGTTGATACAACATTAACATCTGTCGTCGTAGCGTGGTGACTCATCGGCGTTAGTTCTAGCCGGCTTTCATCATCTTGTCTTGACGTACGACGATCAATCGGAGTTTTCTTATGCGACCTCGTGATAGGCATCTTCAATTCTTCGTACGTTTTCTTCTTATAAAACGAAGGACCAGGCTCCAATGAACCAATAGTGTTCTGGCAGAATCCGGCTCGAAGGACCAAAAATGTTGTGGTGCGGAAACGGAAAATGTATGACCGTGTATATCGCGGCGTAGGCGCAGTACGAGCTTGTTCGTACGCAGGTCACGCGATATATTGTGCACGGCCGATACACAACGTATGTATCTCCGCTGAGTGAACGCCTTCGAACGCTGGTTCACGCTCACTCCCGACGCTTCTGCTAGCGTCCGTGGAAACGTACTATACGCCAATACAACCCTCTGCACGTATAAGAGGAACGCGTATTTCGCGGTGCAAAGCACGCGGGCTTCGCAATAACGAATATTACGAAACGTGGCGAAATAAAACTGCAGCAATTCTTCTTGAAGTAGCTTTCGAGGGCTGGTGATAGTCGCGTAAGTTACGTGTGCTCCGTACCGTTGACTCCCGAGAACTGATTTGCTACGCTCGCCGTGGGGATTATATACTAGTTTAGCACGGTGAGCCCGTACGTAATGCTCAATTCGTGCGCCCGTTTTGCTTTCAACCAGCCCTTTACTTGCACATAATATCTTTATTAATTTCCAAATACAACAAGCTTTTTTCTAATCTAACAAATTGCTTTCAATTTCGTACCCATAGTACACAATATCATATACATATTAAAATGTCATAAACCTCATATTGTTATACAATTCTACAATTTCAAGAGAGTTTAAATATAAACAAGACAACTAAAATACAATACATATTTACAATTAAACATTAGTGCGTTATACAAATCAACACCGAATAGGTGAGCGGTTTCCCATCTTAAATGAGTTCAGCATAATGTTTATAAAAATTATTGTTAAACTAATACAATAAGCGCTAAATTAAATAACATTTCTAATTATGATCTACACTAACAAATTTTTACATAAACATATTTACAATGACGCTATGTCGATCGCTAACATCCTCCCCCTCGTGCATAGCACTAATCTCTGTGATTAGCGATCGAGCCTGTTTCATAAACGCTTTCTTTAGCGTCCAATTTTTCCAATCAGGACCAATTTTTCTAAATTTCCAATTCTCATATCTTGTGGGGGACCAGTTAACTCGACGATTCATTTCTCCATTGTGAACATTCAGCCTTTGATTGATATAATGTTGTGAGGGCACTTTATCTCTAAATGTCTTTGTAAGAGACATGTTAGAGCAATTGTTGTTACTTGTACATCGGCCCTTTCTCACCACGTGGTAATTTCTATGTTTATCAATACATTTCAACGTGCAAGTATTATTATGCGTTGTAAGGGCATAATCTTTCACTTGTAGGTCACGTGGTCTTTTTAGGCTTTGTATAAAATTGTCTGCACTTGCATAAAAACATGTATTTACAACGTTAACTGACCTTTTCGTGCTTGTAGTATCAACTCCATGAAGCACCCATCCAAGCGCTGTACGTGAAGCGACTGGTTGGACTGGTTTTCCTTTTCTCGTTTGCTTTGATACTAATAATTGCCAATTATCTTGACCGATAAGCATCATAGGTGCTTGGGCCTCATAGTAAATTTGATCAACGAGATTACGTAAATGCCGACACTGTTCAATTCGTTTTTTATCCAAATATTGTGGAGTTAATTTCAAATTGTCTATAGTACACACTTGTTTCAGTTTTAGCACTTTCTTACTGTTTACACCTTTCACTGTTAAGTTTATCACTTGTGTGTCACTATTCACGATATTTCCTCCACCCACAGTTTGTATCACGAGTTTTGTTTTAGCACCACTAGCACCAATACGATTCGCTACAGCTGAATCTAACAAAGTCACTGTAGAGCCTTCATCTAAGAGAGCAATAATTTTTTCAGAGCCCTTTGGCCCAAATATTTCAATTTCAAGCATTTTTAAATAAGCTCGTGACGTCTTAGGTGCACACACATTGTTCACTGCATTCGTCGTTACAGGCTCTTGATGCACACTATCGCTGTCTGGCTTTTGCACGGCATATTCAACATGCAAAAGCGAGTGATGCCACCGTTTACAATGTTTGCATGGCGATTTGCGACAGTTCTCTTTGCGATGCTTTCCTTTTAAGCAATTAAAACATACGCGATGCTTCTTAACAATATCCCAACGTTCTTGTATAGGTAATTTTATAAATTGCGGGCACTCACTAAGCACGTGGTCTTTTTTGCAGTGAAAGCACGTGTTCTTACTTTCACTGACACTATATGACGCAACATCATTTTCTACACTATAATATAAATTCTTTCTATTCATTCTCCAATTGTTTGTTTCACCAAGACTCACGTGTGATCCACATCGATCTGCTTCACGGTTAAGCCATTGCGAAACACGTGTAATATCCGAAACACCATGTTCCTCGTCGCCGATAAAATCATACCACCGATATAAAAACGATTGTGGTAGCTTGTCTAAAATCGTTTTCACAATATGCGGCGCTTGTAGGTATTCGGGTCTCTTCAAGCCTTTGATAGCTGCCACACTGTTATTTATTTGACTCGCGAACATACACACATCGCGAGGATCGTCTGTTATTCTTCTCAATGCTTGTAATTTATCTAACTCGGCAAGAACCAAAGCATCTGTTCTTCCGTAGCGGCGTCTTAGTGAGTCAATGACGTCATACGGCTTAGCGGCTGAATAAAGCAAGCTTTTTATTGCTTCGCGTGCACGACCCTTTATTGCCCTTCGTAATCTCGCCATATTTTGTACATCGTTAAACAATGGAGCTGTATCGTCATAAACGGTTTTGAATGCCATCCATTCATCACTAATGCCGTCAAAGTGCGGCAACTCGTTTATATAATTCGGTTGCGCCGCCGTGTTATTTTTTGTGCATATAATTTCCTTTAATGCATCCGCCAATGTTTGCACTTCGATAGTCGGGTTTTTGCATTCTTCCTTAACTGGCTTTTGTATAGACGGTTTATTACACTGTTCATTATCATCGGCGTAATTTGTTTCTTTGATCGATGCAGCGATCCAATTTTCTTCATGTTCCGATTTTAAATCAGTTTCATCACTATCGGACTCTAACAGCTCATTTTCACATTGCGCGAGTTCCATCTTAACGCGTGCTAATCGCGCTGCCGCTTGAGCTGCTTCCAATTCGCATTGAAGCAATTCTTGTTTCGCTTCTAATATACGTTTTCGTGCACCAGCCTGTGCCGAGCGAACTGACATCGCTTTACGGCCCTCTGTAGCCGATATAAGAGTATCTTTTGATCCAAAATCCTTACTCTTCGACTCGTGGGTGCCCATTTCAGCCATCGTGTGAGTGGCGTGGGTCTCTGTGGCTGGCGGAGTTCTCGGTAACGTTGATACAACATTAACATCTGTCGTCGTAGCGTGGTGACTCATCGGCGTTAGTTCTAGCCGGCTTTCATCATCTTGTCTTGACGTACGACGATCAATCGGAGTTTTCTTATGCGACCTCGTGATAGGCATCTTCAATTCTTCGTACGTTTTCTTCTTATAAAACGAAGGACCAGGCTCCAATGAACCAATAATGTTCTGGCAGAATCCGGCTCGAAGGACCAAAAATGTTGTGGTGCGGAAACGGAAAATGTATGACCGTGTATATCGCGGCGTAGGCGCAGTACGAGCTTGTTCGTACGCAGGTCACGCGATATATTGTGCACGGCCGATACACAACGTATGTATCTCCGCTGAGTGAACGCCTTCGAACGCTGGTTCACGCTCACTCCCGACGCTTCTGCTAGCGTCCGTGGAAACGTACTATACGCCAATACAACCCTCTGCACGTATAAGAGGAACGCGTATTTCGCGGTGCAAAGCACGCGGGCTTCGCAATAACGAATATTACGAAACGTGGCGAAATAAAACTGCAGCAATTCTTCTTGAAGTAGCTTTCGAGGGCTGGTGATAGTCGCGTAAGTTACGTGTGCTCCGTACCGTTGACTCCCGAGAACTGATTTGCTACGCTCGCCGTGGGGATTATATACTAGTTTAGCACGGTGAGCCCGTACGTAATGCTCAATTCGTGCGCCCGTTTTGCTTTCAACCAGCCCTTTACTTGCACATAATATCTTTATTAATTTCCAAATACAACAAGCTTTTTTCTAATCTAACAAATTGCTTTCAATTTCGTACCCATAGTACACAATATCATATACATATTAAAATGTCATAAACCTCATATTGTTATACAATTCTACAATTTCAAGAGAGTTTAAATATAAACAAGACAACTAAAATACAATACATATTTACAATTAAACATTAGTGCGTTATACAAATCAACACCGAATAGGTGAGCGGTTTCCCATCTTAAATGAGTTCAGCATAATGTTTATAAAAATTATTGTTAAACTAATACAATAAGCGCTAAATTAAATAACATTTCTAATTATGATCTACACTAACAAATTTTTACATAAACATATTTACAATGACGCTATGTCGATCGCTAACACCAACTTTTACCAAAAAATAAAATATAAGAAAAAGTATATTTACACATGATATTATATGAAAATAACATAAAAACCAATGAGAGTTGCGAAAGCTCCAAACCGAATGACCCAATGTACAACTAGAGATCTTACTAGATCCTCACATTACGATGGGTTTGTCCGGAAATTGAATCTCTCCTGAGAGGGTACAAGCCTATTGGGATGTTCCAATGATCTTATTTACTATTGTTTTGTCGTATGAATTAATAATTAAAGCTAGGATTAATGGATGGGTGCACTTTTTGCCTTGCAAATATTGTATTAAATGTATTTGATATAGCCTTAAATATTCAAATATTGCCGATATTTTATTCAGATAAATTACAAACCTAAACGTTCGCTGAGGTGAGGAGTAATAATCATTAAAATTTCAAAAGTATTTCAGCTATAAAATAAGCATAAACTCTTAAATTTATAGGAGCCCAAATTCAACGCATAAATTTAACATTAATTTAATTGTACCTTTTCAAGCTAGAGGCCATAGGGATCGCTAGATGAATGAGATATTCGTTAATTTTATGTTACGACTTTATCAAAAAGCATTGTATTTTTTCGTCGATGCAAGTTTGGGTGGAATAAAACAGGCGGTTTATTAGTCCCAAGCTTGTAATAAAAGTCCGTTCATTGAAGATAGTATAGGGCTATCTACTTCTAATATTTTGAGCACTTTATTTATATTAGCTACCGACGCTTAATAATTAATATCATCATCGTTTGATCGTGGTTGTTTGTTCTTTTTCAATTCTATTTTATTTTATCTTTCTTATACTTTGCAGACATTATCTTGTATTGAATATAAATATGTTAAGTGGAAATCGATGATGTTCCACAATATCTGTATCATACATGTCTTTAGAAACATGAAATTTCACTGGTGCAAAAGTAGCAAGTGAATAATACATTCCCAACCTTTCTATCGTTTAAAATTTCAAAGTACAATGCATCGCACATTTTAAATGAGCGTTGCAGCGAAACGGACTTAGAACAAAATAAAAGCAAGAGTGCTAGCCCTAAATGTTTTGGAGAATGGCTAAGCCGAATTAAAGCCGTATTTATAGCGGTCCACGCATCGATTCCCATGATGATAACGTGTAATTCGATTGTTTTGGCCAATAGAAGTGTAGTCGAATGGCCATAACAGTTAGCACGAAATATGGGCCCGTTAGACAAGTCATCGCATACCTTTTATTACCACTGGATACCGTTAGAGGATCCACTAGGAACAAATGAATGGGAGTGTAACCTTCGGTCGAACGATAGTTAAATGTAGCGAGTTGTGAGTAAATTATCTATTGTGTTCAATGTATGATATCTGTGTGGTCTGTATGCTTTGAATTTTCTGTTAGTGGCTGTTGATAGGCTATTTGGAAGTTCTAGTAATTCGCATGTTGGAACTTGGATTAGAAGCAAAGATTCGAGATTTAGATTGAATTGGAAATAGGGAATGCGCAGTTGGTTACTATGTAGCTATCCATATGAGCTAGCATCGTTGTTTTAATTAGGTAGTATTTATTATAAGTAACACTATGAAATATGACATAACAATTAAAATTATATTATCAAAAAAGGCGAGCCAAACACGATTACATCGTTAGCTTTTTAAATCCTTTCACAAAAATCCTTTGCACCCTTGGGGTTAAACTCACAATTGGAGCACAGACGATTTAATTGAGACAATGTCAACGCAATTATTCTTTTAATGGCTGGTAATTTATATTTAATTGGCTTTTTGTTGTTGTTCTCAGCTTGCAATTTATCAATGTTCAATATTAAGGGGTGAGTGACACTGTAGTAGGCTTATATGGGATTAATTAGAATATTGTCCAAAGGGTTTCGGAGTATATTGTAACAGAGTTTATTAACGTCTTTCTAGAATCTAAATTAAATCAATAGATACTATATTTAGTCCTGCATGTTAAGTTTAGATTACCTATTTATTTTGTGAGCGATATTTTTAGAAGTAAACACTCGACTAAAACTATCCTCAATTTCTATCAAAATTGGTCAATCAAAGATATCAGAATTTAGAAGCGCCTTGCCTAGTGTTTTTTCGAAATGGTAAAATGTTAAACTATTATATGACGATTCAAAATGCTTCTAAAAGTCTAATTATTAAATTAATAAATATTTGAGTTTCAGTTACGAGTTTAATTGCAGTTATATACCACTGAATTTCACAAGTCCCGTTATTACATAGTAAAACAAAAAGTTAATTATCGCATTCGTACCCTTCAAATGCACATAATACTACAAGTTCACAACATTTCACCGCGTTACATCCTCTGTGGGCTCTTTTAATTACTCTTTGGCCCATGTGTCATAAATTCTAATGGACTGCGTCCCTGCGGTACCGGGCAAATTGCATTTTAGAATTTAACCTAAACTACCCGCATCATGAACGATCGAAAATTTACATTTTTGATAACGTATTTCGTTCTTTGTTTACCTTTATTTATGGTGGTCTAACCGGCCTGAATATTTTATTTTGATATTTTATTCAAGATTGTTACTAAAAATAAGTAAGTACTTTCACCTAATCCACAAGTTTTAGAAGTATGGAAGTAAATTTAATAATTTACTTGCAATCCTTTTTCCTTGATTGCATGACCTGAGAAAAGTAAAACGTTTTGAGCTGTTTATCTTTTCGGCTTGTAAAGCGGTTCATGAAATATCTGTTCTAACGATTAAACTACAATTACATATTATGATTTATCTTGAATAAAAAGAATGAGTTGGTTCACAGATACTACATTCACAATCCGCAAATCATGAAGTGTCATGCATGCCGCGAATACTTTGCCATAGCATGGAAACAAATTGCAACCATACTGTAGTTTATAATATCTTTGCTTAACGCAGAGAACTAACCAAGTCGTTATTCCTGAAAACTTACTAAAATTTGAAGATAGAAACCAAGTTATTGTAATTCATTATTGACACAATTTGATACCTATGTAGGTACCCCTTTTCCGTAGCATGTACTAAATAAACTCAATTATTTACAACAAAATATAGATATATTTATTATCCATCTAAGCTGTTATAGCCGAGGAACCTAAGGGTCTGTACCCACACGTAATTAAGTGCTTTTTACGGGCGGTCGTTGAGCCATTTTTATTACCGAACGTTTAAATAATTTTATGAGATTGCGTAAGCGAAATTACCCTACTTTCTTTTTTAAAACAAGCCCGCTGCGTTTGATTTCACGCTCGTGGTTTTTGATATCGATCGAAATTTAGAACTGTTATTAGTTTTATGGATTTAGAATCAAGCTGAATAATATTAGGTTGAACTAATTAACATAAGATTTCAAAACCTTAAAGAGAATGTGGGCGTTTAAATATTTTTTTCAAAATCTAACCTGCCGCCTTGTGACGAGGGAAAAAAATAAATAACAACATCCATCATAATTTAATTGCCTTTTAACTGTCATAAAATAACATCTTGAAAATGTTTCATAATAATATTTAGTACACAATAAAAGCGTGTATAAAATAAAACAGATTTAAGTATGTGATTAAATCGTGAGTCTTGTTTAAATTAATTGGAGACATCGTTAACGCCTCATTCTATCAACACTCTTAATTAATAGACATAATGACGTCATTCAATACGTTTCTCGTAATTTCATATAATGTTTAAATAAAAATATATTTTTAATTGGCAAATATTACTCGGATTCAGGAATGGATTTTTATGAAATGAATTTTAAATTTTAAACTGTGTTTATTGAATAGAATTTTTACATAATGGATGTACCAATGCAGTTGTATAATCAGGAAATAGTCAATGTAAAATCACGCTATTTTTATTTAACAATGATTCAAAAGTATTATTCGTAGAATTTCTAACATAATTTTTAGTAACATCCGATTTCAATAGTCCCTAAGCACAATATTATAAAAATAACAAACCGAACTTATTTAATACATTTAAGAAAATTTATTACACTTCAGACACATAGAAATAATAATCCGTGTAAATATATAGCCGCGTTGCACGAGGCCGAAGGAAAATTGGAAAGAAAAGGGTCGCTAGAAATATTTCAATATGCCATTCACATTTTTTACGATGGTAATGCGAGCCGCCTTACGATTGTGTGGAACCACAATATTGGACTATTCCATCGTGTTTTTTCTTCCCCTTTTAGTTTATGGCCAGATTGAATGGTTCACCCCAAATTCTGTATGTGGTGTTAAATTTCAAATACATGCAGTTCAAACTCGATCTTCATAGTTTGTCCCTTCGTATATTTATCAGTCTCTGATCCTGAGTAGAATTTGATACTTTTTTGGGATTGCTTAGACTATGGTAGGTATCGTTGTAGTGTAATTTGAAATTTGAAAGAATGAAGAACAACCTAGCAATTAATATTATAACTACAGATTTGATTGGAATTGTTCGAATGTTGCATTACCAATTTGTTAAGTGAAAAACATCATTAGTTATTTATATTAAAAAAGCGTAGTCTATTGTATTTTTTATTCATTTCAGTTTTATATTAGAGTAGTCCTTATCGTTTTCAAGTAGGTTTATGTCATTATAAAAACATTTATCCGGAATATGTATCTTTGGCATATATTGGCGTTTATATCTTTTCTGAATCCCAATTACGTATCAATTGCAATGGATAAATACAACCCGCATACAGAAAAGATCCCGCCATCATGTTATTTAATTTATTGAAATGTTTCTTACCCAATCTGTTTTATACAACAGACGCTCATAGCGCGTGTAGATGTTTTCCCTATTTAATAAAATATAATATAACGGTTTTGTTTGCCTTCGAGTTTGAGCATTTATAAATAGAACGTCTAACAATTTTACTTCCTTTTTCTGAGAAGTTGAACAAAGTTTGTAAACATATTTGCCTATAAATACGGTAATTATATTAAACATTTTATTTTTATGAATATTTCATATCGAAATTTATTTGCGTTTCAAGGACCTTTTCCTTTCAATGCTGTAAATGAGATCAAATAAAAAAGTACGAAGAAAATATGGCAAATTGGTTTTCACGCAAAATACGCAGAGGTATTATATAAATATATTTCAGGTAATTACAAGAAAACACCTTAAGGGCTTGATGAAATCGCTAAAAGCGTAACTGCCACTTTCATTCATCGAAAAAAGAGCTTTATGACTTTATGATAAGGTGTTTATTTGTATACTTCTAGATAAGCAATCAACGCTTCTTGTCTCGTAAAGGCGACGACTGCTCGGCCGAGATATAAACGTTTAATGGCAGGCGGTAGCAAAAACGGCCGCCAGTGCAACCGAGATTATAATATTGGAGTTTCAATTGCACAAGTTTGTACAATTTGCTGTTTTGCACTATCACATTATGGTGTTTAAGTCCCAGTTATGACGTATTATTTTGCATAGTTTTAGGAGTGTGATTTATCACTGTGCAAATTTAGTTTTGGGAAAGATTTCGGCAAATGTATCTAAAACATTGTATTAATGAGAAATGAAAGAAGAAATTTAGGATTCGCAAATAAATTTATTAACGCAAAAATATCTTCACCTAATTGTATGATTAATTTTTATGCCGTTTGTTATTCCAGTTTTATGGCCGTGAGTAATTGTAAATTAGCCTCATATTTTTTTCAGGTAATATTCAGCTTTAATGTCTCTTTATATTTACCACTATCTACACACATCAAAACAACCGGGCCATGTAATACTTCATTAATACCTGCTCCTCAGCACCAAAGAATTCAGCATTTTATCAGTACCCAGTCATCAGTCCCAAAACTTGTGACATTACCGCGAGTCTCCCACGTACGAAGTTTGACAAATTACTTCATGTTACACCACAAACTCGAGGCACAAAGAAGTTGCATGCAGTATCGGAACTTGGTTGCAATAAAACTGTTATTTGGGTTAATTTTATTCTGATATAGGTTCATGAATACGAAGCGTTAGGATGTTAAAAGTTGCAGGAAAGTTGTCCAGTTAGTTGCGTCCTTTGGTGCGTTTTGATATTATATTTTGTTGAGATATTATGATTTGATTTAAGTATTTTATTGTTTATCTTGTAGTTAATTTGAAAGCAGAAGATTATTATTGGTAGTTTTTGTGGAAACTCCTGAAAATCTCTCAGAACGGTTCTTGTATAGCAATTAAATTGGTCAAGCACATGTTTATATTTAGGGTTCTGCAAATGTAGGTATGCTGTTTTTTTGTTAATGATGAAGACATGAAAAAAATATATATTTGTTAATAAACTTTACTATGCATTACCGATGCTTGATTATAAATTAATATTTTATGAATAATTATTAGAATAATATAAATAATTTAAACTTAAAACTAATTTCTTGTAAAGAAAAATTGCAATGATTCTAGTCGAATGAAGGGACCACTTAGAAATAAAGATATAACAGTTTAATTCGTACTGAAGAATATAAAATAGAAATACCAAAATCACACACGAAACCAATATATAAACGAGAAAAATCTACGTCATTACAATATAATAGCGACACAGAAGCCATTGTAATTAAATATTAATATTTGCCATCAGTGACTTAATGGAAATTTTGTTCCTTCCATTTACAATGTCTCTGGTAACGTTTGAAGCTTTTGATCCCATCTTGTCTCATTTTAATGTCTGTATTTCATTCGGAACTAGCTTTCATTTATGGTATCCATTTCCGAATTTGAACTGATTTATGTTATTTAGACTGGCTGTTTGATAGAGATTTAAATCGCGGTACCCTTTATTTAAATATGCTTGGGTTCAAAGTACTCGGAAATAGGTGGCTTTTACTTAAAATACGCCACGTATAACTACACAAACCTGTATATTAGTATCTTTAATAGATGATTTAATTAACCGTATAGAACAAAGGACGCTGATTCTCTTTGGTATGTTTGTAATTTTCCTTAGCCTTTATAAAAAGCATAGTTTACGTTTAATTAGTAGCTTATTGTTATCCGCATATACAACTTTGAACACAATATATTCATATTGTATAGCTTTCTAACATTAATTATAAATTGTCAATACTAATTATCTTTGCTAGAATTAAACAATCTAGATCGCCCAGTTAAAATATTATTCGGATTCGAAATTCCGATATTAAGCCATGAACAGTTTGGATTAGATTAAATTATTTTATTTAAATGAATCCTATTCAAATATCAAACGTCAATATTATTTGTCATTTGTACAAAATATGATTTCGACATGATTAGTTTCATGTTTATAATAGTACTCCATTATTTCATGCAAATAACGCGCTCATTATATCCACAATGGAATATTGGCAAACGATTTTATATTGGCTTATGAATGCATTAGTTTGTCCACGTTTTTGTTCATGAATTAGAAAAATGTAGTGTTGACTGTCTCATAACTGTGTATAGACATACAAGTAAATACGCTTTTCAAAGGGTCGCTGTTGTCAATTAAGGGAAAAATAAATCAGTAAAAAGCTTCTGTAGATAGTACAATCAAATAATTTTTATGTAAACCGTCTATAACTTTAATATCGGTGCCAATGAAAGTTTAAAAATTATTATTTTTTAAACATTATATCCTAAAATCTAACAATCACAGGTTTAATATATTAACCTCAGGTCTAATTAAATATACTACCTATATTAATACGCAAAAAATTCGTTAATAATATCACTAAAATCAAAGTATGACATAGGAATTGAATCAGTAAGTATAGGTACAATCAGTTCCCAGCACTGTTCAAACAATTAGTTATATTATAACAAGCTGACCATTGGCCATGTTTCACTGGCGTGTACAGATAAAACCGAGTAATGTACAATTAGTGCCTGTGCCATAGGCATCCGAACATTAGCAGTTAAATAGTACATGCGTTTTGTTACAAAGTACCCCTGAATGTGCTCAAATTTGCGGCCACGATAAAGTAAAACGTATTACTCATTTTAACTAATGTTATTTAGTTTGAAGTATGTGTTCTCATATACATACTTTTGGTATTACATTATTTTGTTTTATTTCACAAAAAAATGAACATACCTTATTATATTTCGTGTCTGCGATATTCCAGTTTAGTTTTGTGTATCGACAATTGGGAAAAGGACGTTTTATTGCTTTAAGCTGATCTTCGATTGATAAATGAATCTTTATATGACACCACCTATCTCATTCGATTTCTTAAAACTAATCCTATCCAAAGGTTGCCTGGCAGAGATCGCTTGAAAGCGATAAGGCCGCCTATTTAACATGTTCTATCTGTCTTATATGTTTTTTTCTTTTCTTCTGTATGTGTGTGTTAAATAAAGAATTTTGTATTGTATTGTATTGTATATGAATAAAATGAACATTGTAGAGTCATTTGATTAAATACAAGTTATTTCTGTCCTCTAGTAGGTACTTATTAATTTACAAGGTAAAATGTATAAGGTTTTATACGTAGGATCTTTTCAATGAACTCTGTACGATATTTTTACCCAATTTACCACTTTAATTATACACCATCGCGTACTATAATATATTAATCGCATAAAAACAAAATAATGAAATATAACGGGACCATGTTATGATTTACGCTCGTTGGTGTTTCTTCAAAAAATTTGTTTTTCACATTATGACACGTTATCTAATTAAAGTTGTTGATGAAAATGGATTCAGATTGAAACCGTCTTAACAAGTTAATAAACAAAAACATCAATCATGAAACAGCTTGCCAGTTAACTTCACGAGCGTACAAAGAAATCCAATTTTCTGGAATAGTTCTCCAATTTGGAATTGGAATACTTCCAGATTTCTAACGCCCATGATCATGACAGCGGACCCGCTTTTCATTGAATAAAATGTTATTGTTTTGATTTTATATTTAGAAGACTCGCTTTGCGTAGTAGCGCCCTGTTTTGGCAAATTACAATTAAATAATGTACACCATAATGATTCACAATTTTCTTAATCATATTTACTTTTTCAGGTGTTTGTATCTTTTTGTCACTCGTACCTTGTATTAATTATTATGTACTTCGATGTAACAATAACATTTGTTATGTTGACTCCTTTTCAAATTGATAACTGTAGATAAACAATTGATGGTATGATGGATTATAAAAATGCTGTTCTTCTTCAAACATTTCTACTCCTTTAATCTGAAATATTCCAATTCATATTATATTCTACCCAATTATTTATAGTATGTTGTAACTCGTAATATACGATAATTACATACATAAGTACATGAACGTATGTAGATGTCATACATACGTATGTCTAAAACACTTCCCACATTTCCAGGCAGTCGTGGAAAGCTTCATAAACGTTCCTTAGGCCTAACAAATATACAGATATTAGCATGACCAAGTTTGCCGTTTCAGCGAGTCTGTTATCTCAATACTTCAGACATTGCAAGCTCATTTATATAACGAATTAGCTCAGTATTCTGTATTTGGTTGTGTTTAGTTTCAGGGTGTTAGTTAAACAGCTCTGGCCTTTATTAGAGCGTTTGTCGCTGTTTAACTCAAACTAATTCATTGCAATGTATGTGTTTAAGTATATGGCTACTGCTTTATATGTTTATATCCATACTAATATTATAAATGCGAAAGTAACTCTGTCTATCTGTCTGTTACTCGACAATCACGCCTAAACTACTGAACCAATTTGCATGAAATTTGATATGGAAATATTTTGATACCCGAGAAAGGACATAGGCTACCTTTTATTGCGAAATATGTACCACGGGCGAAGCCGGGGCGGACATCTAGTGGTCTATAAATATCATTAGACGTTCTATTTCAAATCTTTTTTTACGTATCGTGGACCATAGAAATCTAAATAACATGTACAAAATGTCAATTTACAAAAATAATTTGGATGATAAGATTTTTCTGTTTTCATCTTTTTCTGTTGAAAAGCTTAACGTCAAAGTTTATACTATAACCAATAAGCTTATAAGCATTTCATTTCGTAGTAGCATTACACTGTTAACTGTATTAGTCGTCTAAACCGGACTCCTGTTTTTGTACATAGTGTTATTTTGAGTAAACATCGAATGACATTTTTGAAGTGAAACTTCTTTATCGGGGGTGGACAAAAATTTTGTGTAACATTTTTGCGTTACGCCGCGCGCGTGACATTTTTGCGTTACGCCGTACTCGTGACATTTTTGCGTTACGCCGTACTCGTGACTATATACATTATACATGTTATATTAAAGTGATCAGCAAAATCAAAGGGTTTGTTTTAATTCTAATTCCAGTGAATTTCTAAAAAAAGTAAATAAGTAATTACATCTATTTTTCTAATACTTAGGTGTAATAATGGTATTTATTTTTCTAAGTTATTTATGATTAACCTCACTTTTTGATTGTATTTTTCAATACACTAACACGTGGGTGGAATTATGGTATCAATTTTTTCTAATACTTGAATGTTGATTGTGGTATTTATTTTTCTAAAATTGTATTTAAAGTTAACCTCAGTTTTTGATTGAATTTTTTAAAACACCAACACGTGGGCGAGATCATGTTATTTATTTTTCAAGTTATTTAAGCTTAACCTCTGTCATAATATGTATATACTATGTGCGTCATTAATTTCTGACTGTTTCGAGATTTCGACATTAGGAATTTATATTTATTACCTCTATTGTTCGAACAAAAATAAGTTACCGCCTTTAAGAACTTGCCGACAATGTAAGTACAGTATTGTTTCTTAGAAAACATTTTAGGAGTATACGATAATAAATCTATGACTCACGTTAACACGTGTTTGCTTGATTGGTGTTCAATTATGATTTTGTGAATTCAATATTTATAAGAATAAACCTCAAACTCTTTATGTCCAATCAAAATCCGCCTAAGTCGAAATCCTTTATAAGTTGAAAACTCTATATAACTCGAATTTTTTGGCGTCTCCCTTGGTCTTTTGAACTACCGCACGAGCTGAGCGAGCGAAGCGAGCGAGTCGCGGCAGTGGCCGGCGTAAATATTCAAATAGGTAGCGAGGAGCGAAGCGACGAGCATCTTAGGTTAACTTTTGAACTACCGCACGAGCCGAGCGAGCGAAGCGAGCGAGTTGCAGTAGCGGCCGGTGTAAATATTTAAATAGGTAGCGAGGAGCAAAGCGACGAGCATCATAGGTTAACTTTTGATTTTTGAACTACCGCACGAGCCGAGCGAGCGAAGCGAGCGAGTTGCAGCAGCGGCTGGTGTAAATATTTAAATAGGTAGCAAGGAGCGAAACGACGAGCGTGTTAGACTAACGTATTTCTGTAATATTGTATACAAGCTGTGCCGCGCGGTTTCACCCGCGTGGCTATGCTCCTGTCGGTCTTAGCGTGATAATATATAGCCTATATTACTCGTGGATAATGTAGCTTTCGAATGGTGAAAGAATTTTTAAAATCGGTCCAGTAGTTTATGAGCCTATTCATTACAATCAATCAAACAAACAAACAAACAAAGTTTTCCTCTTTATAATATTACTGTAGATAGTAAATTATTTTTTGAAAAATAAGGTCATAAAGAAGTTTCACTTCTTACGTGTGTACTCTAGTACACGCACACATTTTTTTTGTCTGTAAGTTATTGATATTATGTCCCTTCAGTTTTGTACTAATTTTAAAAATTCGTCAACAGATAGACCTTGATATCAGATGTTCATTAAATCTGATATCAAGGTCTATCTGTATCTTATTTCGTTACAATAAAGTTCTAATTGTTCTTAGAATTATCACGCAAAACCAACACACCGTTACGTCTCGTTCCATTGAACATCAAATATTCCGTTGTCAATCACACAGCTAAATTTCCATACTCCATCTATTTGTGCACTTGACAGTTACATCAATATCTTGTGTCAATATTGGGATGCTTTTCCACCAGAGATGAGCTGTGCAGCTATACTACGAAATGTAATAGATATGCTATGAAACTATGTGACCGTTTTCACCAAACCTAAGCTATACAGTAGCGGTCTGAGTAAGGTATTCTGTAAAGATGCGCTGTTCGAACTATGCAATGTATTGGTAGTAAAGAAAGAAAAGAAAGAAAGAAACATTTATTTGACTCGACAAGATACAATGAACACAATACAATTTAAATTAATAATATAAACACAGAAAATAAACAATTTCAAACAAGTAAACAATTAAAATCACGATAGGTAACAATCTTAATAATAAAGTAAAATAAAAAATAAAAATTAATGAAAGAAACAGCAAGTGAAGCCAAACCAGGTAGCCACTCAGTATATGTTGCAACACAGTTGCAACACTGATTTTCACATAGTAGGCTCTCTCCATATAGCTATACCCATCACATTCATACATAGAACGCATCCATAGCACACATCCAGAGCACACATTTCATACTTCTATAGCGCGCATCCTTCAAAAAACTCTGTGATGAACCCGATTCCACTAGTGCTATGCTATGTGCATCAAAGCACAGCAACGTAAAGCTCTAGCGCGTCACACACGGTGAAGATACTATAATATTTTATCTTAAGATACTGTTATATTTTATATTACAGTATTTATTTATTTATTTTATTTAACACTTTAATAGGTTGTACAGAAGCCTTAGAACTACTTACACAATACACATAGAACAGAGTACAACTATTTTGGCGGCCTTATCACTTAATAGTGATCTCTTCCAGGCAACCACGGTAAAAGGTAAACAAGCAAAAAGATCACTAATTGGCGGGACGAGAACAGAAAAAGAATAATTAATAGCAAGAAAACAAAAAAAAAAATTAATAATAATATATATCTACCTTAAATAATACATATCCATATACAATATCACATATACTATACATATACATATACATAAATAAAATAAACAGATATACATACCAATTACATATTATATAATAAACATAAATAAATATATACTTAGAGGGAAACACACTGATATTGAATAAGATAAAATTATTATACGAATACCATCTATATCTAATACAGAGTACCACGTACATATTGTAACATAATGAAAATATGAAAGAAAAATAAAAAGTTAATAAAATATTACTGGTCCGGATCAGCAGCGGAAAGAAAATGTTGTCGCACAAGATTTTTAAAACCCGAAGGGGTCTGGGCTTGACGAATATTTAATGGCAGAGAGTTCCATAACTTGACTTATATCGCTGCAAAAGACTTGCCATAAAAATTTGTGCGTCGGCTTGGAACACGCAAGATGAGTCTATCCTCAGAGCGAAGTGAGTAGCTTTCACTGTGCAAGAAGGAAAAATTGGACTTGAGGTAGGAAGGAGCGGAGGGATTAAAAAGGATACGGAACAGTAGTTGCAAATAGTGTAGATTCCGGCGAAGTCGGATAGGGAGCCACTTGAGCCTTTTCCTGAAAGAAGAAACGTGGTCATATTTTCGAAGGCCGAAAATGAATCTAATACAGAAATTTTGGAGACGCTCAAGTTTATCAAGATGCTCGACTGCTAAATCAGGAAAACATGCATCTGCGTAATCAAGTATAGGAAGGAGAAGGGATTGTGCTAGCGTAATTTTGGTAGGAATAGGCAAGAAGTTACGAAGCCGCCGGAGCGTAGCAGAAGCAGCATAGATCCTACGGCTTAATTCCTGAATATGGTGAGACCAGGACAAGGTTTGGTCAAAAACCACACCTAAGTTTCTAACTACCGTTTTGTAAGGTATAACAACGTCACCGATTTTGATGTTTGGCAAAATACCCCAGTCGATTTCCGAAATTAGATAAGGACTACCGATTATGATGACATTGCTTTTAGCTGGGTTGAGTTTTAGTCCAAATTCGTTACACCAGCTGGTTATGTTAGCTAATTCGGAATTGGAAAAATGGATAGCCATAGGTAAGTCAGCAAGGGAGGACTGGGTGTAAATCTGTAAGTCGTCAGCATACATATGGTACAGAGACGTCAGCCGGGAACATAAGGAGTTAATGAAGATGGAAAAGAGGAGAGGAGACAAAACGCCGCCCTGAGGCACACCAGCAGAGACCGCACACCAAGATGAGTACTTAGTATCCACCAAGATGCGCTGCCTCCGGCCGTGCAGGTAGGAATGGAACCAGTCAATTACGGAAGGAGAAATGTTAAGAACACGCAGCAGACCCAGCAGTACGTCAAAGTCCACAGTTGTAAAAGCGTTGCTGAAATCTAAAAGAGTAAGTACTGTGAGCTGCTTATTGTCCATACCAGCACGAATATCGTCAGTAACCTTGACCAGGGCTGTAGTCGTACTATGACCGGGACGGAATCCGGATTGAAAATCACTAAGGATATTATGTTTGTTCAGGAAAGAGGTAAGTTGCTGATGTATTATACGTTCAAGGACTTTGGATAGGAAAGGTAATATGGAAATTGGACGGAAATCTGAAAAGGAATTCGGGTTGGATTTTTTGGGTAAAGGGATGACTTGAGCATCTTTCCAAACAGTTGGGAGTGTACCGGTGGACATGGAGAAGTTCAGAATGTGAGTAAGGGAGGGAATAATGATATCAAGGATGGGAATGATCATAGTACGGCTAACAAGGTCACAGCCAACAGCATTTGATGAGATGGACAATATGTGTTTCTTAACATCCCGTTCGGAGACTTGCTTAAAAAGGAAAGGAGGATAAGCAGGTGTAGGAAAGGTGGAGAGGTTTTTGAGAGTACGGTGTTTCATATTGGGGTCAAGCGAGGAGGATGATGTAAAGTGCATATTGAGTTGGCTTATATCAATAGTATTAGGAAAAGCATTAGACTCTTTACCAATCCCCAAGCTTTTCAGAAATTTCCAATTTGTACCTGAATCACCGCTCTCAAGGGATTTGTGGATATGGCGTCGCTGAGCGTCTCTACACAATACATTGCAACGATTACGTATCCTATTATACTTTGCCCGCGCTTCATCCGTTTGTGCGGTTTTTAACTTAGACTTGGCACGGTTTCTTTTTAAAGAAAGAGATTTTAATTCCGGAGTAAGCCAAGGTGCCGGTGTGTGCTTCTTTTTGACAGGTCGGAGTGGCGCAAATTTGTCGTATAGATTTAAAACAAATGTGTTGAATAAGGAGACTTTCTCATCTATAGACTGCGCATCAAACACCTCTTCCCATCTAATGTTTTGCGCATCGCAGCGAAGCAAATTCACGTCCATTCCCCCAAAATTACGCAGCAAAATGGTAGACGGTTTAAGTTTCGGAGAATGGAGCTTGTAGGAAAGGTAAATGAGGTCATGAAAGGAAAAAGCATCGGCTGAACACTGACCATGCTTGGATATGAAGTTGGGTAAGGAGACTATCATTAGGTCAAGTAGAGAAGGATTGCAGCCAGGAAAGTAGTGAGTTGGATTTGAGGAAAGGGCATGGAGATTGTGGGAATTCAGGATGGAAAGCAGCTTATTACTACGGCTATCACCTTTAAGCAGACAAGTGTTGAAATCACCCATGAAAATTAAATGCTCATATTGGGGAGAGAGGTAATCTACAAGGGTTTCGAAGGAGGAAAAGTAATCTATGGAGAGAGAAGGACAATAAAAAACACCAAGAAGGATTTTAGCTTGCGGCAAAAGGACTTCAATAAGGAGATGTTCAGTGGAAGAAGCAGGGGGAGGTTGCGAGGAAGAGCAAATTAATTTAAACGGAATGTGAGAGCGAAGGTAGATAGCTACTCCACCACCGCCCTTGCCAACACGATCATTGCGTATAAGGTGAAAGCCGGGGAGAGAATAAGCTGAGGAGGAATGACACGGCTTGAGCCAGGATTCTGATACAAGGATGGCATGGATATTACTTGATATAAACGATGAAAGCATGTCGGGATAATGTGCCGGAATACTTTGCGCATTAATATGGATGGTATTAAAGTTTTTAGGGACGTTGTTGAAAAAGGAGTCAAGGGTAGCATCTAGAGGAGGGGAAATAGCACTGTGAAAACTATCATCACTACTGAGAGATGAATTGGACCAGTGTGAGAAAAGATCATCATTAAAATTCAAATTTGTATCGACTGACATCTAAATATAAATAAATAAAAAGTATATATATAAATAATAAATAAGTTATATACTAAAATTTCTTATAATAAATAAAAAAATAAAATAATAATAATATAGATTAATTTTATGCAAGTTCACGCTTGGTTACCTTGTACCCACCTTTACAATTATAACAATTTAGAGCATAATATATAAACCGTTAATTAACTCAAAAATGATAATATATATAAACTTAAAAAAAAAGAATAAAAAGAAATAAAAAATAATAGTAATTAAGAGCAGTACGATTAGCAAGGATTATACTGTATAGCTGATATAGTCTATGGTAGTAACAACTTAGGACAAATGACAAACGACATTTGACAGCTGACATAAAGTAACAAATGAATAACAACAAGTGACAGTCCAAAGTCCAAACTTATAACATAGAAATAATTAAAACTTGAAACATTTTGTGAATACCTCATATTTACAGTTAAAAAAAAAAAAATAAGTTATGATGAAAGAAATTACAGATTGGATAGATTCAATAAGAACAGCAGTATCTTAAGGTATCCGGGTCATTTCGGGTCATTTGTAACAGGATGGCGGTTCTACAGGGGTCTTAGTACGCAATGACAAAAAGAAAATTAATGATGGTCAGAACGCTGGTACCGGATACCTTAAGATACTGTAATATAAAATATAACAGTATATATTATAGTATCTTCACCGTGTGTCACGCGCTTCTGGTGGAAAAGCACCCTTATGGTGTAACCTTGGAATCCTTTGCGTATCCGATTTCTATGTCATTATGCAATGCGTTTAATTAATTAATGGATTGTGTTAGGTATGATAATTATGGAGGTATAATTATATTAGCTGTATAATTACTGGACTATGTTTAGCGTCACATTTTTGATCGTTTGATGCAGGTTTTATGTTTTTTACACAATCAATTACTAATTAAGACTAATTTTAATAATAATGTGGATCTACCTTACTCTTATCACTAAATGGTATGAAAAATAGAAGTTGACCTATTTTCGATCCACCCCATAGGCACACAAAATTGCATGACAATCGGTTCTGCCCTATCGGAGGAAAATGGTAACACATTGTGACATGAGAATTTTATGTAGGTATAGGTACTTAAATGGAGAAGAGACGATTAATTAAAACACTATCACCCAATCAATATTTATTGTAACAACCTACATCTACGCAACCATAATATTATAATACTTACAAAGAAATGGCATAAAAGTGAATCATTTTCATATCGTTATAGTTTTTTCTCGTACGTGCCCAATACTGGAATAGTGGCTTTAACTACCTTGTTACGTATCGTGATGCATTATTTACGTGTTCTCAGTATTTCATGTCAATAAGTGTTACTTGTATTTTATTGTTGCCTTTGGATTGAATGTTATTCATCTGTCAACGCGTAAATGCGTAGTGAATAGTAATATAGGGAAAGGGAATGTTGAAATGTTGCGATCGAGACGCTTAGTCTAAACTATTTGTCGTCATATACAATTGAAGTCACATTTTTACGTTAGAAAAGTTAATTGTATCGATTCATTACTAAATCAATAAACGTAAAATTGGCTATTAAATATCAATATTTATTTTTATATCAACCACATATCATAAAATTCTAATCTAATTATTGCCTCCTTCACCTACAAAAGAATAAATGTTACACAAACATCTCAACATTTATGTACATACTTCACTCGCAGAATCGTTAATTTTTAATCGCACCGAAATAAATAACATTCAGCCGAACGCTCCAGCTATTGTGTATACGAGTAAAAGTAAAATTCAGCAAGAGATAATTGGACGTAGCTGAAATTTCAGCTTGATTAATAACATTATAAATCAGCTGGAAACCCAGACTTAATGTGAAAATAAAAACGGTAATTTAGATTAAGTAACGATTTCGGCATCGCGTAATTAATAATGTAAATTTTAACGCCCCATAAAATTAATGCAATTGGATAAGAATGATAAGCACGTTCGTACGTTTATCGGTGCTTTCGATATAACATGCTTTATTTTTAACTAGCTTACCGCCCGCAGCTTCGCCTGCTTTGTCTAAAACCTAATAAATTATATTATACTAAAACCTTCCTCTTGAATCACTCTATCTATTAAAAAAAACGTATCAAAATCCGTTGCGTAGTTTTAAAGATTTAAGCATACAAAGGGACATAGGGATAGAGAAAGCGACTTTGTTTTATACTATGTAGTGATGATGATGATGATAGTATGTCACAATCAGTTTGTTTCGTCGAAAGGTTTAGTTTAAATACTTCTTAAGACAGCTCTAAATATACGTTTACTTTCTCATTTATAATTGTTATATCTCATTTGTAAGTGTTATTTGTAATTGTATTTAGAAAATTATAGGGGGTGAAAATTGTTATTTATTGAACTAACTAAAAACTACAGATTTTAAATCATTTCTTATTTTTAATGATTCGTTACCGCAATTAGAAAGGACGTGAGGTAATAACGAGGAGTGTATTTTTTATTCTAAGCGATGATTGATATTTTTCCTCCTTCTTTATATATTACAATTCCATTTAGAGTTTCCTAAGTGTCTTTGGTTTCTGAATCTTACACAAACGGATGCCCAGAAATCGACTTAATTTCCAAGCTACCTGAAAATATCTCGTCTATTCTAAATCGTAAGAAAACACTATGATTTTTCTCTGCCTTTGCATATTTAAGGAGAATAAAGTAAATTCACACGTACCCAATTAAAAAAAAACATACGAGTTTAATCTTAGATACATCACACGCTCGCTTTTTGTTTTGTAGACAGAATATCATCATAATGGTTCCCACTGCAGGAACACAAGCCTTTACAAGGTTTCAGGTTTAAGTTCATCACGCTGCCAAAATGTGAGCAACCAAATATAAATAAATAATAAATAATAAATCTAATTTTTAATTCTTGGTCATGCCGGATTTCTCACGACGTTTTTTTTAATAAATTTACACTTTTTATTAACACTATATCACCTAAACAAATTTTCGCCAAACTGTTAAACACTTTGTTGGCGATGCACACTTATAAACTTTATATTATAGGAGCGCATATTTCCTTCACCGATTGATATTAGCGACAATGTAATGCAACTTTCAAATAAAATTTAAATTCTATCGGGTAACCCGACTTCGCATCGATGTGATGTCATCTTTCAACCACCATGCTCAAAACAATACAACACGGAGCCCAACATTTACCGCATATTTAATTGCATGCCCATATACGTTAAACAATGTCGAAATTTAAACACAATAATAAAACAACAATGATCATAATAAACTGCTTTCCAGAGCGTTAAAATGAAAATTGCAATCAAAGCAATCTCAACCACTGGCAGCGAGTGGAAAATGAGTGTTTCTCGTATTGGCAAAATAAAAAGCAGTATATTAAAAAGCTGTCACTGAATACTTTGTATTGAAAGTAATGTATATCTCTGTTTGAATCAATTCATTGTTCCTTTTGATTGTCTTTGACGGCTTTGATGAGTAGTGGATAAAAAAATGTCCTAATCATTCTGTTTCATGCACATAGAACGATGAAAACAAATTCATATTTTTCTGATTTTTATTGATTTCATACTAATTCTTAAATAATTTGCATGATTTCAATTTTTTAAATTGGCTTTTCTTAACTTATAGGTATTGAATAGGTATAGTAGTCGTATTCCCCAATAACAATAAAATGTACTGCACATGTAATTTGTATATTATAAAATATATTATCGTGGTAGAGCAAGTCTGAATTAAAGGCAAAAGTAATGAAGTCCAAACAATTTCAATTTATCACAGTTCCATTGCTATGTCGATGCTACGGTATTGTCCATGATCAACCAAACTATCCACTTTTATACCTCTATACAATTTAAAAAATGGGTGAAATTAAAGTAAAAACTTATTATAATGTCAATATCCTAATAAGTTAAGTCACTACTTATATTACAAGTTGCACAAATATTCTTCCTACACTACGTGAATAAAATAAAGACTGTGATTTTCGTTCAGTATACTTCGAGTAACAGGAAACATGTTTTTAAAAATAACTTAAAATTATTAATAACGTACAACACAATACGCACTATTATTCCAATTAAAAACATTGGGTCGAGTACGAAACAGACCGTTCCGCCCTCACGCCCCTACTAAGTTTTGCAATTAAAATTAATTGCTGTAATGGTCTCTTTTTGCCACTGCTGATACGTGGCACGGAACTTGCCTTGTTTAATTAGCCTGCAGGCTGATGCATGTATGTACATGTGTGTTTTATTGTGGGTTCTGTATTGTTGCTGTTTTTCTTTTGGTTGTGATTTCTTCTTGGTTGGAGTTTTGTAGATGTGTTGTGTGGATATTGTATTAGTATGCTTGATACTTTATATATTGTAAGAAAATATATTTAAATGAAGAATAATACAAAAAATACTCCATGTAGCAAACTCTTCTATATTTAATTTCAGTGTGTATAAAAATATTAATGCCATAAGCAATTGAGTAACGTAAAAACCACGCGCGAAACCGATTCGTACAAATATCGTTAAAAAAATATGAAGTTTCAGGTTGGGATTTTTTCTATATGAAAAGAATAGCAGGTTTTATTGCTGTTATTTGTATATATGCTGAATTGGCTAAGTGGAAAAACTGCGTTTTTATATAAAGTTTTATTTAGAGCTAGTTTAGAGGTTTTAGTGAAGTGTGGATTGGAGCATGCTCAGACCGTTTGCGTTGAAGTATCGAGTTTTACTTCCACTTGCTTGTTGATACAGATTATTGTCTTTAAGATATTATATAAAAATGAGTACATATTATAAAATTAAACATTTCTCAGCTATCAATTAGATACTTAAACTTCAATATTAATATCAACATTCTAGCTCTTTGTATTAGTTAGTATTTTAATCTCTAAATAAACATAATAATATTATAATAGGTACGTAAACGCTTGTAATATTATTAATCCTTTGAAATATTATGTACTAGATATAGAATAGACTATAAACATAGTAGAATCTATCCAATATTGTATTGTTTCTTTAAAAAATCATTTAAGTGTATATTCATGATGCATTTATTTTTATTTACAAACGTAATACACAATCACGACCAAATCAACTTCAAACAATATCTATTTAATCTCAAAACAATACTGAAATACCTTTTAACTTCGTCTGGTTTATTCAGATAAACTTTCAATATTAATTTTAACTTTGAGTTAAAAAGAATTTTGCAACGTTGCAATCATATCCGATAAAAGGAAAGCAAATTGCTTCATCCTTCCAAACAAAACAATTTCTAATATTTCTAATAAACACCTCATACAGAACGCTAACCCAAACGTACAAATACTTGAGCCTTTTCACGTTTGCAATATAAAATAAATAAAATAAAACACCAAAGTTCCATTCGTTACGCAATAACAATTTATTTCAACAAACAAACTAAAGTCCATCGATATAAAAAGGAATAAAGGACGTTAACAATACAAAAATCCCTCTGAATTTCAAGGTGCTATTAGCCGATAAGTTACGTCGCCGACTTTATCCCGTCTTGAGGAGCTTACCCTTTAGATAGCTTACACACTGTTTTCTTTTTTTATTTTTATAAAAAAAAAAACAATCGTAAAGATCATCATTATCATCATTTAACCAGGGTATTAAGTTATTTGCTCTGTATAACATGTAAGAGGTTTTTGTTTGACTAAACTATACCTATTGGTCGGAGCTAAAACCAAAAAGTATTCTTATAGTTACATCCATGTCAGACCAAGATGGTTCTTTTTTGATCAATTAATCTCGTATGTGCCTATCTTAAACATATTACAAACATACAGAAACAAGAACAATATGAGAAAACGACATGAAATTTATTAAATAATTTTTACTGAAACTTTTTATGCACAGTGGGTAAGCTCCAACATTGGTAGAAATACTTATCCTTCGAATCCGTGACGTCAGTAATCGAAACGGGTCCGTGCATATACCAGAGGGAGTGCGAGGGATTAGACCTCTGATGGGTAGTTAGAACTAAAATTGTATCTATCACTGAATGGAAAACGTGGGACGAAATAATCATAGTAGTAAATAACGAAAATTTATAGTGCGCTTTGTTAAAATAAAAGCTTATAAAAGCATTTATCTATGTTACAAATTGAAGCTCAAAATATACAATATGTATTAACACTATTTTAAGAGCATCTTTGAATCGTCATAATACAGACTTAATATATATTATAAGCAAATACTATTAAAGTAAAACACAAAAACAACGAATTTAAAGTTCGTCTTCTAACAATTTTACAACTCATCTATCCTGACATTTGATAACAAAATTAATTCCAATTACGTTTAACCTCAGATTTGACTGATTTAATTTTCATCAGTCCTAATTTAGTATTCAAATTATTAATTCGTAATTTAAAACAGATTGTTCTTCTTTAATATAACGTTAAAGTAACATGAAAACGTCGAAATTTCTCTTATTCAACAATATGAAAACCAGAATAACGTCAATCGATTCCATACTGAACAGTACTAACAGTTACGGTCGTCAAATAAATTTCACAAATCCGGTACTCGCCCGCAGTTGATGTACGTCGGCGTATAATGCACCGATGTGTTGCGGCTTATGGACAGTGTAGAGGATATAAGAACAATGAACGCATTTTGTAGTGCAGTGGTGAGGACCTCAGACATCAAATCAATAAGTCGATGGTTCGAAATTGAGCGTGCAGGAAATAAATTGATTTTTCAATTTATCTGCGCATGTTATAACATCACCACTGTTGGAACGGTGAAGGAAAACATCGCGCGAAAACCATCATGTCGAAGTATCAGAAGTTTGACGGCAACCCGCACTTGGCTAGCGTGGTGGATAATGGTCTGAACTCTCATAGCCCGTGTCCCAGCAGTGGTCACATAATATATTATGGGTTGATGATGATGGTAATGTGATATGAAGCTTTTTATCCTATTTATGTATTTGATAGTATTTGGAAAGGATATGAATATGTTTTGATGCGTGGTATAGGAGCTTATGTGGTGTTATCATTTCATTAAAGCAGTTTTGGAGCCAGTTCTGATGTTTGTAACTGTGTTAGTTCAAAGTTTGTTGAATATTATAGCTATACTGCACCGTTTGTAAATTTTGAATGTATTTCCTCAAACTGGATTCTTAACAACGACAATATAATTAATTAGTTTGAAATTTAAACACTAAAAAATAATGACAAAGTTAGCATGAGTGAGAAAAGTTAGATATACATTTACAACATTATCATGACGATAATCTCATGATCGAGTACAAGCGGAGTCAGGTAATCTATCTAGTACTAATGTCAATTAAATATAATAATACTAGACTACTAGTACTAGTTCAATATAAAATGTAATTATCACATTGAAAAGGAAAAACTGCCTGCAATTACGCCCTATTTTAATACACCTCTCATTCAAACAACTTCTATTGTCCTTAATCGAAAACAAAGTCTAAGAATTCCAAAAAGTAAATGATTAAACTTAAACACAATTCTGATTGTTTACAATAACAGTCGCTATAAAGTTCTGTAAAGTAATCAAAGTAAATATTATTTCTCTAACTGGCTTCCAAGATGAATTTGAATTTCAAATTGCGATTCATGATTCGATTAGAACCTCCGTTTGGTTAGTAGTTATTAGGAGGTGAATGGAGGTTTTAATCAAAAATTATTAACCTCAGTGTATTTAGACAATTCTGAAGGTCTGAGAAAAAAAAATTGACGATTAATTTTACATGATTGACCACTATCAATGAATTTATAAATTGTACTAGACCATGAGCGAATCATGATTTTAAATCTTTAGTTAAAAGAAATTAGCGTAAATGGAAGGCAAATATCGTATGACTATTTTAAAAGTAGACAATATGTGTTTTACGATTCATATTTGTAAAAGTAATCGATAGTGATGCAAACTTCCTAAAATCAAATTGTAACATGCACTACGAGAAAGCACAGACTACATAAGTAAGTTTGTGTTTATATACCGGGCAGAACTCGTCGCCTCCGACTGCTATGTTTAGATTGCAGAAATTTTGGAAGGGATTTTGAAACGAATCCCGGAAGGATTAATGAGAGAAGTACGATTAAGTTAGATGTCATATTCAAAATATTATCTCTCTTTTTATATTAAAATCTAGTTTATAGGCAATAACTTTGTTTGATTAACTAATTATTAACAAAAATAGATCCCGTTTCATATTATGTGCGATTTTTTAGGAGTCTAACAAGTCCAAATTTATTTATATTAGGAAACAAAACATCATAGTAAAGAAAATTTCTCTATTATGAATCCTGTAATGAAGTCTGTATTGAACAAGTCACCCAGTGCACACAATACCTCTAACCTTAATGACCCATTTGGATTACAATTGAGTATTTTTAATTAACAGTCATTCAAAATTCAGCGCCAATAAAAGCAAATTGACTAGCCATCGACACAATTCAACCGTCACCATTTAGAAGCACCGATAAGACACAATAGCACACAGCAGTGAAGCAGCCCTTTGTCTCATACGAACAATGTGAAAAAGCTTTAAATGACGACTGAGAACTCATTCAATCTAAAGACGTGTAATTCTAAAGATTGGTCCGCGGATAAAAGAGTATTCGATGGGCAATTGAGTATTTGAATAAAAAAAAATTATTGATTTTTTTTATGTATTTTGAAACTTTATTATCAATAATATTGATATTTAATGAAAATAACTTCAAAAATAATTTTTTTCCGTTAATTATAAGCAATTAAAAATTGATGAAATTTAAATTAGAATCACGTGACTACAAACGCGCCATGACTGCAGGTCACCATAGTTGTGACGTCATAATGTTATAGCTATTAAGTACATAGCGTTTACGGCTATTACACGTGACTAGACAATAATATTGAAAATTTATTACTAAGATGCGATTTGTTTGTTGGTTCCGAATTAGTTAGTTAGTTACGAAAATAATATTCTTGATGTTGATATTATATTTATGATCACCGATTTTTGTCAGGAGTTGCCTTTGTAGTATTCGTACAAAATGGTACAAAACGATAACTTTTGAGGTTCGCCATTTTTAATATAAATTTAAATAATATAATTAACAATTAATATAATTAATATGTAATTTAATAATGACAACAAAATTAAATAGATCAAAACACTGTATTTATTATTAACACGCTTTTATTAGCTTCACCGGTATGTTTGTATATAACCGACTCCTTTCGAAGTTTCGACCCGATTTTGACCCACAAATTTTGAACACTTATCAAGGTCCGATGACAATACAATAATATCATAAATTTTATCCTTTTATACTGATAAGGATCGCCAGGATCAGCTTAAAACCATTTGTAAGTAACCAATTCTCCTTTCGATTAGATTTAGACCCACTATAAACCGACGGATTTAATTTAAATTTTGTATACTTATAAAAACCCGGTAACAATACAATAATTTCATGCATTTATCTTATTATCCTGTTTAGTTTTTCAAACTATATTTATTTTTCTATCAACTGCAATGAGTGAAAACTAACATTATGACGTCACACGCGCTCGGGTGACGCTTCGCGAGTTGTCGGCGTGTCTTCGGTACTGGATTCAAAGACTCATTTTTATTTTGAAATAACTTTTGAATTATTGCAAAAAAATAAAAATAAAAACAGTTTTGTTATAAAACTAATATATAATCTTTCCATTTATCACAAAAAAAATTTTCATTCAAATACTCAATTCTAAAATCGAACCATAAATTTTCACATTGAATCGACTAATTAATTAGTTAATTTTAGATTTATTGCCTACGGTACGAGAGATGCAATAAGGAAGAAGAGATGAAAGAGGAAATACTTTTTTTAATCTTATATACAAAAGTGTAACTAGTTATGTTATTAAAGGTAGGTACGTAATAAAAACGATGATAAACATACGAAGATTGAGATTAAATTTCTAGGAGGTTTACGTTTCCTTTGGTAAGAAACAGGAAAGGAATAAAGAATAATTAGTATTGATTTTACGCGAGTATTTAGAAATTAAAGACTTTTTAACGGATTTTAAACGCGATTTATTCATTATATTATTTTCCCGACGTTTCGAACACTTTACAGCGAGCGTGGTCACGGGGAGACTAGTTCAAAAGTCTTTAATTTCTAAAATAATAATTATACAAGTATGTTTTATAAAAAGTCTTATAAAGCTGTGCACTGTCTGCACTGCGTGTGTATTGTACTCGTATGTACTTATGGTTTTTTTTTCTAGAACGTTCCATAGTGCAAAATTAAGAAGCAGGAGCAGTAAGGTTCCAGCTAGTGAATAATAAGCGTTTATATTCAGTTCATTTTAGATGAAATGTCACCTTGAGCTTAAATAAAACAGGCTCGGAAGAATTATAATTAAAAGTCGCTGCTGGTGCTATCAAAAACAGTCATTAAAATCTAAATCAGTGGCTTTATCTTATAATAACTAAAGAGCTTGAAATATATCATTTAGTCTATTTAGTATGTAGAGATTATAAAATTTTCTTAAAATTTAGGTCACAAAATTACATTGCTTTATGTCATAGTTTGTTACTTATAATAATGGTCCCAATTTTGGGTAGTGGTTAGGTCAAGAGAATAGAATAGAAGTTGTATGGATAATTATTGTGTTAATTATATGGTTGAAAAAAAAGGCAAAACCCGTTTTCACATCGATCACTGAATTATTGTCACAACTTGAAAAATAATAAATTATTAAAATATTGTTATTATCACTCCATCCCCAGAGTATGGCTATAAATTGAACGATAATACGACATCTACATCCACATTACATCTAATATTAAAGTAAGAGCGGTTCAATATTCTTAATACATAAATTTTTAAGCGCATCCGTATCCAGTAATATCTAGAATTTGGCACGGAGCGTTCGCAATTTTCTCCCGATCACGAGAGCAGAGTAAACGTATCGTTAAGATCGTATCAATTACACAGATGGCTTGGACGATTCCTCTTTGTCTATTTGAAATTGAAACGAAAATTAATCAGGAAGTACTTGGGCAAATATTTCAATGGACTGCCGGTGATTACTCCGGTTTTTAACTCTTGAATTTATAGGACGTTTCAATTTTAGATGTGGATTTGCGGTTGCGATGTAATAGATTTCGGAAATTATTTATTTACAACCACGATCGTGAGACGCAATTAATTCTAGGAAATAATGTTCGAATTAGCAATTCGATAAATTACAGTTCACGAACACAAGAGTTACGAAATTTGAAGATTAATCTTATCTCCATTACGATAAAAGAAGTTGAAACCAACAAATGTTAAATTGAAGGGAAGCGCTTCAATTACTTATGCACACAAGCTTACAGGCAGCACGCAACGATCGCTACTACGCCAACCGTGCGCTAATTCGAGTGAAACTGGTTGAAGCGAGATATTACCGGTCAGAACCGGTTCCTACCGGTTATCACAAGATTTAGACTCGATATTCGAATTTTAGAAACGTTTAGCCGCTTGAGCGAGCTTTGTTTGCATTCATAAATTGGGCTACAGTCAATTTTAACTCGGGTAAATCCTCATTAGAATTATTCTAAAATACAAAAGAATGATACAAAATTTTGCCAAAAGGTAAAGCTTTAATGTCCTTTAGCGGCGTGTTTCATTCTTTGTAAGCAGATTACATGTTGATGTTTAGGATTCTCGTGGTTTTGATTAAAAAATTCTGAAACAAAAAAATCCACAGACGTAAAGCGTGGGGCATTGTTCGTGAGATTACGAGCATTCTATGGTATGATAACAAAAAGTATAAACAACGTAGGCTCATCAAGTTCTATGATAGGCATTAAATACGCCACCTTAAGCTTCATTGAGGTTCGACAATACGAATAAAAATTCTTATCACATCTCCGAAATGAGCGTGAATAAGGCGAGGTCGGTTTTAACATTTAAAGGCAGGAAACGTTTTAGAATGGTGTCTTACAGGCAGTGTAGTATTGAATGGCTTATCATTTAATCATAATCTTTAAAAAAAAAAATTACCTGCATCTCTCTCTAGTACCTACATGAAATCGGAAGTAATTTTTATAATATTATAATATTGTGTTCATGTACATACAGGAGGTTAGTGTAAATATTATTATTTCATTTTTTTCAATGTTATTTTATGATTTTTGTGTAAAATAAAACATTGTACCTAATGTCTGTCTAAATTAGATAAATACTTAACTGGCATTGTTTCTTCACAAACGAAATTTAAAAAAAATATTTTTGTGTGTTTTGTTGCTTTATTATTTATTATCTATGTTCTACGTACCTTGTAATTTGCGAAGACTTAATTCGTAATTTCTGAGCTAAGCTCTAGCTATCTTGAAAATTATGCTTTTGGTAAAATAATTGAAACTGTTAATATTTCGAACGCAAAAGTTTCGGTTTGGTTATAATAAGATTATAGTGATATTTGAAGATGAAACTTTGGCAAGTACTTACTAAAGTTTCAATACCTTGCATTTTGAGCTTGCCTAGAGATTTAATGTTACTGTTAGAATATATACAAATAAGATAAGTTATATCAATTATAAAAATTATGTATAGCTTTTAAACTTCATTAATTTAGAATATTTAATGGACTCAAAATCAAATAAATTAATGATATTATTAAGCATGAAAATTAAACAGTTTACAGCATAGTAACGAGAAGATGCGTACTATTTAAATGTGTTTAATAAATTTCTAATTAATAATTGTCCAAGTAATAATACTTTTTACGTTGAAATAATGTACGAGAAATTGCATATCTATATATATAAAACTCAAAGGTGACTGATATAGTGATCTATCAACGCACAGCCCAAACCACTGGACGTATGGGCTGAAATTTGGCATGCAGGTATATGTTAGGACGTAGGCATCCGCTAAGAAAGGATTTCCCGAAATTCTTGCGGGAACGGGGATGCACGTATAAAGTCGTGGGCGGAAGCTAGTTCAGATATATACATCTAGGATGATAACAAACAAACTTTTATTTTTCTAATAAGCAAATTTATTTCCCAAGAAATTTTTACACATCTGCTTAACATTAACGATATGTCAAGAAGTATAAATTATAAGAACTTAATTAACATGTACTATGATTAATCATATTTTATCTTAATATCAGTTTTAAACAAAATAAAATATATATTGTCGACTATTTAAAAAAAAAACAAAATTGTTAATCGATGCAAATCATTTCAATACATTAATAATAATTACGATACATAATGAATATTATTTTAACTATAACACGAAGTCCGTACAATTATTTACAGAAATTATTAATAACTTGAATATAATATATTCAATAATAATTTCATTTCATTTCGAGGTAACTATCTATGTACATAATAATAGACATTACATTAATTATAATAATTTTATAGCATCACAGTGAATTTAAATTACATTGTAATAATATTTCTTTACATTTATTTTTATCTTTTCAATTTACATAAGAGCACGTAGTAATTTTGTTACTATGTACATAATAGGTATATAAAGTGATTTGTATTGTTATCAATTAAAAATCTATAAGAAAAAACTGAACAAAATCACAGAAGTTTGATCACAATATAAAAATAATAAACACCATAATAGTAAGTAGATTATTTAATAAGAACAGTCACATTTTATTCCTATAAATTTATTTACATAAAATAAATATTTCATATTCATAAACAATACACATACACGTGTATCATTCAAACGTTTTTTCATAAAAGCAATTTATATCATATTTTCCAGACCCATTCAATCGGTTATTGAAAAAAAATATTGGAAATAAAAAAATATACAATTAATTTTACTGTCGTTATATCAAATACATTTATGGAAAAAAAATCTAATTAAATGGCAGTACAACAGATAATGCAATTATTTACATTTTTTATTCATTTATATAATTACAATAAAAAACATTAAAATAATTAAAATTAAACCTTATTCTGACAGAAAGAGAATATTCTGGTAGAATTTTTTTTTTTCAGAACGATATTACAGTATAGATTTTTAAATGAAGCCCATTCATTTCAAAATCTATACTGTAATATTATATTATGAATTGTGAGCTTCATTACAAAATCTAAACTATAAAATACAGTTCTATCAAGAGGCAAACAAAAGTATAAATTATGATAATTATAATCTCCATTCAAGGAATTTAAGAAATACATAATAATATACCTATTGAACGATTTCGATAATTTTGAGTGTAACTCAAACAGCGTTAACTTAAAGCGCATATTTACTTCACTCGTATGTTAACTCGTCTTATAAATAACATTATTTTTTAAGACATAAAAATATTTATCTACTCCATATGTTAATTCTTTAATTATCTATCTAAAAAATAAGATTGACACAGTCTTTACAGATAATTCGATGTATATAGATTAATCAAATTTTAACGTAACATAATATTTGAGTATTTATTTTAATGAAAATATGATAAAAACCCCAAACGCAATCAACCTTCATCGTTAAACATATTCAATGGAGTGGATGATTTTGCGCATAATGCAATAATAGTGCATATAATATATAAATTTTAAATTTCCGACGGTTCATCAGATAATAATAATTGATTATTTCATTTTAAATATATAAGTATCTACATAGATAAAATCGTATCTGAATATTAAATTGCAAAAACACGCACAAAATAATCCGGTCTGCGTAAAGTAGTTGATTTTAAAATAGCAATTATGGAGTTTCTTGCCGGCTCTTCTCCATAGATACTGCCTTCCGAATCGGTGATTATGACGATGCAAAAGTGCTTCTAGAAGAAGTTTAATTGAATAAAACAAATGTTTGAGGAAAATTAGGAAAAGTAGGAATAGCTTAGTCGAACCTGATCAAGTGACCTCATAAAAGTATGATTTATTACAAACACTAACCAACCTTGACCCAGATCTAGTCTTAGCACGATGTTTCTCGCCAGTGAAAACAGTTTTTTATTTGAAAACAAATTGTATGCGCTCTATTTTTTAACATCAGTTCTTGACGTTTCTATTTGGAATGCTTTGGCTTTAGTTTTAATAAACGTAACGATTTAATTTCGATTATCTTGCTACAGTAAGAGCGTATACGCAATATGCGGGTAGCCGTCCGGCTGACCGCAAGCACAATTATGTACGTAATATTCATTTCTATGCGCACTGTGCGGTCTGCGTTAGCCGCATCGCAGTGCGCATAGAAATGAATATTACGTACATAATTGTGCTTGCGGTCAGCCGGACGGCTACCCGCAATGCGGCTACCCGCATAGTGCGTATACGCTCTAAAACTTTATAGGCAATAATAGCATTGGTTATAACTATTCAAAATTTATTGATGGTTTTATGACGGAAAAACAATTATGTATTACTAACTAGCATTTGAACTAATCTGTTGTTTAATTTTTTAATTCTTTGGTTGAAGGGTTAAATTTAAATCAATTTATCGGAAATTTAATAAATAAATTAGGTAATAAATAAAATAATAAATATTACGAGAACTTTTTAAGTGGTGTGATATTTCATGCTATCATTTTCACAGAATTAAAATTTTTGATTTGCGATGATATCAGCGTTCGTCTGATTCATAAAGAATCGCTTTCTGAGTATTAAGCAAGTTAAATTGGAGTTTTTATTGTTACGTGAATACGTTTAAACCAAAAGAAGGTAAGTATTTCCCTTAATAATTTCAATCGAAGCAATTTCACAAGGAATATTAGAAATGTAAATAATTTATTTCAATTCACGTTTCCGAATTGTGCTATTTTTAAATTTCCCCGACCTTCCCGTTTTGCAAGACAATACACGTGTTATTCATTATAAGAAAATTGTATTTCAAAATTTATATTTGATATATTTTATAAGAAGAATAGAATTTCATGAATTATGAAGAAGTTCTTACATGCCTAGAAACGCAAGGCTGATGACAAAGATCTTAAAAGATAGAAAAGTCATTTTCTTTCCCAAGAGAACTTCAGAAATAGGAATCAAGGAATGATGTAGCTATACATATTATTTTAAAAGCGTAGCATATCGGTCATAAGATCCGCTACGGCGTAGACATTATGTAGGCGATAAATCGGAACATATTTAAGCGCAGAGGAAGTGAACCTTGGGTGTGCTATTCGTGAAATTCTTTTATGCTATTCGCCGGGAATTTCGTCTCGTAGCAAGCACGAAAGAATTTGCATAGTATTGTTAGTTTTATGTGTTGAAGGAGTTATGTGAATAATGCTAGGGAAATAATTTTACGATTCTCTTTTTGTGCTTTGCCTTCTGAAAATATTCATAACGAATACCTTGTAGAATAGTGACTGCCCTACATTGTATGAAGTATAAGAAAATAATATCCTATGTATTACAGGCAATTTCCGGTTAAGGCCACCAACCTGGTGGTGCTTTTCTTTCATTTATAGAATTTTTTACTTTTTTTTAATTAACAGAAGAATTATAGCGACAAAAAAGTTAAACCTGGTTAACTGAATAAAAAATAATAATGGTTTGTCACACCTGCCTTTTCCTAGCTGAATGCGTGCAGCATCTATGCGAAGTACTTATGTTTTATTCACAGTCCCTGCACCGCTTGACGCGCCCGACATCCACTAGAGCTCTTAACGATATTTTTTAATAAAATCCGAAATAGTCACGCTACAAACGAATTGTATAATTCTTTTCCAATAATATTCAAGCGTGTCGCAAAAATCTAAATGACTAAACTCCAAAAATATTTTTGAAACTATGTTCATAGAGAACAATTGGAAAAAGATTTGATTCGAGTATCGCTTACGAATTTTGTTTGAAAATCTAAATAAATTCAATGGAACGTGCGAATTTATGAATCAAATTTATAAAATAAAATTTATATTTCGAGCAATAACTAAAATACCTATATTTTACTTATCTATGTCACGGATAAAAAGTAGGTATTTGCGCTTGGGTATAGGATAACTGACCCTATATAATTTCATTAAAACTGTACTCAGGTTTTCTGTTCCTACTGTATAAAAATATTGTTAAATTAACATAATTTGCTTCCAATAATAGATATATCTATTACGACATGTATATATTTACAAAATGCATGCTTCGCTTGAACCTGGCTGGATGTGTTTGAAACAGGAAGTATTTAAATATGCATGGGGTCAATAAACTCATTCCCCCATTCATTTGAACATAAATCCACTCATTTATTTAATGTTTGCAATTTGTTATTTGACGTCCGAGCGGCTCTACGTTCTCTTTGTGAAGCCTTTTTCTTTATTGCTCAAAGAATTACAGTGCCTTTGAGCAACTGTTGCACAATTTTAACTATCTGACTAAAGAGGATTCAATTTTTCGTCCGTATCGCAATTGCATCTATTGCTTTTAAAACTAGTCTGAATGTACTTTTGTTTTGCTGAATTAACTATCATTCAGCGATTTTTGAGCGTTTAATCTTTCATCCAATTTGCAGTAAAATACGCTTTCAAGAACTGTAGTCTGTATCATTTGCATTTGTATATAAATACTTGTAAATGGTCATACCAATAATTGTACTAATTAAAAAAAATCAATATTTACCCTACAATCTTTAATCAACATAGAAACTATTCTAACAATAAACAAATTAAAAAATCTAACTTTACATCAATTTCCCATTGGGACTTTACAAGGATTCGCTATATTAACATTAAGCTTAGTCTACACACAACTCTCTCTCGCGTTCGCTAGGAGTGGTGTCCTCGTCGTGACGACTTCTCTCCGCCGTGACAGAGTTCCGCTTGTCACGCTGCGTCGGTCCTCTCCTAGCGTGCCGATGCTCTATAACAATGGTTTAAACGTTATGAACATTTAAATGATGGGTTAAAAGATATCATGGGCTCAGAATGTCGTCTTATATATAAGTTAAAAATAATCTGGTGCTGTTTGATAAATGGGAAACATTTTCACACATTCATGAAAATCTGTTTAATGAATATCATTCAAATTGAATTTATTGTTTAGCCAGGGATTATGCAGATACAAAAATTAAGAACTTTAAAAAACAAGTATAAAGTTTGCAATTTACTTTGTTAATTGTAAAAAATTAATTTCAAAAACAATAATAATAAGTATTTAAACTTGTTACGATATGTAGAAAATAATATACTTAACTATATGTGTAGATATATAATTTGTCTGTTATTCTTTAGAGCTGAATATTTTATTATGTTCAATGTGTGTTACGCAACAAATTATGACGAAACCATTGAATTATTAGATACAAATTGAACTAAAACATTATGGTAACCATTTGCTATTTCACAACTAACATTATTTTCATACAAATTGGTCAAATCAAAAACAGCAAAGTCAAATGATTTGTCACAAAGGAAGTTTTGCGCACTACGCAATAAAGTGAACTCCTAGACAACAGCTTAGAAACGTGGTTGTTATAATATTAATCTAATAATGTCAAGGAACAAATGGAACGATGATGGAGGACGTGTTGGATCTCGTATCTGGTAAAATGTATTTCGCTGTGATTTAACAAGCAGGGGACTTCTTATAGTTGTTTTTTTATAGAGGAAGAATAGACGAAGTTGTGATTTTTAGTTTCATCAAAAAAATATATCCATACCAATATTATAAATGCGAAAGTAACTCTGTCTGTCTGTCTATTACTCAATCACGCCTAAACTACTGAACCAATTTGCATGAAATTTGGTATGGAGATATTTTGATACCCGAGAAAGGACATAGGCTTTTTATCCCGGGAAAATGACGCAATCCCGGAAATCCCACGGGAACAGGAACTATGCGGGTTTTTCTTAGACTGCGCGGGCGAAGCCGCGGGCGGAAACCTAGTATAATATATAGGTATTAATGGAGAGTTAAGTATATTATGCTCAAATGGTACGTTAAAATTTTCGGTTAAAGTGGACATTCAGTAAACCTTTAAGGAAAATTGACGAAATATACTGAAATAGAACTGGACTCCAATATCCCATTGAAAACAAGGGTACAAAAACACATTGGACATTAATGATTTATCTCTTCGTTCTACAAAATATTTGTTTTAGGTTAACATTTCTTCATCTATTCCTGCCAACAATACTTAATAGCTCACAACTGTGTCAGTAAGCAATTCCTTTGCACTATTACTTTTCTTTCTTTAAATTTCGTGTTATTGTCATTCTGCCCGCGGCTTCACCCGCGTTTTCAAAGAAAACCCCGCATAGTAGCCTATGTCCTATTCTGGGTCTTCTCAGTATGTCGTACATACCAAATTTCATTGTCATCCGTCCGTCCATCCATAATCCATCCTCACAAACTTTCGCATTAATAATATATGTAGGATACCTGAGCATCAGAAGCTGGAGTATTCGGCGTATGAGGTGTATTCGACCTCGTATCGTGTAAGCTATGCACGCTCCGGGACGACCCCACGGGCGGGGATACCACGGCAGCGTAGGGCGGAGGCTCCGGCGGCCGCTCTAGGTCCCTCGCGCAATTATAATCTGTGTAAAATATTGAGACAATTATAGTTAGTGAGATATTGATAACAATGCAATGTATCGAATGATTGGGTGGGTAAAGTAATTGATCATTATTTAATGTACACTAATTATTATTGTTCATGGTGTTGCTGTCTTCAAAAAGAGTATTTTAAACTAAAGTTAAAAAGTATGAAACGAAACTGCATGAAGTAAATAAATTGTCCCTACTTCAGCTTTATTACCATGTACATATACTTTTGAAAACTCTAGATAGTGCTATCACTCGTACAATTCCAACTCAAAGCTACAAACATCTATTTGAATACTTCAGATTCGATTACTCTTCATATCAAAGCAACACAGCCATTACAGTCGCTCACAATTGTCAATAAAAGTATCACAGTTCAAAGCATACAATAGAGAAACAAATACCTTACCTTTACCGAGCGGCACTACGTCTGGATTTTTGTCGTCTGTCTGTGAATGGTTAGCACTTTGCATTGAGCCTTTATACGCCTTCACTGTTTGCACTGGCGCTGCAAAAGGATTTCTATTGAATAAAAGTATTCATGTTTTCATAACGCATTGTTTGGTTGAAGAAACCCTAGCGCGTGGGATGTTGTTTCACTGACGGCGTAAAGGGCTTGTGACATTCTAGAACGTTCGTTATGATGCAATTTGAATAGAGTTTCAACTATATAATAGACTTGTATTGAACAAAGAAAAATAATAAATGTTGATTTATTTGCACAAAATAATATATCTATTATAGGTATGTAAGACAGGGTTTTAAGACATAGAACAATATAATATAGGTAGGTTTATAGTGTATGATTTACAGATGAAAAAGTAATAAAAAAATTTACACGCGCATCTGACCTCCAACCTCCAACTTTTTAATATATTTTTAGTTTCGAAAGCTAACTCCTAAGCCAACACTGCTCCTAAATTACGTTTCAAAGAGATTCCGATACCAGTAGGTACGAAATCACAGATAGCATAATACCACACAATTTAGACCATCTGTTCAAATGGCATACTGGATATGTAATCGTCACTTACAAGATCAGAACGTCATACACGGTAACATGAATGGATCTGTCAATCAATGTGCTCAAAGGACATTGGTTTTATGCATTGGTTAGCGTTTGCTAGTTGGTTATGGACGGTTTGATATGAATAGTGCGTGATTGGTTGGATACATGAATAGCTGTAATTAGAATGTGTTATGCAATTTGTTGCTTATTTATTTTGGCATTAGGACATTGAGATTGTCTTTATAGGATGGTGTGGAATGAGAATGTGTTATGAAATTTCTTTGAGCTTATTTATTTTGACATTAGGACTTTAGGCTTATGTTTATATAATGTTATTAGTCTTTAATTATTATATTTGTCTATAACAGATAGATTGCATATTCTCTTATACGTACTAAGTTATTGAATTAAGTTGTTTAAACTGTTAGTAGAAAAAAAAAACACTTTTCATAATTCACAACTAGCATTTTCAAATAATTATATTAAATAACATTAAAGCGAAACATTATCTTCTTGCTATATATTTTTGTATTAACGACGGAGTAATGAAGATCGTACGACATCAGAGGGAATTCCTCAAGGGCTTTGAATTATATTGAAATAGACTATTCGACTCCAAAGTAATATTGCTAAGAATTTATATTAATATTCCGTTTAAATTTCGAATCATTTCTGTTTCTTGATTTCGTCTAATTATTGGGAATGTGATTTTTCCTTAAACTAATAATAAATGAAATGAATACTGTTGTGTGAATAATTTATTACAGAAAGTGATGTTCTTTCGTAGAGTATAACTCTAATAAAGATCAAGAAAATTCCTTCTCGTAATAAAATATGATAATTCTAATTTGACATTTCACTAACAAAAATCTTGCTATCTCCAGCTGTATTTTCAAACGATTCAAAAACGCTTTCTGGTTTAACATGAAAATGTATTTCGACATTTATTACTCTAGCAGCAATGAAACATGAAGCAGGGGAAAATTACGTTTACGATCATATAATTGGCTTTCAAAAATCACCCCTCTATCTCTCAAAGGCTGCTCATTTGTTGGTACAGAGGTAGATTTAGCCATCGAGTAAATGATTCAGTTTAAATTTTGTATGATTCCTATAGATAATATATATTTCCGAGTTATGAATTATGATTGTTTAATAAAATTGTTTAAATAAGTATGGCCCATTTTTTTTGTGTCAGAGCAAGCAAAGGAGCAGGTGGGCCACCTGATGTTAAGTGGTCACCACCGCCCATAAACACTTGTAACACTAGAAGTGTTACAGGTGCTTTACCGGCCTTGCCCATGATCAATCCCAAAGCTACCCTTTATATTCAAATAAAAATATCAGATGAGGTTATTTATTTGTGTCGATAAGTAAAATAAATATAAAAAACACATATTATTACACATAATTAGTTAAAAATATACAAATATCCCACAAATATGTTTTTTTTTAATAAAACAAGAACAGCATCATAAAATAACCTACAGTAGTACCACCTCACACGAATTTTATGTAAAATTCACATGTCTAGCCGTGATAAAGTTACCTATTTTACAGACAACCGATATTTTATATAAGTATTGAGCTTTGATGTCTCATCAATACCTCAGTATTGCTATATATCACGCCATTCTACACTTAGGATCCAAAATTTACCTGGTACTAACTCGGCTTAGCTTCAATCCAGAAATTATTACCTTCGCACCGTCAATGTAGACAATTTACGGCTACGGAAAATGTATAAATTTTTATCTAGCATGCACTCTCAAAATTTCTACTATCAAATTTTGCTTCTGACTAACTTTATGCTTATTTTATACATTTACACTGTTTTACATTCTGTATTTCGTGTACCAAAATTGTCTCCAATACGTATCTAAAATAGTATCAATAAATTTGTCCACATAGCAATAGCAAATGATTTAATAAAACCATTAATTCACGCATGCATAGAATTTAGACTCAAACGAAATAAAACAGAGAGCAGTCAGCGGAATAGAAACAGTATTTTCCATTTTGTTGAATATGCCCGCAGAATGTGTCTTCTCAATGATAGAATTTATAACTCGAAATTTAATACTGAACTGTATAAATTTAAACACGATATTCCTTTTTGCGGTATTGGAAACTTAATAAAAATGTCTCTTGTGAGTGACGAAACATGCAATTTCTTAAGTTCGGGACATAAATCACATTGAAATGCAGAGAAATGTGTTGCGTTTCGGAATTCTAGACACGAGGGAATCTTTCTATTCTGCTAACCCTGGCGAAGATATTTCGGTATCCGCTTGTGCTGACATTTCAACAGAAGATTATTTATAGCGACTTCTATTTAGATATTGCACTATTTTGTGTGCCATTAAATGAAATGAAAAAAAAAGATTATTTATTTTGTAAGACTTTATATTATGTGGTTATTTCGGTTTACCAGTCTTTTGAATTGTTCTATGTCTCTGATTGGCTTGTCCGAATTTTCAAACGATTTAAAAAAAAAAGACAAAAGTGAATAACGATTCCCTAAACTTTTTTATAGTTTTATTGTTATGAATATGATACATTAATACTATGTATCTACAATAGTATTATTGTAAATTAATTTTCTTTGACGTTTTAAAAAAGATGGCTTTATACCCACGTACCTACTACTTAGGAACATGAATATTATTCTGGTCAAATTACATACATAAAATATCACTTACATCAGATGTTGAAATATTGATTTCATTTACAAAAGTTTCTCTCTTAAAAAGCAATTACGTTTCTTACACTATACGTGTGATTTATTGCAACGACCTTTTTTTCTTATCATGCACATTTGGTAAACCTATTGTGAGTCCTGTATACACTCAACACTTGGTAACACATGTTAAACCTTGTGAATATTTATTGTATAGATTCCTAGAAGTACGGGTAAGAAATACTCGAAGAGGGTCATAAATAAAGGTATAATTTTGAGTGTTATATAGACCCTAAAAACAGTTGAGTTATATAGCTCTTTGTGTGTAGTTCACTCGTATCCTTCAGACTGTTAAGACATACCTTCGATACTCTATTTGAAGATAAATAAAGTGACTATCTTCCTACAACAAAGTGCTTGAATTATTTACTAATATTAATCACACCACTATCCATAATCCCAATAGGTTATGGGCCCAGGCTACGTTGTTGATTAATTTAAATACAAATTTTATTGAGAGGAAGAAAATTAAAATTTCAAAGTGCAATTGAAAATTAGTGAATGTATCGTAAGTAAAACATTCAGAGTGAAGATAAAGATTTTATAAACAATATGGAAACTATAAAATCTAAAAGAAACATCCAACCTTTCAACGGTGAAAATTATAATATATGGAAGTTCAGAATCCGCAGTCTCTTAAATGAACTTGAAGTGATTCATGTAATCGATAAACCAGCACCAGCGAATCCTGACAGCAAGTGGAAGAAATCGGAGTCAACCGCAAAGAATGTGTTAATTGAATATTTGTCCGATTCGTATTTAAGTTACGTGAAACCAGAATCGTCGACAAAACAAATTTTTGATGTACTAAACAATATCTTCGAAAGAAAAAGTGTAGCAAAACAAATTGGAGCTCGGAAGAAATTATTTAATTTGAAGTTGGAAGAAGACACAGATTTGTGTAAACATTTTATGATGTTCGATTCTTTGATATCGGAGTTAGCATCAGCCGGTGCGACTATCTCAGAGGTTGATAAAGTGACTCAACTATTGCTTACTTTACCACCTTCTTACAATGGTGTTATAACAGCCATCGAGACTTTGTCAGAAGACAACATCACGTTAAGTTTCGTGAAAACAAGATTATTAGATCATGAAGTTAAACTTGTTAATGAAAGTCTTGACACAAGTAAAATGGTTCTACATGTTGAACAGAAAACTAATGAAAGAAAACGAAATAATAAGGAGCTTAGAAAATCATCGAAAATACGTCGTGGAATCGTCAAGCCGAAACAAAATGGTATAAATTATAAAGGGCACATTAAGTGTCACAATTGTGGAAAAAGAGGACATTATAAAAATGAATGTCGTAACTTCTCGAAACGCTTTAAGTCCAAACCAAGTACAGAAAGACAAAGGACAATTCAAACCATTCAAGCTGAGCCAGTGATTGAAGACAGCTTTGCATTTATGGCTGGAAATTTTCAGTTAACAAATGAAGGAAGTGAAATATCCTTTTAGCAGTTAGTAAGACAGCTGACAGTGAGGTGGAATGGTAAGACGGCAATGACTGGTAAGCCGAAATACAATATATCTATTCTGGAATTTTCGGTAAGTTAAACTTTATTAATTATTAAAATAAAGATTCTAATTCCGAATAAAAATATTAGCATCAGTGACGAGGTCAAATAAGAAAAGATAAATTTTAAATTATCTATTAGAAGTTTGATAAAGTTAAATTATCTAGTAGCTAATAGATGACATTAAATGAAAAGGTAGATTACCTGTTTGTGTGAAGCTTGTATAAACAATAAACAAGTGTAAATGTCATTTAATAAAATAATGTTGAAATCAGATGTTTATGGTTCTCATGATTAAAAGAAATGAATAAATCATAATAAAATTATTTTGAAATGTTTAATGATGAATTCACTCATAAGAGTGTAACATATTTTATGAGAAATAAATCTGATGTATTGTAAACCTATTTACTGATCATGTTAAAGAGAATTTATCTTACTACTTAAAAGGTAGATAAAGGTATCAGTTATCATCTCACATTGCCACGAACTCCATATTTAAAATACCTTTAGGTTTTCGAATCAGCCGTATGTTGAAACCAGTAAAACAAATTTGATGAAAAGTCATCAAAGGTAAAATGGGTATAGAGCGTATAAAGTGGAGAGTAATAAATATGTGGTAGAAAGAGATGTAAATTTAAATCAAAGGCAAAGGGAGACGAGGTTGATTCAGGTTTAAATACTGAAGTCCCTAACGATTCGTTAAACTCAGTTGGCAACCTTATATATTCAGTTAAAAATAGCTATATGGGTTAATCTCAGTTGGTTGAAACTGAATGAATAGCTATATTATGTTAAACTCAGTTGGTGAAAACTGAATGAATAGCTATATATGTGTTAATCTCAGTTGGGAAAACTGAATGAATAGCTATGTGTTAAGCTCAGTTAGTGAAAACTGAATGAATAGCTATGTGTTAATCTCAGTTGGTGAAAACTGAATGAATAGCTATGTGTTAAGCTCAGTTAGTGAAAACTGAATGAATAGCTATGTGTTAAGCTCAGTTGGTGAAAACTGAATGAATAGCTATGTGATAAGCTCAGTTGGTGAAAACTGAATGAATAGCTATGTGATAAGCTCAGTTGGTGAAAACTGGAAGTAAATAGCAGCTATACGTTAAACTCAGTACCTAGACGAAAAACTGTAGTCAATAACTTTGCGTTAAACTCAGTAGCTAGTCATCAATAAAATAATAAGGCAGAAGGCTATCGAAGTATTGAAAATACAAACAATACAGTGCCTAAAATTTAATGACACAGACAATTAGTATTGACAATGAAACCGATATATCAGATAGATATTAAAAGCCAAACTTCATCTAATGAAGATGATTATTAGCCGTTTCATTATTTACTGTGCGCATAATACATTGTATATTTACTCCTAATTCACATGAGATAATTGAAAATAGGAATGATGCTAAACAATGAAAAATGCAATTAATGATGAACTATATTATTTATTTGTAAATAAAAAGCTTGGACTTTAGTATCAAAACCAAGTAGTACAAATATTGTATATAATGAAAATGGATATTATAAAGTACGATGAGTTCGGAAATCCATAAAAGTGTAAAGCCCGTTTAGTTGCTAGAGGTATTAGTAAAAATATCGGTTGCATCAATTTTGAACTTAAGTCTTTTAACAGCAGCATGGCTTGTTAGTTTACCAGATTGATTAAACTGCATTTTAAGTGGTCAGTTAATCGTACAGTATATTAAAATACTTGAGGGTGTGAAAAGTGAAAACACTTGTGAACCCCGATTGTAAATTAAACAAAGCATTAGGTAGCATATTGCTTAAAAAGTTGCCAGATGTTGGATTGAAATATTTGAAAAGACTATTAGAAAAAGGTTTTACAAATGATTTTAAGGATCGATTCATGTACATACTGAATAGATGAGATATCTCTAATAATATTTATACTGAATTAAATTTGGACGATCTAGTGATTATAGTGAGTGACTATTGTTGAAAAACGATGCAGAATTTAATGAATTAATTTAAAATGGGTGATTTAAAAGGAGGTTAAATTCTTATTAAGCTTTAGAATCACGAGACAAAATAATGTCGTAACACTAGATCAAAGCACATAAGTAAATATTAAAACCGTATGAAATAAACTTAGTACAATGGGTGATCAAAATCTTCTTACATAAAATTCAATTTAGATTTTGAGGCAATGGAATCCAATGAGAATGACGGTATTCCATTTCGAATTCTTATTGGAAATCTAATGTATTTAATTTCATGTACAATGATCTGACTTTAACTATAAGCAGACATGTGAATGAAAATAAACAAGAACTCGGTAATGTTTAAAAACAAGTAGATTAAAATTAAATATGTAAAGGAAACATATAAGAACAAATTGATAAGATACTTGATTCTAATTAGACAAATTGATAAGATAATTGATTCGAGTTAGTATTTAAAAAGAAAAGTACAACGGGTTACTTCTTCTAGTTGTATGATTGATGTACAATATGTCGGAGTACAATAAGGCAGGTTCTTCTACAGAAGCTGAATATATGGCTCTGTATGAAGCTGTTAAATGCAATATGGTTGAAAAAAAAAAAACTTTAGCAGCAGGTATAAACCTGAAAACTAAAGAACCTATCTTAATATATGAATAGTAAAATGGATGTACTAGCTAACAATCCAACAAGCCTTATTAGATCCAAACATATTGACATCAAATATTAATTCCTTTGGGATCAATATGAGAAATAATACTAAAATTATTAAACATATGTCAACAGGTGTTCAAATTGCAGACATGCTGACAAAGCCACTACCAGGGAGGTTCCTGGAGTTAAGAGCGAAAATGGCATCAGAAGATTGATTAGTAAATAAGTTGTATCTTGATGTAAACTTATATATTTTTAATGATCTGATAAGGTTTTCCTGGGTTTCCCTTATCGTGAAGACAAATGTCGGATCACTATGTATACGGTTAGTAACAACCGTCCCAGACAAAGAGTAAGCGGAAGGTATGTCGATCAGTATTAAGAGTATTGTATTCAACTTTAGAATTTTGGTTATCATGATGTATTAATATAATTGTATATGTATTAATATGTAATTGCAATTAAAATTGTAACTTGGAAAAGAGATTAACTTTTGAGGGGGCGTGTTGAAATATTGATTTCATTTACAAAAGTTTCTCTCTTAAAAAGCAATTACGTTTCTTACACTATACGTGTGATTTATTGCAACGACCTTTTTTTCTTATCATGCACATTTGGTAAACCTATTGTGAGTCCTGTATACACTCAACACTTGGTAACACATGTTAAACCTTGTGAATATTTATTGTATAGATTCCTAGAAGTACGGGTAAGAAATACTCGAAGAGGGTCATAAATAAAGGTATAATTTTGAGTGTTATATAGACCCTAAAAACAGTTGAGTTATATAGCTCTTTGTGTGTAGTTCACTCGTATCCTTCAGACTGTTAAGACATACCTTCGATACTCTATTTGAAGATAAATAAAGTGACTATCTTCCTACAACAAAGTGCTTGAATTATTTACTAATATTAATCACACCACTATCCATAATCCCAATATCAGACCACTCAATTTAATATCTATATCTTATATATAAAAATGAATCGTAAAATGTGTTGGTAAGCGCATAACTCGAGAACGGCTGAACCGATTTCGATAATTCTTTTTTTATTATATTCCTTGAAGTACGAGGATGGTTTTTATGTAGAGAAAACGTAAACATGTACCACGGGTGAAGCCGGGGCGGACCGCTAGTAGGCTATAAAACTTCTCCCTAATCTGTAATTGAAGACATGCTCTATCCTGAAACCCTTTACAGCAATGATTTATTATTTAATTTAATATAATTAATTTTTAATATAATTATTTTATTTTATTTTAAGGATAATAATTATTGTCCTCGAGAAAATAAATTATTATAACACTCTCTTGAATTTTTATAATAATAATAATAAAATTCCAACAATTTAATTTAGTGAAATACTTTCAAATATTTTTCAAGTTTAAAAAAAATTACGAAATAACGAGAATTCTTTGAAATTAATAAAACGGAGAAATATGAGCACAAGATATCATATTTCTTTCAAAGATTAGTTTTAACTTCCAAGAAAAACTGGATAAGATATAAATATAAGATTCAAAGTAATAAATAGATTTGATATCTATTGATGGATACAATATTTTTAAGTATAATCTAAAAGAAATTCTACTAAGTAATACTTAACATTTTCTGCGATGTGGCAAAACCTATTTTTAATTTGGAACACAGATAACTTAAAATAAGGCTAGATAAATAATTTAATCTTTATGTTACTTTCATGACGACTGAACCCGGGCAAGCGTACAATGGGAAAGAAAAAAACACAGAAAGACTTTGAAAAATAACATAATTAACCTTCTAACTACCTATTAGATGAATTGAATATTTTATTCGTAACTAGCGGTCCGCCCCGGCTTCGCCCGTGGTACATAATATTTACGTTTTCTCTACATAAGAACCATCCTCGTACTTCAAGGAATATAATAAAAAAAGAATTATCGAAATCGGTTCAGCCGTTCTCGAGTTATGCGCTTACCAACACATTTTGCGATTCATTTTTATATATAAGATTATTCATTGTATGCACGCAAGCAAAACCGCGCGTGTATACACATATTTTCAGGATACAACAAAATATGACATAATAATGTACTTTATTACGTCACTGAATGTTTTACCGAGTGCAATTAACTAATTAAGCATACGACCCATTTATGTGAAAATTGTCGCTAAAGGTGATAATCGCGTCATAAAATTTAAACTTCACTCATTAGCGAGTTAGTACGATTGTAAAACACGCAAACAAAAATGGTCATAAACGCTGCATAGTTTTCGAAATTGTTTTATCACCTATGTAATAACAAAATATATAATAGAATGTGTCCATTGCAATTTTGTTAGAAATTTTAATAAAAGACATGCTAATACAAAATCTGAACTAAATGGAGCCTACAAAATATAGTCACAATATCTTCATTGTTATCAATTTCTCTTCAAGCGAAGAGTGAACGGGTACCTTCTAGGGAAGCGCGCTCCATCATAGGCCACATCTCAGCTTACCATCAGGCGAGATCGTGGTCAAGCGCTTCCCTATCACACAATAAAAAAAAAAAAAAAAAATTAAATATTTTTAGCTTATTACTAGACATTAATTTTTGTTCGTGAAAAACCACAATTAATAACAACAATACTATACATATATAATATGTTCGAAAACTCACATTCAAAAATGTTTCAGAAAAAAAAAGAACTATGCTTTTTAATATTTTTAGTATCAAACGAATCGAAACTAAATATTGTTTTAATAGATAAAGTACAAGGGTATAATACAATTTCTTATATTTAATTTTACTTCATCTCAAACAAGCTAAGTTATTAAATAGCACAGTGTTGCCTGCAAGAAAATAATTTTAAGCAACAACGGTATGGTACGTAGGTATGCTTTAGTTATGTTTAGTTTACATTTTGTCAAGTTTTACCAGATATATAAGCACGTTATAGAAATAAACAAATAGTAAATGTACTTCAGCTATATTGGCAACACAATAAATTCACAAAAAATAGTTATATATTATGGTTAAAATATTATTTAAATTCGACATACCTTCATATTGCAACGGCCTATGCCGTTTCCTGGCCAACAGCGCAATAGCAGTAAGTATGGCGAGAGTCACCACGATACCAGCTATGATGCCTAACGCCCAGCTGGTGTCCATCCCTGATGTACTCTTGGCCTCTGAAATATTATTCTTTTTAGTATCAAGTTAACAATTAACATAAACCAAAGTAGTACCTATAAAGGTGCTTTTACACCAATAATGTGCGAAGAATATTATGTTTATAACCAATAGTTTATATAAAAGGCAAAACGCTTAAAACTTAAAACTAAATGAAGCGATATGATTGGGTATTTACAAACACATTCCTCACTACACATCCTCGCACATTATTGGAGAAAAATCACCCTAAACGCGCGTAAACCTACTATACTGAAATGCCTTAAGTAGAACAGTGTAACTTTCAACGCTTTCATAGTATAAATTATTAATGTCAGAATCATAAAGACTTTATGTACGATTATTTATATAATGTTACAAATTGAGTTACTGTTGGTGCATCATAAATAAATAAATAAATAAATAAATAAAGCGCGTCACACACGGTGAAGATACTATAATATTTTATCTTATGATACTGTTATATTTTATATTACAGTATCTTAACGCATCCGGTATCAGCGTTCGGACCATCATTTTTCTTTTTGTCATTGCGTACTAAGACTCCTGTAGAACCGCCATCCTGTTACAAATGACCCACAAAATTTCGCGTCATTTGTAACAGGTGTGTGACGCGCTTTAGGCATACAATTTCTAGTCCGAACTATTAGTATAGGAAGACTTAAGACATCATTAAGTACCATCAAATTAAAAACCACCTTCCCTATTTTGCCGTATTAAACAGAACTCATTAAGAACCCGTCAGTTCTTTTTAATATGAGTTGAACTATATCTGTTTAACTTAACAAAAAGCTGTACAGTATGAAACTAAAAGGTTCTTTCTATAACCTGAGCTCTATTGAATTCTGTAGAATTTCATCGTCGGATTAAAATACAGCTTAGTTTAAAAATTAATTCTAGAACTATTCCTAAGCATCTTCAGCGGTTTTTGCATTCTGTTGCATAATGTATTCTGCACAATAACAATGTTCCACGATAAAATATGTAGCTTTATAATTTTTAATCTACCGTTTTTAATTTATCTTCATAACAGCGTGGTCTGTATTGTATTATGCAACTTTGCTTATGGAGCAAATAAAATATATGGCTGTAGGTCCGATCTATTTGCTCGCTACGTTTTACATAATAAATAATAATGTTTTCTGCTGACCTGAATTAAAAATATGTGTCGTTTAATTAATTATTCCCTATCTATTACATACCTAGTATATTTACAAGCATAATATTATCTACAAAACATTCAAATATAATAAAGTTTATTTGGCTCAAAAATACACAGACAACACTTTTCGCAAATTTTTTACACATTAATTAAATTTAACGTATCCAAAAAGAGCTCACACAATTCAATTTCACGCAGCGAATTCAGCTTAACTAATTCGAAACAGTCACGTGAAAACTTGGCAGCTAATTACCTGTATGCAAGGCGAGCCTCGACAGTGTATGGACTCTCATAGTGGTAACTTCCGACCGCCCCCGCGCGTTGTTTGCATAGAAGGCCAACTTCAACGCCTTCCCGGAACCGAGCCCTTGCAGCTTCCATACAGGGGTAATAGTTGAGACGTTGGCTATTAGCTCGCCAGCCTCCCACACTTCTACGAAATACGTCGTTTGGAGGCCGCCGTCGTAACCTTGGAAGAAGAAGAGTGTTTATATAACGCTTGTGTTATTTTAGTACCTAAATATATCTTATATTTACAAAATATAATTTCGAGAAACATAATTTATGATTTCTATTTTTTTGAAGGAAACGTGACAGATTTTAAGGTGAGCGAATTTTGCTTGAGTATGCAAATTAAATGAGAATTTCCGACTATGATTTGCGAATACAATACAATTCGAAGTCAATATAATATTATGCACCTGTATATTTATTTTAATGCGTACTTTGGTCTTTGACAAGCAATAAGTAACTATAACTATAACACATAAAAACGGTAGAAACCATAGGTAGAAACATACTTGATCATTTGTAAATAAATATAACTTTTTTGTAATTTCCATATATGACATCTTAAAAATTCATACACCAGTCTCAGAAAGACAGTGTAAAACGGGTACAACATAGGTGAAATTTTATTGCATGTGAGACTGCATGTCGCTCTATAATATAATATTTACTTCTTATTCTCAGAAGCACTTTGCATGCAACGTATAAGTATGCTATTTAATATGTTATATATTTAATGGAACGAAGCCTTATTAGAGCTATAGTTATAACAAGTTAATATTAAACTTTAACGAAAGCACAAAATGTAATGGGTTGAGCGGTGGAAAATGAACTATATTTTTTTTTTTAATTTTTAATAATTATTATTATTGGATATTTTCTCAATATAACCACTTTTATTAACAAGACGTAAGCAAACTATACTTCTAAATACATTGGATTAGAAGACATCGAAGATTACTGACTTTAATTATTATATGTATAGAGCCATATCACTGTAATGTCCGGTTTATGATAGTTAAAGTCTATACATCTGCCAAGCTCAAAGAAGCTTCATCATCTTATATATAAAATTCTCGTGTCACAATGTTAGTCTGCATACTCCTCCGAAACGGGTGGACCGATTCTCATGAAATTTTCTGTGCATATCGGGTAAGTCTGAGAATCAGCCAACATCTATTTTTCATATGTACCACGGGCGAAGCCGGGGCGGACCGCTAGTTATATATAAACTTCAACTTAGGCCTTCTTCACAATCGAGAGCGATGGCCCAACAAATTGTTGTCGATGTTTGCCGCCATTACAGTGATTATGAATAAACATCTACAATGTCGGCCGTTCATAGATATTTAGGCCCTCTACAGAGGCAAGAATCGATGAAGAAAATAATAGAGGCAATCACAATAGCGTGATTGCCTCTACTCACCCAACTGCCCATTGTGAAGAGGGCCCATCAAACAACATAAACATGTTTATAACAACAACTTACCAGCCGCACATCGTAATTCCGCAGAATCATCAGTCAGATTTCTAGCTGAACAGTTAGTTGGCGGATCTGGCTTCACAGCCGGCAGCATGGTATATCTGCATGGCTCGATCTGCTGGCCCGCTAGGTTCGTGGCTCGACACGCTAGCGAGCCATAGTCTGTTTCTGCGGTCGGCGTGTATGTGAGTATGGAACGGCCCACGCTCGTGACTGTGAATTTACTCTGTAAGAAAGGTATTTCTGTAGTGTGTTTATAGGATAGTGTAATTAAAGAATTATATTTTTTGAGCAATATGAAGGTGGAATATCATTTTTTTTTAATATTAATCTCACAAAAGGCGAAATTATTAATTAATTTCAAATTCAAGGCATCATTTTTTCATAATACCTGATGAACGATTTTCTAAAAATGGTTAATGTATATCTGTTTGTTAGCCAGTTGTTATTTGTTTAACATTAACCTATTCTCACAAGCTTTTTTAGTTTAGATTTATTTAAAACCGGAATCAGCTTTTATCTTTTTGTTAAATAAAAAGTCTCTATCTTAATGCTAGAGATTAATTCAACTTTTGAGTCAAGTACTTATAACACTATATTATATGTCTACTTACAGGATCAATCTCCTTAGTCCCCATGGTGTTATTTAGGACCCATTGGAAGTTCTTTGGTGGTGGAAACGCATCTACCTCGCACGTCACCCGCGCCGCTTCGTTGATAGCAGCACCCACTATAGCTGTCATTGTATTCTTGCATACTGGTTTATCTGTAGGAAATATTATATAAATCTTTTGTATGAAAGAAAGAAAGAAAAAAAGAGCGTCTACCCTTGCACACGTGTCAGAAGTGAAACATCTTTGACAAGATACAAAGATAACGAAATCGTCGCCTTACTCCATGACGTGACTGTATTTCTATGACGCGTCACGCGACCTTGTAATTTTACTCTCAACCCGCCTAAAGAAGTTTCACTTGAAAAACATTAGGTAATATTTATTACAGTACTTTGTCTAAACCGAATAAATTATATATACCTTCATCGAGAATCACTCTATATATTAAAGAAAACGCATCAAAATCCATAGCGTAGTTTTAAAGATTTAAGCTTTTGATAGGGACAGAGAAAGCGACTTTGTTTTTTACTATTACAGTATAAGCTAACCTTTTGCAATTTATATTATTTTGACCTGTTGTACTCTTCTATCAATTATTGTATTGTGTCCTTACTTGTACTTTTCTCTGTGGTGCACAATAAAGTATTTTTGTTTGTTTGTTATTTTCTCAGTATGAAGTAAAGATACGGAGTAAAATATTAATTAGTGGAAGAGACGTAAACAGAACATGGTAAAAATATTATGTCGCAAAAGGACAGAAAGCTTTTGTATTAGACCAGGCAGATTCTTAGTTTAAAAATAAATTGTTTTTATAAAATACTTTATATGTTAAGTGTTTGTATTTGTGATTTTTTGTAAACATTAAACCATGGTAAAATTATTTGTAGTAATAATAATTAATCTTCTAGGTATCTACGCTATTTAAGGGATTGTCTTATTGAACGCTTAAGGAATGGAATTCAAATGAATCGAGAAGATAAAACATAAAAATTAAGTCTCAACTTATAATACAATAACTCATCAACATTAATCACTTATAACATCAGCCATAACACGAAAAAAACCTTTAAAATAATTAAATTCCACCCATTAACAAAACACATTTTCCTTTGACTGCGGTATTTTCATTGTGTATGTATTCAGAGCACTTGACATTTTTTTTGCTCTTATATGATCACGTTCCCACTTCATACAACGCCGGCGGCAATGCCGTAGAGATGTGTAAAAATAACTTTGTAACATCACAGCTCAAATGTAACGTCACTGTTATTTTTAGTAACAGTCACAGCCCGTTAACTCTGTTAAGTACGCGTGAAGTTTGATATTTTTTCATATGAGTGTATGCAATTAAACTGCTTACACTGTGATGAGTTACATACGATGTGCGTTGTTACATCGAGATCATACAAATGTAGTAATAAATACGTTTTATTTACGCAGGATAAATAATATTATCTGCAATGAGGACATAAAATATTTACTAATAATTGTCTAAAGGTTTCACTTCCTAAAATCAAGTAAATACTATTGTATTAATAGTATCACTATTTTACAATAAAATCTCTTTTACCAATCTCAAATGTATGAACATGGCTGTAGGCAAAGATACGTTTACTAACTACAAATACTTTGTGTATTTATTGTTAGCGAAAGTCACTAGTATCAACTCCAAGGAGAGCTCACTACAGAGACTACAGAAATAAAACAATGTACTAGGTACGTTGTTAAAGTTAAATTACCTACGTAAAAAGGTCTTGCCGAGTTTTTAGCTCTTTCCCATTGTTTGGAGTTGTAGGATCGGATTCAATGAGCCGTTGTATGTTTGTTAGGAGTAAGTTTGGCAGAATTTATTGGTGTACTGGATATTATTGCAGATCGTGACGTCACTAGACATTAATTGAACGTGTCGTTTATATTGTAAAGTGTTTGGATTATGTGTTGGGGATGAAATTATCGGATTTTATTTCAATATATTGTATGACTTAATATAAAAATAAAGCTGCTTTAAACTACCATGTTTAGTTTTTTTATGGGCACGATTTAACTTTACCGAGTTAGTCTGAATTCTCTGAATTTTATTTTATGTACTTAGATATTGATATAAAAATATTTCAAACTAAATATTTGAGTTAGTACATAATTCTATAGATCCAGTCCACGTAATGCTTGCGTGATTTTCCGCAGTAACTAAAATTTCAAAATAAAATTACAACTGAAAATGTATTTTTGCTAGCCTTAATGACATTTAGAAATGACATTGGTTTATAGCGTTGTTTTGTTTTGTTTTATGCTCGCTCTAAACTGTTCAGAATTATAGAAAAAAATATCGAAATAATTATATATTTTGTTGAACATTTATTTATTTTAGAGGACTAATCAATTTAGAGGAATTATCAAGACATATTGCATTTTCCCAGATATAATAAATAATAATAATTTAGTTTACAGTATATTATTTTAAATTTTAGATATCTATTATCCTGTATTTTATAATCAAATTAATACCACGATACGTGTGAAGAATCATTCAATTCAATAAGTCAAGGATAACAAATTAAATCGTATTGTAGAAACCTTAAAAGTGTTTGTTTACACAACATAGTTCCATTACCTTTAATAATTTGTTTTCCATTTATTTATAACTAGCTTAACACTCGCGGCTTCGCTCGCTTTGTCTTAAACCTAATAAATTAAATGCTAAAACCTTCCTCTTCAATCACTCTATCTATTAAAAAAACGGATCAAGATCCATTGCGTAGTTTTAAAGATTTAAGCATACAATGGGACATAGGGACAGAGTAAGCGACTTTGTTTTATACTATGTAGTGATTATAACTTATGCGTTCAATATTGATATTTGATATAATAAATAAATTTCAAGTGGGAATACAATACGATATGATCAAACTGAATACCAGTCGTATTCATTTTATATTCCCTTTGTAATCTTCGACACCAGCGCTGCTCAGCAATTATTAAGAGAGTTAATCAATACATTATTCATATCAGATTTTAAATATAGAGTATGGATTGAGGCAATGAAAATAAAACGTCACAGGAAGTGTGATTTTTCGTCGCTATTTAATGTTTTCGATTGACTATATTCCATTGCAAAGACTTTGTATATTCTATGAGGTTATTATGATGTATTTCAGTGTTTAGGAAGTGTTTCGTATGTGTAACCGTAATAAAAAAAAAATTGAAACAGACACCTTTACAATTAAGTGTCCAAAAGCAGTAAATAACTAATTGTTTTAACCATGTACATTATTTTACAAGATACTTTGATATAAACAAAATTTGACATTCGTAATATCCACCAGTAATTATAAAGTAGCTATATTATATAATAATTATATCTTACAATTAGTTTAGAGAGGAAAACATTGAACATTCCGTGTTCACGAATAATCAATGAAAAACAATACTAACGAACGGACAAACTCGTGGCTAGGTTTATGTTAATACCGCGATGTTGGACCAAGTTTCATCCCATTTGCATGTGGCTGCATATTACATTGATTCATCGTGTCATCACTGCGTCGGATTGAATTTGAAGTTCTGAGATCTTATTGGTGTTGCTATCATCCTTATTTACTCACGACCACCTCCTCGGTACAGTGGTTGACGCATGAGCGTAACACCAAGGGGTCCTGGGTTCGATTCCCGGTGGAGACGAAGAAAAAAAAATGTCTCGGTCTGGCAGGACACAGAAGGCTGATCACCTACTTGTCCCTACAGAAAATCGATCAGTGAAACAATGTATAATGCATCTGCCCCTTACCCCACAAGGGGACATGGGACTTCACTTTTTTTTTTATCATCCTTATTTAGTTTACTCCACTACTAAATGGACTATAATTATTAATTTCCCGAAGCAATACTTAAATTAATTGAGATAAAAGTGATAATACTGAGAACATTAACGTGCCGTTGCCTATTAACTAATCTATAAAGAAATATAAAAATCTTGATTTTTTGTTATTACTATTTAGAACTGTGTTGTATTCTCTCTGTTATTTTTTTAATTGTTAATAATTAATTATTTTTAAGAGGCTTTCAATCAATTAACGAGTGATGCAACATCCATATTTAGTCATTGAAGAGTTTCGATTGGTTGCAAAAGTTGCAGAAACCCACACTTTATATAAATTTCATATGCACGATTATTTCAATACGAAGTTTTTTATGTAACATGCACTTGCACCCGTGGAAAGCCTAGGCTAAAAATGTTATTTAATAGACAGAGTGATTCAAGACACAGGTGTCGATGTATGTAACATGCACAATTCTACCCGTGCAAAGCCGGGTCGTTAGTCACTTAATAAATTTCTCAATACTCACAAATAACTTGCAAAGTGACCGGTTCAGACCGACCATCTCCCTCAACATTCGAAGCTATACAGACGTACTTCCCCGCCTGCTCCCTCGACACTCCTTGCAGCGCTAAATGGGCAGATCCAGCAATCACTCCCGCTCGCTGATTGTGCGTCATTACTTGGCCCTGGGGAAATAAATATTAAATTAATAATACTGAGGTATCACTCTTTCTTCTATAACTTATATCATTCTATGAATAAATAGATATTATATAAGTCTATATGTGACCTCTGATGATTTTCATGATGGGCAGGCTGGATAAATTTGGACTGATATGACGATTACAAATAGAAATAGTTAGCTTGAACGTGATGCAACTGACGACGATGACAACAGGTGCGGATAATTAGTGCAGAAATAATTGAACTTCTAAATTAGTTTTATAGTGTTCAATTTGATTCATACAAAACTCTTTACATTATCCATACATAAAGTTATTATTTTAATCAAATTGAAAGTATTTATTACGTAAGTATTACACATTTTATCAGTAAAGATCAAAATAGTGAAACGGTGTTTATAAAAATGTAGAGGTCAAATCAATGTTAAACTAAAATATAATGAAAAGTTAATTTATAAAAACGCGCAATAAACGTAACTAAATTTTATTATTGACCGCAGAACTTTAATCAAAGCCGCATAAACTATTTTATTAAGTCAACTTATTTATAACTTTCAAGTTGTCTACAACTTGTAAGTTATATTTCACGTAACTACGAGTTTGTTAGATCGATATTAAGAGTTCTATAGAGGGCAGACCCTTTCACAAAACAATAAATACCTACCTACCTAAAAACTTGAAAATATGTATATGCGATAGGAGTATCACTTGTATGTGTTAGAGTATACAAAAATAAAATAATAAAAACCACTACAGACTTAACTTTTTAAGAATTGATTTTTACATATACATTTGCTTTTGTTGTACATGTTTATTGCATAAAACTAATTGTGATGTTGAAAGATCGAGTAAGGTCTTTCAAATACTATAGATATAAGTTATAACATACGTCATTGCCCTTTACCCGGATACCATGAGTGAAACGGTGCACTATAGCTAGCAACATCAATTATTAATATTATTGTAAACGCAAAGTCAGAAAGAGAGCTATGTCTATTTTTTACGCATTCCCAGCACTGATTAGGGATGAAATTTGCAACGAAAATAGTTGTTGCACATTTTAATTTTATTTTCAAAAATCACCCTAAAAGGGTTAAAACGTAAGTTTCCGTGGTTTTGCGTACACTATGTATATAGTTAACACTTACATTATGTTCCCAGACAACTTTATAAGCGGGCGGGTTCGCATTGACCCCACAGTCGAAGTATACGTCGTCACCCTCTTCTATGTCGTTGGGGTTCAACGTGGACCCCAGTTGTAACGTCACTATTGGCATGACTGGAACAAAATAGAATTTTAGTTTGTAGGCAACATTAAATTTTTATACATATTGGTTATTTAACCAGAAAAGTTAAGGTCTATATGCAGTCAAACTGAGTAAAAGTAGTATAAGAACAGTAAAATATATAATAACTAGATTTTCGCCCGCGGCTTCGCCCGCGTTTGCAAAGGAAAACCCGCATAGTTCCCGTTCCCGTGGGATTTCCGGGATAAAAACTATCCTATGTGTTAATCCAAGTTACCCTCTATATGTGTGCTAAATTTCATTGTAATCGGTTCAGTAGTTTTTACGTGAAAGAGTAACAAACATCCATACATCCATACATCCATACATCCTTACAAACTTTCGCCTTTATAATATATATTAGATTAGATTGTAATATTCATTAAAAATTGTACTGATGACTCCTACAATATGATTCTGATTGTTAATTATGTATCATGTAGAAAAGGTATCGACTAAATAATACTGCTACTAATAAATACTAATTTAAATTAAGATGTTTAAAGAGCCTTATTTCAATAATAATAATTTATAATTTACTACGGAATAGCATAACTAACCAGTTTATTATGAAGTCTTAACAACGTAATTATAAATTAAAAGGCGAAAGAAAAACTCAGCGTCTAAGATTTCATAATTTCCAAAGCTTCTAACGTTTCAGGGGAATTTACGATATAAATATAGTTTATGTCGATCTTAAAGCTACAAGACAAGGAGTCCCGGGGGCGGGACTTAAGATATTTCCCATCAATTCGTATTATATTTTAGCGTTCTTTGTATTGGCACTTCAGCAGAGTGGTTTTTCATTAACTTGTGACAGTTGTTAAGTAATTTTTCGGGATGTTTAATTCTCTTTTTATTTTTTTCCTATCCTACAAAACACAAAATAGTGACAAAATGTGTTCTGATAATTTTTGTTTTGATAACGTCATTTCAAATAGAGACTTTATAGTAAAGAATAAAAGTTTTGATAGTAGATCAAATATTTTTTCTACTGATTAAGCTGATATAAGTCTTTGTCTTCGTCTTTGATTTAGACTCAAAGTCGTTGCAATTTAGATTTTTGAATCATAAATTCAGAGTTATTCAGCATCTCTGATTTCATACATTGAAAGCTAACTTGTTATCTAGTAAAAGACGTTCTTTGGTATATTTGATACACATCTACGAGTAGCGTATCAATTGTCACAAAGCCATAACTAATTAAATGAATTCCTATTTCCAGTTATTACATAAGTAAATGTATCAAACTAGCTGCTCCAGCAGACATTGTTCTGTCCCATTGCCCCTTTTTCAAGTTTTCCCTTTACCTGACCTTTACCCGTAAAGTAAACAGTACATTGGTAGAGCCGTTCTCGAGGGTTTAGGCAACACATTTGGCGTTACACTTTTATTATATAGAAGATCTTTGTACAGCACACAAATTTATCGACATTTAATAATATTGGTTTGAGAACTACACGTATAACATTTTTTGTTATAGTTTTATTTAGAGGCTTGTATTCCCGATTCCCTTTAGATCAACCCTAAATAAGCCTATTAGCCTATTTTACGCAGTAATAATAAAAGCATTTTTATTATGTACATATTTTTAAATTCTCCTGTGATTATTACAAAGTAATAAATCTTTCTCGTCTTATTCGTGTAGTTACATAATATGTATGTGTAGATATTATGATTTAGGCCCGATCGTTCAATCCTTGATATACGTCTAATGAATTATTACACAATCAAAATCCAGGTAATCAACATTTTTAAATGTTCGTCTAACAATATTCCGACGAGTTTTAACTAAGAATTGAAAAATCACTATAGTTGTGTCGTAGATTTTATAGACAAATACTTACAATGCAAATCCAATTTGATACTAGTCTCGAGTGTGGCGTGTTCCAATTTGGTGTGAGCAGCTCGACATTTGAGAGTGCGCCCGTCGTCCTCCATGCGAGGCGTCCACCGGAGGAACGATATAGTTTCGTTACGGTCCTCCGAGTCCTGGAGAATTGTTTTTAGATTTATTTGTATTGGAGATAGTGGGAAGTACATCATGTAAAGTTAAAATTAGTGGTTAGGACAGCTTATGGGGTAGGTACATAAATGAGCATAACTATTTACTTCTACTATTGTTTCTTGTTATCTTTGATGTTAAATGAATGAAATAAATTAAATAATGTGTGTGTAACTGCCTATAAATTATACTAACACATAATATTATAAAGCTGATGAGTTTGTTTGTTTGTTGGATGAACGAGCTAATCTCGGGAACTACTGGTCCGATTTGAAAAATTCTTTCGGTGTTAGATAGCCCATTTGTCGAGAAAGGCTATAGGCTATATATCATCACGCTAAGACCAACAGGAGCAGAGCAGTGCGGGTGTTTATTATAGCCATGATATACCTTTTGTGGGTCAGTAACTGACATCTGCTTATTATCAAGCCACCACGTGATGGTAGCTGCCGGTCGAGCACCAACCGCTCTGCAAGCTAGTTCTGCTTCATTCCCGACTGATAAAGGCTGCTCTCTTGACAGGATCTCCACTAGTAACGGCCGTACTGTTGAAAATTATTTAAGAGATATTGATCATTATATTTTTTATGTGTAAGTGTATTTAGAATAATATAATTAAACGAAAGTATGTTGTGAACTTAAGTCGTAGAGTTCAGAAATCTCAATGAGAAATATACAATTTTATATTTGTGATTAATTTTGTCTTTATTACTCTAACTGTCCCAAATTGCTCAAAATATTCATATAATAAAAAAAAATATCTAACATGCGACAACACTATTAGTCACATTTTCGATGACATTTCTGTATCGCGTCGCAGTTCAGTGACTAACGTAATTCTGAAAAACGCTGATGGAAACCTAACATTTATTTTCATAACACTATTAACTAAATTACAGAAGAGCGTTAAAGTCTAATGGAACACAAAAAGTTATAACACAACAACGTAGAATATTAAAACAATGTCACGATTCGAACATTAAGCGAAAACAAAGGCATCGCCATCCATTAACATTAGTAAGTGGAGTGAAAAGCCCACGAAACCATAGAAAACTTGTATTACAAGAAAATTACGGGTCACATAATGATAATGAAACATAATATCCTGGATTTCAGCGGTGTTTCGGAACAATGCGCGGCAATGTGTACTAACGAATCTGTATGAGACGGAGCACAAAAGAAATCTGTAAGCTGTCGTCATAATATCAGAGATTATTTGAGAGTCGGCGTGCCGTTTGATCTAGGTTAATCGCGGGGATTTGTGGATTCCGTTTTGTAATAACCGGGAATGAGGCAGGTGAAAGTGGAAGAATGGCAATTTCGTGAAATTACTTCGCCGAGCGAATACTGGCGGATGGAGCGACGTATTTTTTTTAAGTTTCGGATAATTCGGAGTGGTTCGTTTAACCAATTTTATAGTTATGGCGAAGCATTTGTATCTTATCAAGTAGAAAGTAGATTGGACATTTTTAATCAGGGTTGGTTACAATGTATTTTCGTTAATTAATACAAGCCAACTAAAATAATTCACTTATATTAAATTAAGGAAAAAATATGCTTTGACTCTATTTTAATTAAAAGATTACAGCAATATCCTGAAGCGTTATTTATTCCTCGCACATAAATAATGCTATCGCTATGGAAGAGTCTAAATACGTAAGGAATTAAATGAAATATCGACTTTCATATAATATCTCTATTATCTATCTTATACGAAAGCATCTCTTCATCTTAAACATTATATTAATATCTTCTATATTTATATTATGTTGAATTCCTTCCCAGGTGAGGACTGGCCCAACTCATAGCGAAGCATGCTTAACTCCCGTACTTATCCTTGGGTATATATGGAAGTTGAGCATATGCTTGGGCATAATTACTCTAATCTTATAATTTTATTGAACACTTATTTACAACAAGCGTCAGAAGGATATTGTTAGATGAACTGTCAGTTTGGTCTCTTACGCAAAGAAAATCATGAAATATCAACGTAAAACATATTATCTTTTTAATTATTCCCTATGACAGCATCTCTGTACAACTTAATTAAGACTGTTCTTGTCTATCTCAATTTGTTTATCTTGGCGTAATTGGATGAAAACTGGATTAAGGCCTGGAGTTGATGTGGATGAAGTATCTACAAGATAAGGTAAATAACTAATCTAATCTAGATGAAAGAACAGTTTCACTCGTGTATTAGTACTACGACTTTGCTGATAAACTACATAAATCAGTATGGGAATTACTGTTTAGGAAGGTACTAGGTACACTTTTTGGTCGGATTATAGCTCAAGACAGACAATTTTGAATTAAGAAATAAAAAAAAAACTTGTGGCACTCGGGGACTGCCGCGGTAAAGCTATTTCATAGCATGCCTTCAAGCCACACCTCCGCCCGTAGGAGTGGGGAGCGTGAGGTTTTTCGTTACGGAATTTCTAGATTCGTTCCCCGCGCTCAAGGCCCGCGATACAAGCTGTGCAATAGCTTAAAATTGGTAAACATTAGAATGTGTTGATAAAGATGAAACAGTAACAAAATTTATAAATATAGTACTTTGTAGTTAATATTATGACTTTAATATTATAGTACATGCGACTAAACCGCAATTTATTTAGATGACATTCTAGGAAATGTAGTAAGTTTAAACATTTGTGGCAACGTCAAAAGTTTTGCTTTAATTAGCGAAACTATAAAATATAATTATTCTACACGTTCATTCGAAAACTTGTTTACAAAGGTACCTCCAACCTACTTCTTTGTTAACTTTAACACTCTAATTAAATTAGGACTTTTATTCATACACAAATTAACATCATAGACGCTTTCATAGATCGTCACAACACATATTAGATACTCGTTTATGATCTGCTAATAATTTTTATTCCCGTCAATTTCTTACAAATCGCTATTAAGGTAACATGTCAATAGCCGTAATGTCTATTCGTATCAGCTCAGCGTATACAATTGTATCTACTATTCAAAACAATTTCACATTATACGCTACATATTAGTGCGGTTGCGTCAAAGGCCTCGACCATTCACCTCCACCCTTGTAATAACATAAAGGGTCTAGTGAATTATTGTTCTCAAAATTAGACGTTCACACATCACTCACATTCACTAATAACTATTTAATTTAGTTCGCGCTTCTTGTTAACTATTGCATGCTTGAGTTGTTTTGATATATGAACATATTTGGGCAATTTTGGACGGAAGATACAAATTTAATCATTTACTGAGTCGTATTATAAGTGTTTTGATTGTAATTTTATGATTGTGAAGCTTGATTCAAATTAACTTAACAATTGAAAGATCAAATTATTAAAATTAAACACACGTATCTCTACTTATATTTAAAGTGGGAAGATTTGTATGTAACCATGTTTGTAACGAATTAGCTCAAAAAATATTGGACAGATTTGGATTAAACTTTCAATAATAATATATATATGTACATAAGAATAACACATGAGCTATAGAAATACTTTATTTTGAGCGGGTTCATCCGCTTGTGAAACCGCCCGGTACAGCTAGTTCAGATATAAAACTACCATATTATATAAATAGCATGGAATTCATAACATAATGTATAAAATATCAATACTTACGATATAACTGTATTTGAACGTTAACCCGTAGCGGCGGCACTAGCGCAGTATTATCTGCAGTACAAGTATACACTGCTTCGAAGTATTCTCTCTTTAGCTTTGGTATTTTGAGCTCTAATGTACTGAGACGGGAACCGTCTTCTGTAGGGTCTAGCTTTGATATCATCTTGTCGTCACGCCACCATCGAAGACGCGGCATTGGTTTACCTAAGTAACACGTTTATGCTTAAAAATAGTACTTAAAAATTACACGGGATAAATAATATAATATAATTATAATAACATTATATGACATAATGTACGAGTATGTGTTGTGTGTTTCTTATGTGCAATAGATTTAGGTCTAGCGAAACTAAAACTAAAAGTACAATTATAATTAACTAGCTTTCACAAATATTAAATTTACCTCTTCAGATTTTTATGCTTCAAAAAAATTACACTACATGAGTTTACTTTTACCTCAATGTCTAGCTTTTTGGAAGCCTAAGCTCACTTCTCATACTTAGTAAGAATCGTAAATAAAATGACCACAGTTACATGATATACCACTCACAAATACATAAATATACCACACATGTGGCTATGTACTTGGCCTGTCAAACTTTCACATTGGGTAACAAATGCTGCACACGTTTTTGCACCTAGCCAGTAGCTGGTGAAAAACTTTTTGTCCTTTTAAAGTAGTGAAATTATCTACATTTCAAGGAAACATTGGATATTTTAAAGGATTGTCTAATGTGCTGTGTATGTTTTCGTTTCAATGTATAAGTTCACTGACTTCATCGTTCGTGTGAAATTCGATAACATACAATCATGTAATAGCTCTTTGAAAATTATAATCCGATGACAATAAAATTCACGCATAAATGTTTAATAATAATGATTGCTATTTAGCTATTAAAATAAGTCTACGAATAAAATATTACACCACAGTAGCTAGTTTAATTTCCAAATTAGGGAATTCAAAATTAATCTCCTTGTTTTAAAACTGTATAAAGATTTTTAAATAGTAGACAACTAAAGCATTATTTCGCATTTACTTTGTATATTTCAGTTGCTTAAGCATTACATTAAGTTTATTTTATTTGAATATGTTACGTCAAAAAAAAGCCATAAAATCAGTTCCTTATACAATTACAACGCAGCATAATAATAGCTTCTAGTGTTATTAAAAATACATAGAATCGTCTAGAAGTCGAACGTTATTCGAATCAAACAAAGCGTTGATAAATATGAATAAAAAGCGGCCTAACTTCAAACATAATTACGTGGTTGCTGGCAATTTTGTTATGGAAATGGAATGGTTATTAACATAGCAAAAATAATAGACCAATGCTCCAGTTTCATTGTTCTTTGGTAATTAGGTTAAGGCCTTTTAATTGAGTGTTGAATTATAAAAGTAAATAAAGGGCTTATAATCGAAATTGAATTTAGCACGAAGAGTGCGAGTTATTCCGTTCGGTTAAATTTTTAAAGGTTTATAATATTATGAAGTTAATAGAATTTTATTGGAAGTTATGTGGATGAAAACATGGTCTGATAATACCAAGTATTTATTAATATTTGGACGTGGATAGTGGATTGAATGGTTTTTGTTAATAATTTTTTTTTGTGCTCTAAAGTGATAAAGTATATTATTACCAATTTTGCTAGCAAGTCTATAAAACTAGGAGCAACGTATACAATGTATAATTGTTATTATTTAGTTTAAAGAAATTAAATTCTTTTGACGTGACTCTACCCTTGACCATGCTCGCAAAATAATGAATAAATCGCATTAAAAATGAAATAAAAAGTATAGACAATCTAACATATTCATTAATTATGTTGAGTGTTGAATTATTATTATTGATGTTCACTTTCATTCATAAGCTTTAATTTGACTGATGAATTTATCAAAACATAATATCTAGAATTGGTAAAACAAGATATATTATTACTCGTGTGATACCTTGTAGTCATTAAGTTATAAGTATTGGACAGAACAAACCAGAACACGAACCCTGTGGTCCCATTATTGTAAAATACGTGTTCTGGGTCTCCGTACATTGAAAGACGAACAAAAATTGGTACATTGCAGAAGTTGTTCAAGGAATAACATACACCAATTAAAAGTTAACGAAACAGAGAAGTTATTTTGATAAAATGTTACCACAAATAAATGTTTTCCACTAGTTTTACCTCCACTTACAACACAGGTAAGTTTGAGACTTGTATCTTCTATGTAAGGGCCGGCTATACCAATTATTTCCTTGTCGCTCTCGTCAAATATTTTCGGCTTCTCTGGTAATTCTGGAACAAAACAATATATTAATTATGAATAATGAGGAACAATGCGAACGGATCAAAGGAAACCCAACTCAAATGGATTGTAAAAACAAATGCTGTCATTTTATTTGCAACAATTTAAAATCTTCCATTTATAATGTAAAGTTACAGAAGCCATGTAATATTATATATTGCGAAATATTAATCATGTAATTAGGAAAAAATAAAAGAGGCACATTACTTCAGAGGTCCCTTTGCCTGACGCTTTTTGCTCTACATAAAAAAAAGTTTAATTAAATTTACATTATTTCGTACAAAAATAATTCCAGGCAAGTCTATAGAACAATAATTATTGTGGCCACTATAACTAGTCCTGAGATATAATAAGCTATAGGTAATTACATAGGTAATTAGATGTGGTAATTATGCATTTTGATATCGCTCGATCAGCGTAAATCTCCTTTGAGATTTGTCAATGAAGCCATAGTATGGATAATTACATTTCGGGAAATAACATATGAATTGTAACTTAATTTAATAACGATTTATCAATTAAGTTCCATATATTATATATATCTAAATTTTACGATTAAATTTAGATAATTTGGCAACAAAATTAACGAATTTTCTTTAATTATTTTGTAGTTTATTTTAGCTATCAACAACATTTACATTAATATAATTTACATAAACAAATACAAAACAAACATAAAAAACATCGCCTGATGGAAGTTACAAGTTATTAACAAAACCGCCAATGCAAAATCATTGGTTGTTTTTTCAGCAGAACTGTCAAAAATTTAAGCGGCATCGCGATTGGCTCAGAATGAATAACGAACATGTATTGTAACGAATGAAAATGAATTGCTGTAAAGGTTTATATTCACTGTACATTCATTTATTTTGCTGAGTATTAAAATACTGGTGTTATTATACAAAAAGTATAATCAAATACAACTTTGTTGACTCTATGAAAGCGTTTTTCTCCTAAGATTATTAAAGTGATGTAATATAGAAAATAAAACGTAAGTGGGGTTATAAGACACCCGGATGGAACGAAGTTCTACGAGAGAGAGAGAGAGAGAGCTCTCTCTGACAGACAGAGAAACATGCGCATACCGCATGGCATACAACTATTACAAAAAGTGTCGTTACAACTTTTGGTCTTGATTCCATCTAGCCCCCTTTCGCAACGCGTGATAAGGAACTTCGTTCCAATATACAGATTTTGTTTCAATTCAATACAGAAGTGTTTCTATTTTAGCTGCATAAATATTCTGTAAGCGAATCACCCTTTGTAATTGGGCAAGTAAAGTTGCTAACTAGCAATGGAAATGTTTGTGATCCCCAGAAATACAAATTCGACTGTTGTTAGAAATTCGCTAAGATCGCCCGAGCTTCCTTGTTTTGTCCGATATAAAGTTTTGGTTTAACCCTTTATCTCTAACTTTCGTTTCAAGTTGTATTGTTTAATTTATATTTTAGTCCAGTTATAACAACCTAATTTATTTATTATTTCAATGCAGAAATCTTCTAAAAGATGAATGATGTTTGTGTCTATCTGTGAGATATTTTGTAATCACAACTTAAATTATATTTTAACTGAATATATTAATCCGCTCTTTTGTATTTAAACCTATTTTAGTATCGAAAATATGTATTATGTTTCATACTCTATACTAATATTATAAAAATGAAGTTAGCGTTAATCTCAGGAACTACTGGTCCGATTTGAAATATTCTTTCGATGTAAGATGGCCCATTTATAGATGAAGGCTATACATATATTATCATCATGGTAAGACTACCAGGAGCCGAGCACTGCAGGTAAAACCGCGGATCACAGCTAGTTAAATTATAATTTATAAACAATTAAAATGTTCGTACTTGTGTAACATTTTTTATATCAATATTCTAATATCCAGAACTAGTATGCAAATACCTTTAGATAATAATCTATTCGAAAATCCGTTGAATTGTGTTACGAAGCCGAGCGGGTTCACATAGATTGTACGATAAAACCAATTAGACCGGGAGATACTGACACAAAATTTCGAGTCATTTGTAACAGGATGGCGGTTCTACAGGGGTCTTAGTACGCAATGACAAAAAGAAAAACGATGGTGTGAACGCTGGTACCGGCGGCTTAGTCGCGTGGGCGTTAGTCGAACTCGTCGGAAAATAGCGAAAGTCAAACGATTTGTAACAGTATGGCACTTATTTTTCCTGTAAGTTTGAGGATCAACAAATATAAATACAAAATTTCAAAGATCTATGTGTTGGAAATCTTCACTTATATAAATTAATAATAAATTAAGTTTTCAAGTATGACAGCACTTTTTCCCCCTACTAGAAGTATGGCAAATATAATAATGGTCACATTTTATCAAATACTCTCCAAAAATCCAAATGCAATACTGGTACAAAAAGTTTGGCGAAATAAAAATTTTTTGCAGATTTTCGGCGGTATGGCGACCATTTGGAATCGTCCGAAAAGTATGGCATGGCGATTTTCGTAAATGGCTGCACGACGATAGTTACCTGTGCAAATGTTAGCCTGGTACAAATGGTTGAATAATTGTTTTATTTAAATCAACACATTCGCGTCGGTATGGCGGGCTGTAAGTCACACCGGAAAAGTATGGCATGACACTACCGCCTACTTCTTTTTTATGGGCTATCGGTAAATTCTAAAATTTTTGTGTTACAAATCGTTTGACTTTCGCTATTTTTCCGACGAGTTCGACAAACGCCCACGCGACTAAGCCACCGGTACCAGCGTTCACACCATCGTTTTTCTTTTTGTCATTGCGTACTAAGACCCCTGTAGAACCGCCATCCTTGTTACAAATGACTCGAAATTTTGTGTCAGTATCTCCCGGTCTAAATCATTCACACATGCCAAATGATTGCAACTTTTGTGTTAGGAAAAACGATTTTTAGTTCATAGTTTTTGGGTGATAAAAATTTGTTTGGCATTTTTAATTCGCCATATAACTGTTTTGGGTGATAAAAAATACAATAGTAATAGTAGTAGTAGTTATATGAAAAATATGAAAATATGAAAAATATTTATTTGGACCCACATTATAAAAAAGTTTACATACATGAGACACGACGATCGCCTAAACTAGGTACTAGACCTGTGCTATAGGCGATAATATAGTTAGGTTCAGTAATCTGTTACAATATCTAGTAGTTTTGTTTAGTTGAAATAGAACGAGATATTAGGTGTGCAAAGTTTAAAAAAAGTATTAAATTATTTAGTTTTTACTGCAGTTAATCTTAATCTCCAGTTTTAAATACATGAACATCGAAGAGAAGAGATCGATAAGCTGCATAAAATTAGTTAATTAGAGAAACAAAATATATGAGAGTCTCTTACTACGAGAGCTTCATTTTGATCACGCTTTATCTATTTTGATAAAACTTATGCCATTATGATATGCCTTTAAAAATGTAGTAGGTAGCATAAAAATAGTTTTAGCCACGCATAGTTGCATTTCTTATATCTTAGTGGTGTAGAGATATATTATGTATATATAGAGACTCAAGAGAGAGTATATTATTTTAATATGAAAACAACCACAGCATGGTGACCATAAAATATGTTCTCGAAGAAGCACCACTGCGTAATGAAGCGCATAAAATAAACAACGTATTGAAGTTTAAATACACGGTTATTACCAGTCATTAAAAAGGCGACCACCTGAGTCCACGTATTGCAGTCATCAGGGTAAGTGCATCGGTTGCGAAGTAATGAACTTCGGTATAATCGATACTTAAATGTTATTAGCTTTTCAACCGACTTCATGAAAACGAGGTTCTTCTGGGTTTGTTAGCTGCTATTGACTAGGTGAAGCGATTTTGATGATTCTTTTTTTTTGGTTGAAAGTGTCTTTTTTGTCCAGTTCTGACCATTTGAGGGTAGTTTAGTTGTTTGTTAAAAATTATTATGTGGCTGAGAACAAATACTATGCTATGGTTATAATAATTATATGTACTAGTTAGTGCGTGAATGGAATGCATTCAAGGAATGAGGTATTGTAGTATTATTATTAGTATAGCATTGTAGTATTTTATCATATATTTACTATGTACCTAGTGGACAGCTAAATACAAGGAAATTAGTTAATAAAGTTATTAAAATAAATTTATAAGCTTATTATATTAGTGAGCCGCTGGCGTTTCCACGAATGGATATATTAATTTATTTACAACTCCGTCTCTAGGCGTGTTAAATTTTTAGTTAAATTATAATTTATAAACAATTAAAATGTTCGTACTTGTGTAACATTTTTTATATCAATATTCTAATATCCAGAACTAGTATGCAAATACCTTTAGATAATAATCTATTCGAAAATCCGTTGAATTGTGTGACGAAGCCGAGCGGGTTCACATAGATTGTACGATAAAACCAATCATTCACACATGTCAAATGATTGCAACTTTTGTGTTAGGAAAAACGATTTTTAGTTCACAGTTTTGGGGTGATAAAAATTTGTTTGGCGTTTTTAATTCGCCATATAACTGTTTTAGTACAATAGTAGTAATGTGTTACAATAGAAGTTTTGTTTAGTTGAAATAGAACGGGATATTACGTGTGCAAAGTTTAAAAAGTATTAATTAATTTATTAAGCTATTGCATAGCTTTTATCTCAGACTTTGAGCGCGGCGATCGAATGTAAAAATTCCGTAACGAAAAAACCTAACACCCTCCACTACAACCGGCACAGCGATGCGATGCTATGCAATAGCTTTATCGCGGCAGTCCTCGAGTGCCACACGTATTTTTTATACTGCAGTTAATAATGAACATCGAAGAGAAGACACCGATAAGCTGCATAAAATTAGTTAATTTAGGCTTATTTACTTTAAGAGAAAAACCCGAATACTTAAGAGAAAATACTAGCATTTCTGAAACAGAATATATTGGAGTATCTCTACGAGAGCTTCATTTTGATCACGCTTAATCTATTTTGATAAAACTTATGCCATCCATACTAATATTATAAATGCGAAAGTAACTCTGTCTGTCTGTCTATTACTCAATCACGCCTAAACTACTGAACCAATTTGCATGAAATTTGGTATGGAGATATTTTGATACCCGAGAAAGGACATAGGCTACCTTTTATTGCGAAATATGTACCACGGGCGAAGCCCGGGCGGACCTCTAGTTATGATATAAACCTTTAAAAATATAGTAGCATAGAAGTAGTTCTACGCATATTTGCATTTCTTATATCTTAATGGTGTAGAGATATAGTTATGTATATACAGAGAGTCAAGAGAGAGTATATTATTTTAATATGAAAACCAAAGCATGGTGACCATAAAATATGTTCTCGAAGAAGCACCACTGCGTAATGAAGCGCATAAAATAAACAACGTATTGAAGTTTAAATACACGGTTATTACCAGTCATTAAAAAGGCGACCACCTGAGTCCATGTATTGCAGTCATCAGGGTAAGTGCATCGGTTGCGAAGTAATGAACTTCGGTATAATCGATACTTAAATGTCAGCTTTTCAACCGACTTCATGAAAACGAGGTTCTTCTGGGTTTGTTAGCTCGGAACTATTGACTGGGTGAAGCGATTTTGATGATTCTTTTTTTTGTTTGAAAGTGTCTTTTTTGTCCAGTTCTGACCATTTGAGGATAGTTTAGTTGTTTGTTAAAAATTATTATGTGGCTGAGAACAAATACTATGCTATGGTTATAATATAGATACTAGTTAGTGCGTGAATGGAATGCATTCAAGGAATGAGGTATTGTAGTATTATTATTAGTATAGCATTGTAGTATTTTATCATATATTTACTATGTACCTAGTGGACAGCTGAATACAAGGAAATTAGTTAATAAAGTTATTAAAATAAATTTATAAGCTTATTATATTAGTGAGCCGCTGGCGTTTCCACGAATGGATATATTAATTTATTTACAACTCCGTCTCTAGGCGTGTTAAATTTTCGTACTTAACATAAAGGAAGTCATTTAAAATATATTAGGTATTAAAAAAAAAATTGGTTGTCTGTAAAGTCGGTTTACTGACGATAGTTGAACGTGACAACGTCCGATTGTGCTTCTTTGTCGCTCGTTCCGCGCTCTCGCTTGCACTTCAAGCCTTACATGGAACGCCTCAGAGCGAGGTAACGCTGCATGAGTTATGTTTTTTCGTGCGTGCAGCCGGCTCTATCGAATTAGACGTTGTCACGTCAAAAATCCATAGATATAGATAAGCTTCATAACCAAATTCAACATACTACATATTAAATTAATATTAAATCAGCTAACTTTTCAAAGATTTCACAAAGTATCCCTAATATTAATTAATTAACCAAACAATATGTGAACAAAATTGTGGGTCAAACTTCAAAACAATTTCTATTTCCATACCATATTAATAATTTATGGAAAACTTCAAAATATTTCAACCTAGAGCAAACTACCCACTTATAATTACTATTTATAAACAAAGTATGCTTGAATATAAACTAAGAATTTCTTGGTAATTAAGAGCGTATGAAAATTTATATTGCAAGTTTTCTAATACCAGTTTAAGAGGCTATTAGATAACTGATATTGAAGAAATAATATCGATAGTCGTGATAAATGTTATATAGGTATTATTTAATAAGCGAACTTCTAAAATGTAGGTTTGTTATACAACCTTTTTTTAATAATATTATTTATGTTTAATATTATCTTGATATTATCAATAATCATATTAAAATATATATTTTAAAGTACATTATTTCACATCTTTTTTAGTAAGTTCATCATACATATAGTGATGCAAATAATTATTTAGGTAACTACGTATAAACTAAAGCATACAATATGGTTTTGTTTATAATTAATTGCATTAGCATACCTACATAAAAACGTTCGTGCAATGGAAATAATATATAGATTACAAGCTTTCCGCCCGCGGCTTGCCCGCGTTTTCAACGAAAAGCCGCATGGTTCCCGTTTCCGTAGGATTTCCGGGATAAAACCTATCCTATGTGTTAATCCAAGTTACCCTCTATGAGTGTGCTTAATTTCATTGTAATCGGTTCAGTAATATTTGCCTGAAAGAGTAACAAACACACACACATCCTCACAAACTTTCGCATTTATAATATTAGTAGGAAATAGAAAACTAAGTTTAATATTTAATATCCACCGTCAATTAACTGACTATTAAACTTGTTTGTTTCATAAAGTTATTTTTAAACGTTGCCAAATAAAACAATAATTTATCTAAAATTGAAAATTCAGAATATTTTTGTGGTAACCTCTGCTTATATTCCCTCGTAACGAAGTCAATTAAAATTTCTAACTGGCAAAACGTTTACCGCCAAAATTACAAGTATATCCACATGTTAAAAGAACTTTTATCGCATATCTGAACATTGGGCATTGTTATCTTTTAACTCTTTAAATAAAACGACTGATATGATTACAATATTCGATGAAAAAACATTCTTATTACGGTGGCGGAAATCTCAAATTTGGGTGTGCATTTATCAAATGCTTACCTTTTTCCTAAATGCTTATACTTCCGAACTGACAAGTATCTTGACCGAAATGAAAGTCATCGTGATAAAGTTGGGACACACGGTAGCTCATAATTGAGTTACCCTACATTTAACTTTTTCCCGGGACCGTATATTGCTTAAATAAAAACCTTCTCGAAAAGTCCTGATGCAAATTGCTTTTGACCGGATAATGTTAAAGGACTTTTTGTTTTCAGCTATGTAGGTATAGTATGGGAAATATTAAAGAATCGTCATATTATTATGTCAGTAGGTATAATGGTCAAAAAATGATTCACAAAATTAATTTATAGCTACACGAAAAGAAAGATCACAGCAAAACTTTTTCGGAATCAATAACTTTTTTTCATAATATTTCGCAATATTCTTTCACACAAAAACACAATTTTAAAGTCGATGAACTCGCCTAATACTTTATAAAATACGTCAATAATACCTTGAAACCTTCAAACTGATTTATGGTTCAAATATTCAGATCATAATATGGAAGATAGTTTATCACTACTATTATAAATTCGATGGCGACACGCGTATGGAATCATAAATTTAATATACCACGCTACGGGACACTAATTTATATTAAAGAAAATAACCCAAGGCTGAGAAATATTAAATATCTCAATTTACGTGTAATATATGGCAATTTGTTTAAAAATTAGTTTCTTTTTTTATATTTAGATAAAATTTTCACACCAAAATATATGAAAAGAATTTTATGAATGCTGTACCACTGAAATGTACTATTTCTGAGTTATATAGAGTCTTAGAAGAGATATATAGAGGGATTGTACAAGAAGTTTTGAGAACAAAACCGAATTAAAGTATTTTTAATATCTCATTTATTTAAATACTAGCGATCCGCCCCGGCTTCGCACGGGTGCAATGGCGGCCGGCCGGTACCGCCGCAAACGCTACGTCCCGCAATTTTTAAATCTGTAATATCTTCGAAAATATTCCCTTAAATCATACGGTGTAAAGGGGCCATATAGATCTATATTAAATGAACAATGTATTCAAGGTATTTAATTGGTTAAGGATTAATGCTGTATTGGTTAAAATCGCTTCGAAAATTAACCATTATTTGTCGTAAAAAGTAAATGACAAAAAAAGTTATTGTGGGTTATCCATAAGAGATAGACATATACCATCGCGAACTTTTCTGTAGACCTTTTCAATGTGTACAATACTAAGTACATTATTTTGATAAAACTCGTAGGGCCTGCGTTTGCAATGTAAGCGGAAAAAATGTAATTATTTTCGACATCACATTAGAAACCTCAAAAATAACAGTACTTCTCCACTATTTAATGGATGTTATTATACATATAAACCTTCCTCTTGAATCACTCTATCTATTGAAAAAAATCGCATCAAAATCCGTTGCGTAGTTTCAAAGATTTAAGCGTACAAACATACTTTATTTTACTTTAAAAACAAAAATACTTTATTGAGCAAAGGGACGTAGATAGGGACAGAGAAAGCGACTTTGTTTTATACTATGTAGTGATAGGCAAATCGTAGCTAGAACGTAAGTGCCCATCTAAGTGATCAGCCTTCTGCTCTACTAGAATCTTATTTAATTGCTCTTAGGGGATCGAAGTTCGGCCCTCTCGATTAGACGCTCACACGTAATAATTGGTGGTTAGAATATCTTTAAATTGGTGTATATTGTTATTTAATTATTTTAGGGAATGTTTATGAAACAAATATGTTAGTGCCCTTCACTAAACACTGAAAAGTTTGAGTGATTACCGTCAATTGAAATAGTACAACATTAACAATTAAGAATGTGATGGTTGTATTAATTATGGTTTATACCATGTCAGCAAGGAATAATTGGGACACATAATAACTTCTATATTACTGGTGCATTATATAAGTTACGAGTACGAGTTAATTTCTTCTGGTAGCTAAATTATTGGAGTGATATTCTCTACAAACATCTTTCCACCACTCGCTAGCTTCTCCTATATTAACACAAATAAATTAACCCCAATAAGAATACACAAGATGCGTAAATAAGTGACTTAATAAAAACCGGCGTATATTGAACGTCACGTGAGCGGAACGGCCGGGATGTGTCTTCCATCTGGCCGGCCGCCAATTCGTGCTTTATTATTGCTTAGTATATCATTCTTTTGCAATATATCCTTGACCATGCACTGCAGCCTGCGGTAAACTGTAATTTTGTTAAGCTGCACGACGCTGCTAAACTGCCGATGTTAATTTACGGGCCGGAATTTAGTTTTTGGGCCATTTTCGGTGTGTTGATTGAAACTGTTCGAGATTGTATAGCAGCTAGAGTATAACCACAGTATAACGAAGTATATTTAAATACTAACAAGAAACATAACAATACAACAAGAAACAAACAAAAGTACTTTATTGTGCACCAGGAAATAAAAATTACAAAAGCAAATATATAAAAGAAAGAGACACAGTTGAGCACAACAAGCGGTCTTATCGCTAAGACAGCGATCTCTTCCCGACAACCTGGAACAGACTAAATACTTTAGTAACAGGAGTAGCAGGACATAAAAAGTGGATTATTTATAGGACAAAGCATCCAACACAGCACTAGTGTAGCAACTTTTAAAGAGGGTGGAGACCACTTAACAACAGGTGGTCAACTTTCTCGTTTACATGCTTTTAAAACTGGTCGCTAATAATAAGAAAATGAATAGAGCATTGTTGTCTGTGTGTGTTGAAATAAATGTTTTCTTTCTTTACTTCTTATTTATATGAATCAAGATGTCCTAATTAAGCAGCCATTGAATTAAATATTTTTTTTCAATTAAATAACCTATTACTGCTCAAAACACACAAAACCAATTGTATAGTTTTTCAGCAGCCTGCCTGTGTATGCGAATTACATGGCGTCATACTGATTCGTGACCACATAGTAATTTCATTAATTAAAGGCAATAAAAGTAAAACATTAACCATGTTATGTAATTGCACTCATTTCGCATTACATCATTTGCAGGGTAATTTTTGAGATTCGGTCAGTGCATTTAATATTGTCATTATTTTGTTTTATTACTTAACACTATTTTTGAATTGGCTCTCGTTATAATATTTTATATACTCTCTCAATCGAGGCTCTAGTGGGAAAACCAAAATACAATCAAATGGAATAATAATAGTAAAAGATTTGTTTTTTTTTTTTCACATTAGACTTACAAAATACTAGGTAGGTTTATAATGTGTAAGTATAATATACCAATGTGAATTTTTATATCATGACGTATCAAAAAAATATTAAAAGAGCTTATTAATATTAACTTCATCACCTTTACATTTTTCACTAAAAGAAGCGTATATCGTATTCAAGATTAACCCATTTTCATAGGAAATTGGAAACACTCCAAATCGCGAATAGACATCGTCACATCGAAACTCAAAGTACGTTTTTATTATTACCATAAAATAACATCACGTCCCTATTTCCTAAGTGATAGGGAAAGGTTTATAAGAACATATTGCGGTTTCTGTATAAAACTTATGTACTAGAACAAAGGGTCCCATTATTATTATCATTTTCATTCATTCATTCATTCATTATTATCTAGGGGACGGTGCCATAATGCTAGGTATGCTAATAGATACCTAGTGCTGGTTATTACACTTGAAGTATTATTATGCAGTTACCTAGGCTTCGCCCGTGTTAATTTACGATATCTACTAACTACCTAATGATACTTATGAACTACCTTATGCATCAATTTACTTTTCACACTCCTCCTTCTCTGCCTCTTTTATTTATACTCTTACACTCACACACAAACACACACATGCACACACGAACACCATCGTATTACGTCTAGAAGAAGTCGTGAATCATTTTACACCGACGACTACTCCCAAGAAGCACAAAATTGACAAGACATAAAACAACTACACCCCATCCACGTCGGCCATAAACATTCCGTGGGCTCTTAACATTATTTGAACGCAGTATTGGCAAGATGTTCGCTATATAAACCGGCCCGATTTGGCTTCGTTCCTATGTCCGAACATAAATTGTACTGGACAACTGGTTCAGGTGACTTGCACGCTGGCAACACTGGCCCATCGTTATTATTATGGTAATTGATAGTATGCTGTGGGAATTTGTTATTATGCTGTAATATTGAATGGGGGAATTATTGCTCTTTATAGAAATACTTTTCCTAGATTCATTCAGCTTGGATTATCTGTAGTTCTTTCGCTTGAAATTCCCTTTTCATAGAACTTCTGTATTGTCATATAACAAGCCATGTAATGCAGCACTATTGCACGCCTCATAAGCGAAGCGTTGAGGTGGGTACTACTGTCACTTCGCGCAAAACATCTGATTTTTCAAACTTAAAATGTCTTTATGTATCATACATTGCACTTGTAAGATAATACATACACACACATATTAAGAAAAAACACTATCTTTAACGTTCATGATATTTTTGATGTCATTTTTGTTATTTAAACTAGTTAAAAAACAGTTTAAAAAAGTTCTGTCTTGGACGTCCGTGTGTCTGTATGTGCGGATCCTTTTTCTTGTTAACACGATAGCGACCAAAATACTTTACTAATCGAGTCTTTTTTTTTTCTCTTACGCTTGAGTATGCTCAGGAATAGAACCCTTTCATTTTTCAGGGTCTGATTCGATGTGGTTTAATTGTTATTAAATAAACAAAAATAATAATTAATAAATATTTATTAAAAAAAAATTATGAGGCGTGCACTTTTGGATTTTCCAAATTATTTTTCATTATTAATATGGGAATTAATAGATTGTAGTAGTATATTATTACCATTTTAAACTTTCGTGGAACATGTCAGCTTTTCACTCTCGAAAAGATTGTACTAACTTAACTATTTATAAACGAATATGTTTTAATCGCATAACGATGTGCTATAAATGTCTTCATGAAATGTTATTTCATATAAAGTGGTTTTCACGTGAAAAAGGATATTTGTTCTATCTAAACACAAATATTTTCGTTGTGGTAGCGTTTGCTTGAATTTTTACGTTTCCATAAGAATTTATAAATAAAAATGCTCGTGTATATACAGTCTATGTTGAACTGAATTTCAAGTCAATCTACTGACTACTTTCCAATTTTTGCGGACACCAGCATAGGGAAGTTGAATTTTTAAATAAAAAGGAGTTTGTGTAGAGTTTGAAACACGATTTCAAATTCTACATTTGATTTATGCAATACAGTTCAATAAGCTTTTACAATATTGTGTAACTGCACAGTTCAAAACTTTTGGATATATCTGTCAGTGAAATGACAGAAAATGTATCAAAGTATACGCAGTGCTGAATCAAAATGAACTTTATCAGTAATTTGTGAAAGTGGTCCTTGTATTTTTATTCAATTATCATATTGTCGAACTCTATTTTTTTCCTTTGAATTTTTCGCGAATGTACGATTAATAAAATATTTCAACATTTTTCAATTTTCAAAATTATTTATAAAATTTCGATACTTAATGATTTTAAACGTATTTCAAATACACAGTCCGTTCAATATGTTATTTAATTCTACGGGTTGCATATTTCCTAGAATACGGTCACAGTCTATTTGCTTGAAACTTTACTCCAATTTAGCGCAAGGATTTTCCAGGAATCGAAAAATGTTTAATAATTTTTAACTCACTAACTGAGAATGTTTTAAGCCGAGTTTACCAACCCAATCAACTTTGATTGGGTTAGTTATTTAGAAAACAAGGAATTTAAACTCTGCAACATATTTAATCTAGTTTTTTTACTGTTAAATTAATTATTTTTTAAAGAAATAAAAAAAATCTAACGTAAACCTTTCAAAAATAATTGTTCTGTACGTCGCAAGTGAACTAATAATAATATGAAGTACAATTAAACCAGAAAATGTGTTTAGCAACAATGACACTATAAAAATATTTTTCATATTGTATCAGTTTAAGCGTTATCAAAAAATAACATTCCACAGTGTAGAATTTGACAACCTTTTTGAATGGACAAAGCAACGTGCAACACTTTTAATACAAAACCCGCTTCATTATGTACAAGTTTTGTATTTTCAAGTATCATCACTTCCAATCATATTTAGTTACACAGTTGCTTTTATACACCTGAATGCAGTAAATTAAAAACGTAATTTATTTCAACGGATTTCGAATCATTTCAAACAGGTATTTTATTATTAACTAGATTTCCGCCCGCGGCTTCGCCCGCGTTTGCAAAGGAAAACCCGCATAGTTCCCGTTCCCGTGGGATTTCCGGGATAAAAACTATCCTATGTGTTAATCCAAGTTACCCTCTATATGTGTGCTAAATTTCATTGTAATCGGTTCAGTAGTTTTTACGTGAAAGAGTAACAAACATCCATACATCCATACATCCATACATCCTTACAAACTTTCGCCTTTATAATAGACATAGCAGCATTCTCTGCATTCCGCTTTTAACAAACGCAGATATTCATGGCGATGGGAAGGCCTTAAATAAATGCCAATTTACATATTTACACGTGAATGAAACCAATCACGTTATGTTGGTAATATATTAATATTTTGTATGAATGGCTACAATTAAGGTAAAAGTGGAAATAAAATTGTGTGTTTAGAATTTGCACGTTTATTTAGTCGTGGATAATGTGGGTAGTGTTGTAGTTAATGTTAAATTATTTGGAATATGTACACTACACATAATGTTTAAAATGGGATGTATGTTTCTTTATAAAAGTATTCTTGTGTATATGAAATTAAAAAAATAAGTTCAATTTATTACGTATAAGCTCTATTTTTATGTAATCTTGGTAATGGTCAAACTTAGAACATAATATTAAGTACCTGAACGTTTAAATTACTAAATAGCTTCTGACTTAACCATGAAATAAATTTTCATTGCATCACTGGTTTAGCAAAATAAAAACAAACATTTTGATTAAACAACGTAAATGAGACATGGAAACGTTGGACATTTTCGGATATAAACTGCCAAATCCGACTAATCTTACCTAGAGTGGGCATGGCATTAGAGATATCAATGACGTCGCATTTTAAAAACTAATTTTTCCTCTACCGATGATTAAACTTTTGTATCAGAAAAGATGAATATAATAACGATCTTATTTAATGTGGACTGAACGCGTTTTTCGAAATAAAAAGTTTAATTAATTAATATTACGAAGTGTAGTAGTTATTAACAATCTTAGTATCGATGACTACCAAAAATGCATAAAAAAGTCAAATCCAAATAGACCCAAAGATCCAAAAAATCTGGCAACCAATAGTATTAGAACGAAAGCAATATGGATGACGAAATCCCGGCAACTTTGCGGTTTTTATATTTTTTCAGATTTATCCAATTATTCTTATCAGTTTTTCGTAGCGAGATTGCACCGGATCGGAAAAGTAATTTTACCTGTACGGTTTCGTTTGACGTTGCTACTGGGTGCTGTAAAATATTAACAAAAATCTTCGATGAATCCAACCAACGTTGGATCAATCAAAACGTAAGATAAGCTTTTATTTGTACAAGTTCTCGGAGTAAAAAGATTACTGAATTTATTTTGAGGACTTCTAGGGTCATTGTATTTTGTTGTAGGTACAGTCATTGCTGGTACTTTTGATAAAAGACTGGTAAAAGCAGTTTTTATGAATTTTATGAAATTAGTTATTATGAATTTATTTACTTAAACTGCGTTCATTTTAAACAGGTATTATCCAAACCGTTTTCTATTTATTATATTTTGAAGTAATATGCTTCAACTGCTCTATTCATCTCCTATTAAATTTTAAAGTAATATATTAGGTACTTCAAATCATACATTCACAAAAAATCTCTACAAGCAGATCGAGAAATCTGTTACTGTCTTATCAGTTATAAGAACAAGGGTCTCAAGTAGGTGATGAATATCCCTTTAGTTAAAAACTAATCAATCACTGGAAACAGCTGACGTGCGAGATTCCGCGTCTGAAACGCTTTGCTTTTTGTTCCTCCCGTAATGGACAAGTGGCGAGACGTTGCTCTTAATATCTGTTTCTTTATCTATAAGTTTAGGTACTAATATTATAAAGAAAGATTTGTATGTCTGTATGTTTGTAAAAAATTGACTCATAAAGCACGGACGAAAGTCCATCTTTAGCTATACACTATAGGTTAGTACAGATTTAGATAGAGAATATCCGTCCAAATATAGGTTCATCACCAGAATAATACATGAGCTATAGAAATACTTGATTTTGCACGTGGGTTCGTTCGCGGGTTATACCGCGCGGTACAGCTAGTATACCTATAATAATTATTATGTTTGTTTGGATGTTTGGTAGATCGCGCTGATTTGAAACATTATTTCAGTGATTGCTAATCCATTTATCAAAGAAGGCTATAGGTTATAATCATCACACTAAGATCAATTGGAGCAATACGTGTAAAACCGCGGGCACAGCTAGTTATCTAAATAGTGTTATGGAAATATGTGTGGTAAGTATCAGTCGTATTTAGTCGTTTTACCATAAAAATAATATTCGGGCAAATCACACTAATATTCTGTTCATGTTACATAATTAGTAAAATCGGTGAATATAAAGTCCCTTTTACACCAGTCAGTTTAAATGTAGTAGTAATTATAGCAGTGTAGTTGTAGTAATGTACTTACACAAATAATATATTTTCTCTAAAATAAATATTAAACTGGATATCTAAGCTAAAATTTCCCACAGAGAGCATCTCTTTAACGGTAAAAGGAAGGATGAAAATCAGTGCATAACTTTGAATACTCCGTTAAGTCTCATGAGGGCTAGTCTCTGACCTCTGGAAGCGAATAAAAGCTTATACATATTACCCTTCTGTATGATTTTGCCTTAATTCCTTTTACTGTGGAACATGTTAATATAAAGTGGATATTATTTTTAAATTCCTTCAAGAGATTTTAAGTTGAAATATTATACGTATAAATTATATGCAATAGTATTAAAATAATAATTGGCTAATGATTATAAAAAAGGTAAAACATCGCTTCAAATAAAATGAAAATATTTAACTAAGAGCAAAATAGAAAGAACAAAGGAATACATAAATAACGAAGAACAAGATCATATTGCTAGGATAGCGCAATCTACTAGACACACTGGTGAAAAAAAAAATATTATTTTCTTTATTAGACAGCATTTATAGGCACCAATACTTAAAACACGTATAAAACATTTACTGCATAAATACAGTTGCATCATAAAACTATAATAACAATGAAACGGTGTTTTATTTTAAATTAACAGTGTTAACTTTTTGTATATTGGACATTTATGAAACATGCTCCACGTAATAAAATTACTGAGCCAGTTTAAAGTTATTAACGGGCAGTTACTTTTAACAGCGTTTTTTATTGTTAACTCGATTCATATACGAGATGATAATCGTAAATGTGTTGATGTTTTTAATTCGTTTTATATGCAATATTTCAATAATGGTATACTTGTTGCCACATACCGAATGCACAGAAAAAACATTGATAAAAATTATTTTACTGCTCAAACGTAATTGATACATACTAGGGTAGCAAGAAATTATGAGTAGTTATCTTTCCTAGGAATCTTCAAATAGAGGCATTCACACGTATTCTTTTGTTTACTAAATAAACTCATAGAAATAGCTTATAAATCTTGCACTGCAAGCTTTAACTTTCAATCGACTGCAATACTTCAAATTTAATCAAGTCGGAACTTCTTTAACCATATAGGGAACTTGGTCGTACCGAATGAAGTTTTCGACGATAACACGAAGCAAGAACTAGCAGTTTCTAGTCTGTGATACTTTGGAGTTGAACCGTGGTAGCATGGGTGGGAGGAATGACGTCACGTTTTGACTTTGGAAATTTGTCATAGAGCTCATTCATGGATATTGTTGTGTGACTTCTTTGTTCACTTTTAGAAAGTATTGATATAAATATATAAAAATTGCAATACATAAAAAATATTAAAGCCTGGCTGAATTTCAGGCAATTTTCTATCGTCTTTTGATTTAATGCGAATGTCTGTTTTTCTTCATATCCTTCCAGATTTAACTGCAATCATTTAAACTTATAATGATGCCATATCTAATAATATTATTCAGGTCCAATAAAATAAAAAATCTACCTACCTATATCCGCTTGTCTTTTGCGTTTTGATCCAAATGGCTCGAAATGGCAAAAAGATTTACAAAATGTTCTAAAAGAATATTCTACTGAAAACAGAACTCAATTAACTTACCTATAACATGCAGAACGAGTTTATAATTCCTCGTCGGCGACACTTTGAAATCGACCCTGCAGCGGTACAGTGCGCGGTCGGTGGGGATAACGTCGCGGATCTTGAGCGCGGAATGCGGGGACGCGTGCCACCGGGCGCGCCCCGCGAGCGAAGCGTCGGCCCAGTGTGCGGTTGGGCCTTTCATTCTGCCGTCGTAACTGAATCAAATAACAATAATAAGTATCAAGGTCATATTGTTTCATAATTATTATAGTAGAGTCAATGTCAAGTGTGTAGTACTATTGATATGATAAAACATTTCCCACATAGACTCTATCATAATATTAGGATATTGAACTTCCTTTTTTGGCAAAACTCCTTCGTGTTATAAAAGTTGCGCTCCATGTAGTAGGTAGGTATCCAATACATATTTTCTTTAACTGATAGGTATTATAGTAATATAAATTGTTTTCTGAAAAGTGAAAAGTCATTACGGTACAGGAAACTAAAAGATACTTCCATGGAGCAACAAAACAAGAGAATTTAATGTCATTCCATTTTATTTACGCCGCACCTTGGTTAAAGTCTTGTCAGCTTAACAATTTACGTAATAAGCGAATCGCAACATCTCTGTTTCCTCGCAGCGAGCTATATAAAATACGGGAATTAAGAAATCAACAAACAAGTTAAATAATTGACGTCGTACCGCTTATTCCTTACAATATTATCTCGAGCCATTTATTCTCCAAGTTTCGGTAGAAATTCGCGTGAAGCTAGCTATGCTTTCAAATATAAACGTTTCGACTCATAAATATTTCATAACTAAGCGGGCTTTAGGTGCCTTCCTAACTCTTAAACGAAGTTTCGGAATGTAATGCCGATGTAATGAAGCATTGGATTGACATGCTATTGCTTTGAATATGTTGGGAAATTAGGTCAAATTTTTACCTAATTTGCATTATAATTGGATACCGTATTCATATGGTATTACAATTCAACATATCACAGAAGGATATAACGTTACGGTTAGTTAAAAATATTATATACTTGTGATACCTAAATGGTACCAGATATTTGTTTATACTGTGATTCTACAATTTAGGTATCTGTGAAATAATAAGAACTAGTCACTATTATGGTTACCTACTAAAGACGTAACAGCTATGTCAAAAAGTCGAGTCGATAATACCCGAGCAACAAGCAAGAGTTTATTCTTCGTTTATTACACAATTGTTGCAGAAAGAAAAAGAAAACAAATGAGGGTACATTTTAATAATTTCACACATTGACAAGTAACAAATAGTGACATAGTATCTCATATACATGCATATATTCAAATATTAAACAGCTCCTCGGGTTATTACTTTAACGGATACTTTAATTAGAATTTCCATGACCGATATTAGAAATATCTGTTATATAAAATACATTTCCCATTCTGACTATCTGAAGCTACTCAAGATTTTATTAAAACATCTAAGAATTGTAAAATTTAGCTGAAAACTTTTAGTTTTGAATTGTTATTCATTTATTTATTGGCTATTATAAAAACTTCTTCATATAAATATTTCATTTACTTGTTCGTTCATTTTGTTCAATTCAATTAATTCTGCCGCCATACCACCAAAATAAATATTATGATTATCATAACTTCGATATTTAGTAAATTATATCTAAGAGGCTTTGTAGCTTTCTGCCGCAAGCCTTAATGGTATAATTATTTGCCATCTGCGGTGTCTTTACAAATCACAGCTAGTTACTTGTAACTTTGATATAACTGAATTAATGGGATCGAGGTAGGTCTCGTGCTCATGTAAATTGAAAACATGTTGCTCAATGTTTTAACATATTCAATGTACTTGTGAATATTAAAACATACTTGAATAAAGAGCATATCCTATCCTACTAATATAATAGCGGCAGTACACATGGGGCCAAGGCGTTGGGCCAACGTGTTGGGAAAAAAATGAAGGATATCAAGATTCCTGTTCACACATTGGCGTACTGATCATTCTGCATTGGCGCTTCAAAGATGGACGTAGTCCGTAGAAGTTCTTGCTACCGCGGCAATTTATTTATACAGTGCGTTTAATTATTACGTACATGTGCACCAATAACAATGAGTGTACTCTGCCGTCTGCGATGATACCATTTTCCAATCTCTATTTTCCTTTCTTTTATTTCTGTATAAATAAAACATTATTAAAAAATATGTTTAGATTTTTTCAAATGTTTAAAATGTGTACATTTTACATTTAATTTAATTTTAACTACCTATAAAACGAAACTTTAAAGATTACGGACGGATGTATTGATTGGTGATATTTGATAATATTATTTATGTAATAAAGCACAATTTGATCAAAATCATGCTCATTGTATATTGTTTTTAATTTTTAAGAACAAGTAACTGTTTCATACTATTTTACTCATTTTATAAATATATTCATTTTTTTATCGAAAATGTATGAAAGTGAGTTATGAAAAACATCTAGAATAATATAATATGTAAATAGAAAATAAAACATCTAATTTATTGAGTCATATGGTTTTTATTTTTGTGTAGTTCATGCCGTGGATTCCAAATTATTCCTTCATGTCGATACAATTCTACGAATTGTAAAACCTCATTGCTTGTCCACATCGGCGCCGCCATCGCTATCGGAACTTGGAAACGTAAATTTCATTGACGCGCAACGATACTGTCTCCGCTGACGAGTAACAACAAACTGAACAAGACACCAACGTGTGAACGCTGTTTGCGGAGCGCGCCAAGATCCTTTGAAGTGTGCACAAAAAACCGACAACATTCGGTTGGCCTGCCAATATTGGCGCCAACTAGGCTAATGAAGCTAATAGCGGCAGTACACATGGGGCCAAGGCGTTGGGCCAACGTGTTGGGAAAAAATGAAGGATATCAAGATTCCTGTTCACACATTGGCGTACTGATCATTCTGCATTGGCGCTTCAAGGATGGACGTAGTCCGTAGAAGTTCTTGCAGCCGCGGCAATTTATTTATACAGTGCGTTTAATTATTACGTACATGTGCATCAATAACAATGAATGTACTCTGCATATCTGTCTGCGATGATACCATTTTCCAATCTCTATTGTCCTTTTTTATTTCTGTATAGGTAAATAAAACATTATTATGTTTAGATTTTTTCAAATGTTTAAAATGTGTACATTTTACACTTAATTTAATTTTAATTACCTATAAAACGAAACTTTAAAGATTATATAATATTATTATATTAAATGATAATATTATTTATGTAATAAAGCACAATTTGATCAAAACCATGCTCATTGTATATTGTTATTTAATTTTTAAGAACAAGTAACTTTTTAATACTATTTTACTCATTTTATAAATATATATTTTTTTTATCGCATTGTATGAAAGTGAGATAAGAAAAACATCTAGAATAATATAATAAATAGAAAATAAAACATCTGATTTATTGAGATTGGTTTTTATTTTTGTGTAGTTCATGCCGTGGATTCCAAATTATTCCTTCATGTCGATACAATTCTACGAATTATAAAACCTCATTGCTTGTCCACATCGGCGCCTCGGGCCTCCATCGCTATTGGAACATGGTTAAACGTAAATTTCATTGACGCGCAACGATACTGTCTCCGCTGACGCGTAACAACAAACTGAACAAGACACCAACGTGTGAACGCTGTTTGCGGAGCGCGCCAAGATCCTTTGATGTGTGCACAAAAAACCGACAACATTCGGTTGGCCTGCCAATATTGGCGCCAACTAGGCTAATGAAGCCAACATACCGCCAAGTAGCTCTCTACACGTTGGCCCAACCCGTTGGCCCAACACGTTGGCCCCATGTGTACTGCCACCATAACATACCGCCAAGACGTAGCTCTCTACACGTTGGCCCAACCCATTGGCCCAACACGTTGGCCCCATGTGTACTGCCACCATTATAAATGCGAAAGTTTGTAAGGATGTGTGTGTGTGTGTGTGTTTGTTACTCTTTCACGCAAATACTACTGAACCGATTACAATGAAGCTATTTTAAAATAAACACGACTCTAAAAATTTAAATACAAAAGAGTTACTACTACATATCTTTATATTGTGTACGTGTATTATAAATGATAATATTTAAAGTTTTCGATCACCACGATCTTTGTAATCCTGGTCCTAGTTATAATAAATATCTTCGACTGCTTCTGTTTACCTAAGCTTCTTGTTCAATAGACTTATTCACATTACATAACTCGACAATAATCCTATCGTCAAACTTATTGCCTGAACTTATCATCCTCCCTTAAGGTTCACATTCCCGTGCACGTACGCCTTATTTACAACTTCCAATGAATTTATCACGTACTACAATTTCGTAAGTATGAAGGCAATATAACCTCTATATATTTACTAATACCCATCGATCATTAGACCATACACTCAACAGGCTTACTATAATATTCATCATAATCCATCATGCGACATTTTTCTTAGAATAGTGACACTGATCAAAGTTAATATAATTGATATTGGATTAATAGATTGACGTGTGGGTCGAGTTGAGTATGAAAATGGGTTTTAATAAATTGGTGTTAAAAGCATTATTAGGTTTATGCCTTTATATGAGAACTCTCATCATAAATTTGTGGTTTATGTGTAAAGTAAAAAGTGTTACCCACTATTTAAATAAATTTATACAAAAAATAAAACGGTATGGTTTCTCTATAAACAGCTAGTTACCTATGTCAAGTCATTGAATAGTGTACGGACAATTATTATATTTTTGAGACTTATACTAACGAAGGAATTTTTACATATCCTTATAATATTATATTCACATTTTAGGCCTTCTATGATAAATTAATATAAGTGAGTTTATATTAAAAGCACGACCCACTTCCATTATTCGTATTTCCTTTATTTTCATAGATATTGGACCAAGAATTCCTTTCTTTGAATTGTATTGTGTCAATATTATCGAAGCGAAGGCCAAATTATTTTATTAACTTATTTCCATAGAAATGAGCAATATATTCAATTCAATAAAACAATATTTTGTTGTACCTAATTGTTTATATGAAACATGTAAAGCCGTAAAGTTGTGTATTGATAAAAATCCCTTTTTATGTGAATTGAATTAAAAAATACTTGTATGGATTGCATTTATTTCAATGCCTAATCCAGCTAGCAGTTTTCAGGCCAACAAAACGTTGATATTTTCATGATATTTTCTATGTTACGTAGATATTAAAACAGATGAGAGAAAGATTAATATCTAGTTTAATATAAATCACCAAAAAACAAGACAAGACCATAACGTTCACACACTACCGTAAGCATTTTAAAATTCACCTGTATAACTTCAGTGTAAAACGTCGACACCGCAGCTTGAACCTATAATAGCGGGAACTATAAAAGAACTCGTATCTAGTCCACACACAATCAGAGACAAACAAATAAGCATCCACTAGAGAATTGAACAGGTCAGCAATAATGTGGTAACAGTTCATTTTACGTAAGCACTCCCTCAGCGTATAGATGCAAATTTGTATGGGATATTATCTTTGCTACGTACTTGGAGTTGGTTTAAATAATTAAAGCGCTTTAGTAAATTGCTAAGCGCTGCGTCCGAGTGCAGGTGAATATGCTATGTCCATCTTTTTGCAAAATTCCGTTGTAATGTGTGCGGCATTTTGTACCTACTTAATAATCAGATTGACTATCATATCTACTATTATCATACCATTTTAAATATAGATTTTCTATTACAGAATAAAATAAAAAATATTGCAAGAAGTTATACTATTATTTTAATATCTTTTCATATGTGAAATATAAAAGTCTAAGAATTTATAGCAAAACTTGTGCGCAGTTAACCTAATATTATTTCAGAAAAGAAACGCAATAAATTTGAATATCTGACATACTGATATAATATTATATGGTATAATATAGATATTTATGGTATACTAGCTTTTGCTCACAGCTTCGCCCGCTTGCCGTTTAGGCATGAATAGGTAGTATAATGAGTTATATACCTTTTGATTACCTCGATTGAGATATTTTTTATTAGTATGCATTCAAATAGAGAAAAAAAAATCAGAAGCTCTACTTAAATTTTTATGCGCTTTCCACAAAGCTTTCGCTCGAAACAAACACACACATATTGTATTATGTTACAGCGATGAATATAACGTCATACACTACCAAAAATCAAAATGAAATTCACACAAGCATGTATTTCAAGAATCTCATGCTAGATTCACAATGGCGTCGTTATGCCATTTTCTCGAATATTCTACACATTCAACGTTACAATTTCTTCGGGGTCGTGTCGAAACTAATTTGACATCCGCACGGAACGGCCATGCATAACAAATGTGCTGCTGAGTGATGTATAAAATATGCACGCATTGCCTGATTGTGATTTACTCGGCTTTGCCTCGCATTGTTATATGATGACGTGTCATTACTGGCCCATATTTTTGGGCAATTGACGCAAGCGGCTTTTAATGAATCGGCCGTTGGTTGAAAGTCGCTGACCTTTGTGTTTTTCAGTAGCAAATGGTTTATTTGGCTTATCTCTGTATCTAGTAGGTACTATAAGTAATTTAGTACTAGATCTTTATCATGTTTTCTTTACATTTGTGCTCAAATTAAAACTATTTGAGTAATTTATTAATATTATAGCTTCCTGAGTTTAACAATTACCATTCAACACTCATCTAAACAATTTTGCACGTGCAAACTTTATTCAAGCTTCTATTATAAGTAATACAGAATTATGAAAATGAAGGTATATTATTAGCTGTGCTCATTCTTTAGTAGATTAATTTATTTATAATTGAAATGCACGTTTTGAAAGCTTTCTATTGCAGAAGGCTTCTTTTACGGGTATCGGAGCGTCACTAATCCTTATTAAGCTGTTATGGACGCAAGGGTCCTTTTTTAAAACAGCCGTTTTTACCTTCTTTGCATTTATTCTTCAATAAATGTTTATTAAAGTGTGAATTCATTTTTTTACTCAAATAAAACTTAGGGACCTATTTATAGATTAATACACACACATAAAACCCTTAGATAAATCGAGGTTTAATTTAAAAATAGAAATAAAGGATGTTTGAACGAGATAACAAGCATGCTCATTTTAACAAAAGTTATTTTCCAAAAAAAATTGTATGATGTGGTGATCAAGGATATCCAAACTAACTATTTAATCAATTTTTTAATTCGATTACGAAATCGGTAAACAGTAATTTTGCCTTTACTTCAGATACCTACATCGTAGTACCATAGTACAGGTGCAATTTGTCCCACGCTCAAAAGCACATCGGACTTCATTTTGCCCAACACTGAATATTGGAAAACCTTAGATACCTCGAGTGCCTCTCAATCAAACCATTGAAGCGCGAGTTCAAACTATCCGCATAGCAACAAGCCTTATGTATTTAGCATCGGCTGTGAAGCACTCGAACCGCTTCAAGATCCATAAAAGCAAACTTTTTAAATGGTTCCCGAGCAAGCACATAATGTGCAGAATAACAGCTATTAAACTTTCAAAGTCACGTTTCTGTTATAAGTGGATGATACATTTTTGATGTGTCGACAGGGACCAATGGTGAACGTAAACTGCGGTTTTTATATTTCACGCGACGGAAGCATGTTAAGGAAAACGTAAACTATGAAAAGTCGCTGAAATCCTGAACAACGTGAAATATTTCAAGGGCTTATTACACTTTGGTCGGTTTAAGGGCACTGACTTTCGAAAGTAGAGTAAAATGTTTTAAACTTTCAGTTTAACATTTTTGATGTTTACTTTTGAAAAGTTAAACTGATGCGAGATAGAAATTCTCACGTAGACAGCGTTTAATAAAGAAACACGAATAAAAGTGCCAAAATTGCTTCATACTTTCATCGTGAAAACTCGGTTATACGTCAAAAGATCAGCACAACGCAGTCTCGTACCAAAAGAACGTTCAACACTATACTGTAAAGCAAAGCAATTTTTAACACAAGCACGTATTTACACTGAAACACACATACAAGCTAATTAAAATTTTCTACTCAGACGCAAATGCACGCACCAGTTTCTCCTGTACAGAATTCTAAAAACCTACCATTGAGGTTTTAATAAAGACGGTTTAAAGTACGACTACAAATTTGACGATTGGCCCACTTAGTAGAGTAATCTCGTTTATGTAAGCCTAAAACCTCCGAACGAGCGTCGCATGTAAAACCGACCCTAAGTAGCTTCAACATGGTTTACATTTCACTGTAACACAGAATAAGACTTTTTGATTTAAATGTGAGAAATAAAACAGCAGGTGGAGGTTCTCTTTATCCTTATTAGGAAAATGAGTTTTTATTCTTTTGAAATGCAAGACTCTAGACCATCGGGAAAACGATATACCCTCATAATATAATGTAAGAGCTCTGGTAATATTAATCTTCCGTAGAATTGAATCCATTGTTCTGTATATTGTAAAGAATTTGAAGTGTAAGTAATGCTATCGCTTTCGAGCACCTTTTGTACGTTTATATAAAACTAACGGTCCGCCCCGGCTTCGCCTGTGGTACAATTTACGTTTTCTCTACATAAGAACCATCCTCGTACTTCAAGGAATATATAATAAAAAAAGAATTATCGAAATCTTTTCAGCCGTTCACACTACACAAGAACAATCAAACCAAGTTTTCTCTACATAAGAACCATCCTCGTACTTCAAGGAATATAATAAAAAAAGAATTATCGAAATCGGTCCACCCGTTCACGCGTGATGTCGTGACAACGGAAAACGGGTTCCATTTTTATATACACAGATATCACATTAAACAAATCTTCTTAAAATTGTTTGATATCAGGTTGTAATTTGAACTTTAAATTATTATTACAATTCGCAGAATGCCCTACGAGTATTTTATATTTAAATGAATTTAACGTGCTATTTGTTTACATATAATATTATATCATTTTATTCGCACCATTATTCACGTAATATTTATTTCCAAGATATCAAAGCGAATGTAGTAAAACTTTGTTTTGCTATTTTGATATAGGTAAGGGTTTATCCTAAAGGATAAAAGGGATCTTAAGAGGCTTACACTCGTCGCGTCTGTACAAAGATGGTATTTGGCCCACAAAATGTAGCGCGTTAAAATTGTTCAAATCTTAATATAATATACTACGCATATAAATCTGAGTATAAATAATTTAGGTTGATGGTGTCTTCTATTATCCACTACTTACGAAGTATATTGTTAAATAATTATTCTTTGAATTTTGTTGGGAAAATCGTATATTTTGCGCATTTCGATTACAATTATTTATTAATGTTATTTGATATTTATTTAACCTAAAAATAAAATACCATAAAAACGCGCCAAATTAGTAATTACAACAACGATTGCTGTGGACAAGTCAGTGCAGGTAACACATTCGCATTAATTATCTAAAGCTGAGCTTTTGGAAAGATTTGAGTCAATTTTAAAGTAGCCGCTGTCATCAAGCAAGGTTTAGTTAATAAAATTATGAATCAAAATGATGGCAATACAACATTGCCAATTTTATTAATGAAAATAACAAATAAGATTTAATTTGTAACTAGTAACTACACGTTGCTACTTATTATCATAAGCTCTCAAACCACTACAAAAACAGTACAAATAATTTCAAGCAAAACTCTCACAAAAACGTTCTCTACTTACAAAATTGTAGAGTCTAATATTTTAATTAAGGTTTGTTAGGAAATATGACGTTAATTTTCACTCCAAAGTACATTGAAAGAAATAAACAGTTATGACGAAAAGTAGGTTGCGGGTATTGATTTTTTCTTTCGTTTAAATCTCTGTATAACAATGAATTGTCTTTTTTTGGAGGATGATCTAGATTCACTGTTTGAGGTATTATATTTATATAAGTCTGAATTACAATCCTTTTGATCATCTTTATATTTATTTAATATTTGGATTAATAAACCGTGCTCTGACTGGTCCTGTAGTCAAAGTCGAAGTCAAATTTTCGAAAATTTACTTGCATCTTTAGTATTATGCAAGTACTTTCCCTCCAGGGCCCATCGAAAATTTCCACACTGTATATGCACGTCAGTTTTATACCACACATCTAGTGGAACCACGGTCTTTTAAAGCTCATATAAAACATAATACATTTACCTGTATATAGGCACGTCATCTTTATACCAGACGACGAGTAGCAGCGCGTCAGGAGGCTGCGGTGACCGAGTGTCGCAGGGGAGTGTCGCGTCACCACCGGCCACTGCTGACAGATTAACTGAGTCTAAAGACTCCGCTCTGACACTCGGGCCTGGTCGCAGACCTGGAAGGGAAAGGTGTATCAGATTTGGAATAATTGGTTCATTGGGAAAATAGTTATATGAAGGTGAGAACACGAGGGTAAAGAAGTAAATTGGTGTAAGAGAAATCAAACTGAATTGTAGTTTTACTTATTTATGTACAATATAATATAATGTCTCAATTAAAAAATGGAGTTTTATCTTCAAAGAATATCATTGAATGTACATAATATGCCTTAAAATAGTAGGTAACTGTTTAATTCAACAATCCACTCAGCATAATATGCATGATATTATATTATACCAATATCACTAGATTACTTAGCAAGTCTTATCAATCTATAGGTACTCAAGTTTATCAAAATAGTTTAGTTTAAATATTAAATTTATATAGATAATATTATAGCTAATCAGTATGCGTGTCAACGTGGTTTAACACTGAAAAATATTTCTATGCACAATATTAACCACTATAGGGAAAAGCTTTTAAAATTTTTACGAAACAGTAATTGCATGAACTTTGAAATTTCATTTAAATGTCACGCTCACCTTTTTTGTAAATCTATCTCGCTGATTTAATTAATTAATTTCATCAAATTGCTTTGATGTAGTTTATTTTGTCATAATAAACGAAAATTGGCCGGATTTTCCGTGATTTGAAAGGAAATTCGAGATCTTTAAAGCATTAAGTAAAATGTAGTAGGTACATTTTAATTGTCTGTTAAGTATTTTCTAGTGTTTGATTTTACGCTAGTATACATTTAGAAATTAAAGATTTTAAACGCGATTTATTCATTATATTATTGTTCCGAATCGTGTTTAAAATCCGTTAAAATCTTTAATTTCTAAACATTGAGTGTTAATTTAATATTTTTGTCGTGACTTTCAGATGCGAACTTTTATCAGACGTGTTTGCTTTCATAGAACAAACTGAAAAAAATAAAGTTAAGTGTCACTTTTTGTACATTTTGTATTTGTGTACTTAATAGATTTTTGTTATTAATTTTGGTTATAAATTATAGTAGAAAAACACAAACGTATTATTAACCATAGGTAATAATATATAGGAATATTTATGATGTAACACAAAAAACTGCTGTAGGGTATTATTTGAAATTTGGCACACGCATAAATTATGCCATGAAATAATACATATTACTTTTTACTTAAGTACAAGCTAGACTTTATGCTACAATTACTATAATAAATACTACCTTTATTACCAGTGTTTCACCGTAATAATGTTTGAAGAGCATGACTGTCATTTTGGGTTACCTAATGTAACAAAATTGTGACTCTTATATAGAAAATTACTGCAAAACTACATTACTGAACTACGTAATATCCTCTGCTCTTAAACGAAATATTTTCACCTTCTTTTGCAATATTTTAAATTGCTACACTCATATTTGGTTATTGGTATAGCCCATACATAGCCTTACTATTGAGTAAGTGTAACATGTATTGACATGGTCTATCCAACACAAACAAATTTTTCAATTCGAACCAATAGTTCTGGTGAAAAGCTCGCTCAAACAAACAATAAAACTAGATCTTCAACTTTATAATCTCTATGTCTAATGTCTATCTCTCTCACAATAATATTATAAAAATAGGTAAATTCCAATTTCCGACGGTCACAGCATCACGCGTGACCAACTGGACCGATTTGAATGATTTTTTGTTCATTTTTTATTGTCAGGAAAAATATCTTATGAAAGAAAAACTTAGACAATTTGCACAAAAATAAAAAATAATTTGGAAAATCCAAAAGTGCACGCCTCATAATTTTTTTTTTATAAATATTTATTAATTATTATTTTTGTTTATTTAATAACAATTAAACCACATCGAATCAGACCCTGAAAAATGAAAGGGTTCTATTCCTGAGCATACTCAAGCGTAAGAGAAAAAAAAAGACTCGATTAGTAAAGTATTTCGGTCGCTATCGTGTTAACAAGAAAAAGGATCCGCACATACAGACACACGGACGTCCAAGACAGAACTTTTTTAAACTGTTTTTTAACTTGTTTAAATAACAAAAATGACATCAAAAATATCATGAACGTTAAAAATAGTGTTTTTTCTTAATATGTGTGTGTATGTTTTATCTTACAAGTGCAATGTATGATACATAAAGACATTTTAAGTTTGAAAAATCAGATGTTTTGCGCGAAGTGACAGTAGTACCCACCTCAACGCTTCGCTTATGAGGCGTGCAAAAGAGAAATCTTAACGGCCACTTAAACTTCACAGGTAAAGCTACAAGTGACGGGTACAGCTAGTATTAATATAGATTTCATTTCATGCATGAATTGTTGATAATTTAATCTTTGACTTCCATAGTTCTTAGATACTTTACTGATTGTTAGACATAATTTATTGTTATACTGTGATGCAATGTTATGAATTTTATTTTATGTGATTGAATGTAACGTTGGTATTTATTGATTTAACTGTATTTTATGTAATTTAATGTATTGTAGCTATAGTGATGTGATATTTATCTGTACTATGATTTAGATTCAATTTATTTTATGACATGTATTTAAAAAAAATAATATTTTACTTGATCTATGAATTGTGCTAAATAATGTAATTTTTAATAATTTTTTTTTTAACCTCAATTGTGCTGTGTACATACAATTTGGCTGGCATTTTACCGCAACATGTGATTAAATTTGTGTATAATTAGTCAAAATTGTCAGCTGTGATGTGTACCTATTTAAATAAATAAAATATAAATAAATAAATATATTACAATTCTGTAGAGGAAAGTCACCAAATATGGAATAGTATCCTAATATGGAATTCCTTCATTTCTCTAAGACTATAAGTATGAATCGCAACATTCGACCATCTTCTGTTTCATTTGGTGTACTAATTATCGCACTAACACCATCGAGTTAGTTGCGTGAACGGTTTCCGTGTGGCAGGGGTGTTTTGTTTTGTTGCCATGCAGAAATTTTTTAAGGTAAGTAATAAATGAGTATTTACCGGCTATTATGTTTGTTTACATAAGTGTTATACTATTTAGTATATCGGTATTATGTTTATTTCACCATTTTGTGATCTTTTGTCTTTAAAATATTGTGAATTGAAAAAATATTTAGAAGAGTTTGAATGAGTATAAAAATCCAAATATGGACAGTCGTCGGTGTCTAATTATGGAATACTATAAACTTGCTATTATTTTTTTTAAAACTGTATGTAATGTTTGTTTTTAGAATGTCCGGTTCACAATCAACCTAACGAAAAATCTGGGATGAAGAAAAAACGGCACAATCTATAAAATTCGTCCGAGAAAAGAAAATGGGGTATTTGAAAGCGGCACAGGATTTCCAAGTCCCTAGGACAACTTTATTTCATAATTATATTTCTATTTCTTCTTTCAACGTTATTAACTTTATTAAGAGAAACAAACAATCGAAAAAAATAAGGATGATAGTGAAGAAGAAAGACTCTGAGGAACTAGACGTTATCCAGTTTGATGAAGGTAGTGGAACATGATGAGTTGATGGACCAAGTGCCTTCTGACTCTGCAGATGCAGAATGTAACATACATCCATCAGCAGAGTCAGGAGGTTCTGTTCAAGACTTTTTTCCATGGATGAAAGTGGAGAAAGTTGAATTAAATGCTTGATGTATGGGCTCTGAACACATTATGATGTGCTGGTCCAGATGGATCTGGATTTGTGACTTTTGCAAGTAATTACGTAACTCCTTCCATTTATATAGGTATATTACATTCATTTAATTGATCTCAAAGATATTCATTACATTTTTGCTAATGTTATGTTGATTTATGCTTATATTCCATATATGGGTTCCTATTCCATATTTGGTTACTCATTTGGGATTTTGTTTTTTGTGTAAGATTTTAATTTGATTACTGATATATTTCGTTAAATGCTGTTAATTATTACTTATAGATGTATGACTGACCAGTAAAAACAATAAACTGATTTAATTTATGCAAAGTTTTTTTTTTATATCCCAAAAACAAAATGGTATTCCATATTTGGTTACTTTCCTCTAACAAAGAGTAAGATCAACTACGCTAACAATATTGGAGACGCGACCAAGGCAATTTGTGTGACAAACAGCAAAATTGTTTGTTCCCGGATCCTTTGGAGCTAACGACATTTATCCCCGTCGGCTTATTAATTTTCCTCCTTTAAAAACCTCTAGACATTTAGCTTATTTAAGAGGAGATAGAGATAATTTTCTCAGGATTTTTTGTATCTATTTAAATATTGGAGATCCTTTATCCATATAACGTATTTATCTAAAACATAAACAGATGTTACAATTCATCAGATAGCTATCTCATTTATCAAATAGTAATATTTAGCAGTGATCTCTTCCAAACAAAAAAATAATTGACGGAAATAATTATAAGTTAATTAAGTATTGCGAATCATGTTGGTAGTATAATTATTTTATTAGGTAGCCATTATTTAAGTCATTTTGATATTTCCGGGTGTAATACTAAACACATTTATCCAAAAATTGATACTAGTTACATATCATGATCATTGATCAAGTTATTAAAACAGGAACATGTGTAAGACACTTCGTTACAGCTTTATGATGTACATGGAGCCTGTGAATGTGGATTTGTACGTTTTTGTAAACCTTGACTCAAACATCCATTCAAAAATAACCCTTATTAACATACCATATTTTAACATCCTATTTTAACTCCCCTGCTAAAAACGGGTATATCTATTAAGTTTATAAATTATAAGAGCAACATATAACCCATATCTAGTTTGAACTGGATTCACAGCGCAGAATAGATAACGTTGCCAAATTGCTCACTAGAGTCTCCTAACGCTCGGCCGCGGTCACAGATCGCTTGATAATCGGAGTTGACCTCAAATTATGGTTACTACGCTAGCTGGCGGATTTTTGTAATTTCCTATATTATAATTGGTATGAGAAAAAGTAAGTATAATCCGTATAGTCTCTGTGGAGCTGTTGAGATAATGTAAAAGTTGTATTTGTTCACTTGTGTATAGGTTAGCTGTGATATATTTGTCAGAAATTTTGTGAATATACTTTTCTTTTAATGTGTAGTAAAATTATAAAGCTCAAAATAATTGCAATTAACTCACAAACAAATTATAAATTCATTTTTCATAAATATTATCGCTTACTCGCTCTATTAATACAACACGTATGGGAGTTTTTTCGTAAGTATAATACAAGAACTGATTTTTATTTGCAAATTGTATTCATTAGGTGTAGAAACTGTTTACAGACTATACAAGAACATCTAGATACATGCTTGTTTCCTGGAATGTATACGCTGGCATTCAATTTTACATTGAAACATGCATATTTTCTCAAAGAAACCAGAAACGATAGAAAGGTATGATAGTGTTATTTAAAAATGCCACGTCAAAAGAAACTGAGCAACTCCAATTATCAATCTAAACCCGAAAGGTATTTTGAAGCAGTTTGAATTAGCGCTAGAAAAAATGCTAGACCGAGTCCAATTAGTGGGAGCAGAGTTTGTTTTATTCTAACGATGTACTGTAACTAGGGTCTGGGTACGTAATTATATGCATGTTTTCGTGCAATATTTGATGTAGCGTGTATCATAAATCACGTAAATGAGGATTGTAATTTTATACAAATACTGTTTGTTTATGAATTGTAATTTTTTCTGTTAACAAAATTTTCTTTCAGCTTGTGATTTATTTTGGCAAAAGTTGCAAAAGAATGAAGTTTTGTGACGAAAATACGGTATGAACAGATATTTCCATTTCACACTTCTCCTGTGTAACTCCAATTAAAATAATATTGAAGTGCTCTGGAACACTTCTCGTATGAAAAATCTCATTTATGTTACTTATGCGGTTTTAAAATTTCACATTTGAAGTCAATCATTTTGTACAAGATTTGCTTAATTTATGATTTCAAATTTTGCGATATAATTTAGTATAGACTGTTTTATAATGAATGCGGTTTTTTTGCTTCAACAAATAAATTAAATTATAACCATGAAAATTTATCCGACATATTGTTTCGAAATACATTGTGATATAATTAAGCAATAATAAATTGTATCAGTAACCTTACAAGGTAATCTTCTTTCTTATATATAAAAATGAATCGCAAAATGTGTTGGTAAGCGCATAACTCGAGAACGGCTGAACCGATTTCGATAATTCTTTTTTTATTATATTCCTTGAAGTACGAGGATGGTTTTTATGTAGAGAAAACGTAAATATGTACCACGGGCGAAGCCGGGACGGACCGCTAGTTTATAATATAAATTATCACCTCCATTCGTGCACGAATCCTAACTAATTTACTGTTGTGTTTTAACAGGTTCTAGCAATCTGTTGTTTTAGTTTTTTTGTCGTAGTTTCGTTCTGCGAGTTTCTTGGAGGCATTGACACGAACACACCAGAGCAAGCTCAAGTTATTAAAATAAAATCCCTGATAAGATATTAATATTTTAAATAAATTATGTTTATTGTAAATTATATTTCAATAAATTACACATTTTTTATCATTGCTTAATTATTGCAAACGTTTCTAAAATTGCATGGTAATACCCAAAATCAGTCGTAGACTCCTGTGAAATCGTTCGCGTAATTTCGATCGTTCTTTCCCAGTGAATACGGAGCGCGATTGTGACAAATGGTCCGATTAACAATCCCGGTCCCCCAAGAAGATGGCGCGAATAACGAGTCAATATATCAAAGGATTTAACCGCTGACGATATTTAGAGGTGCACTGATTCCTGAGACTTGCATAGAACTGAGTGGTAGCTGGACATTATTCTTTGCAAATGCTTGGAACGTATCTGAACTATTGTGCTGATTGCTGTGAGTTTTGCTTGTATTGAACGCAAGGAAATTATCGCTTTCGCATTATTTTCAGACTTCCATTTTAAAATGCCTGAACTAGCACTTCGTCTGCATTTATTCGATTATATTTTTACTTTTGGCTACTTCGCAAACATCTGCACAATTTTGAAAAATATAAGTTATCAAAGGATTTAACCGCTGACGACATTTAGCAGTGATGCATTGATTCCTGAGACTTGCATAGAACTAAGCTAATATCCTGGACATTATTCTTTGCAAATTGTACGCTGCGCGCTATTGATGTGCTGATTACTGTGTTGTTTTTGTACTGTACGCGAGGCAATTATCGCTACCGTATTATTTTCAGACTTTGATTCTGAAATGGCTGGCAACACTTCTGCTCTCATTTAATTATGTGTGAAAAAGAATAAAAGCAGTTTGTTTGGCATTGTGTTATAAAGAATCATAAACATCTGCACAATGTCTTACTAATGACTTAAGTATAATAATTTATAAAACATTTATTAAAATAATGTTAATTTAACATTAAAACAATAAAAGTATTTATCAACAAGTCGTTTGTGGAATTATAATGAGAATAATCTCTGTTGTTACTAAACAATAATAAACCAGCTGTGCCAATTAGAATTAGATAAAATCTGTACCCAATTCCAGCCTAAGTTAGTTTAATTTCACAAACAAAATTATCTAAAATAAAACCAAAAACATCAAACGAAACGCCTCACAAAAATCTGCAACACTTCCAAAACTTCACTCTTCAAAACTCAATTATAGTTCTCTTATACCTGGGTGAATTTCAACAAATGCCATTTTTCTTATCATATCGGTGAACTTTTTCATTTATATATATTTTTTATTTTTTTCATGTTTAATGTAATATTTAGGATACTAAATACTCCCTTATTGGTAACCATCAACGTATCTTTTAAGACTATGGAGAAAATTCAGTTTGAATTCTGGTTTCCACCGATGTGACAATCCGGCACCGATTATCTTTTCTGTACACCGATATGATAAATTTATTCACCGATGTGATATACATATACAGCGATATGATAATCTATCCACCTTTGAACATCAAAAAAGAAATAGTAGGCTTATACATTTTTGAAGGAGTGACTAAGAACTGAATACCTGAACTAAGGGTATTATTTTCTTAGAATAAAAAATAATGTTTTTTTTAATTATCATTGTGTTTATTTAAAAGAAGTATAAAAAACAAAAATTTCTTGTACGTTATTGTACAATACACATTTATTAATGTGGCGATCAAGCTAATTGTTTTGCCATGTGTAGGTACACTTAAAACATTGTGGCGTTCTAGGTTCAACAATACTAAGAATAGAAACTTTATATAAGAAAACTTTATATACCTAATTAATCAGCCTTTTAAGTTTAACCTTAATCATAACAACACTACAATAATCACAGCTTTAATTATCACTTAATTTAATATTTTTAAAATCTTTGTTCTCAGTGCGTAAGTATCATAGATTACATAGAGATCGCTTATATCTTACATCTAGCAAATAATCTTTACCCTTAAAAAAAAAACTTAAATTAAATCTGTCAGTATAATTTGGTTATTATGTTAATCAGCCTTTAAGTTCAACATAAATCACTACAGAACTTGAACCGTCTTCGTACTCCACTTTTATTAAATTGCACCATAATTAGACTTTTAAGTCATAGAAGACTATGTAGTATACCTATAGTTAATCACAGCACTTAATTACGTACTTTTATAATTATTATCTGTTACAACAATTAAACCTCTTTTTTTCAATTAAAACTAAAAACAATAAAAATAAAAATTTTAAAAACAAATCAGCCCAGATCAAAATAAGTCATCATCAGTGTCACTGCAACCAAATATATAATTAAATCTCTGTTTGATGTCAGGAGTTGGTTTACGTGGCTCATTTTTTTCTTTTTTAAAGTTAATTTTAGATTTTATTCTAAATATTTCCTCATCGGTGTCACTGTCTTCCACGGTAGGACTTGAAAATCTATTAGATGCTTTTACCGTATCCTCTTTATTTACGAATTGAGTTGATTCCTCTAAACCAACTAAAATGTTCGTGTCAATTTTCTCTAAAAATGAACAGGCAGGAGTACTTTGATCAAGATCTACATAGTTCAATAGCAAATTTTCAGACATTTTTGTCGAAGAGGATGATCTGGGTGCCGCATTTTCCGAGATTTTTAATGTATTTGATGGTGTAAAATACTTTGAATGTGATGGCTGTGGGAACAAAATTAATTTGTCAGTTAACTTTACTGGTCGCATTTTAGTGATATCTATTTTGGATTTAGTTCTGGATTTTTTATTACTCGAAGTAGAAAGTTGAGGTTTAGACTTAATTTCGTGTTCGGTTGACAAATTGTGGAAGTCTAGATGTTTGCCATGTGGACATTTAACAACATATTTCATACATTCATCTTCTATACAAGAAAGTCGACGTAAAACTATACGATTTTTAGCTTCTTTAGTCCAAATGACTTGTTTGACTTGCAATGTTCCACGAAATGTGTTCAAATTTGTAGGGAGAAGCCAGTCCTTTTCTTCAACTTCATATTCTTCTACAGTACTAATTTTCACGCCTTGGACAGCAGATTTTAAATAGTTTACAAAAGAGTCTATATTATTCATATCACCATCGTGTGCAACAAATCGATCCGCCGTTCGCTTCAGTAGCCCACCTACTCCATCTGGCGCACCTTTTCCATGACCACATTCACTATAGTTCCATATTATGTTAGTCAGAGAAGAGCAGTAAATACTGAGTTGGGACATAATATAAAAAATTTTCTTATTCCGATACTGGCCTGATGGAGAATCAGAAATAATAATAAGATTCTGAACAATTGGAGCTTCCTGTTTAATTTCTTCTAATATTGGAACAAGGTGAGCCCAAACGGCGGCAGCATCATGGCGCAGTGAAGAACTAATAGTGCAGAAACATTGAGTTGTTATATTCTCTTCCTTATTTTTATAGTAAATTACAGCAGTGTGTAATGTGAATTGTTGACGACTGCCACCAAAGTGCATAGATTGTATTTCGGACCCGTACTTGGAGCTATAGTTCTCACTAAAGTCAATGTGAACGACACAATCCTTTTCAGTCATGTTTTGTTTGTAGTGCTTAAAAGCTTGACTTTGATTTCGTATATTACTACAATGTGTTAAGAACGGTTTCAGATTGTTTTCAAATATTTTGATTAGTTGTAATGGTTTAACGATTATTTTTACTTTTTCTACATTAACGGCTATTTTATCGACTCCATTTTTTTTGTAATTCTTTTTTATCTTCTTCCAATTCCAATAAATAACATCTTTGGAGTTATCAAATTCTTGATAATTTAAATGACGATTCTTACAGACAGGACATGTTCTTTGCAGGCATTCTACCTTAAAAATATCACAGCAAATACTACTTAGAATTTCAGTCGTGGTGTTTTCTTTTATGATACGATTTCTTTTTAAAGATGATATAACAAGATCCATGTTCTCATGTTTCTCACATAGGCATGTATTTCTCAAGTTTAATTTTGGCTGCGTGACCCAAAACGGCCTCATTCTTGTAAAAGTGACGTAACTGATTGGAGGGTAGCCCGAAGTCAAATACTTTTTGTGTAAATTTTTAATTGTGTCTTTCATCAGCCTTTTCTGTTTTTTTACTCCATTTTGTGTGACAGTATCCTTTTTACCTGGGCAAAGATTTGAATTTTCATCATCCTCAAAAAACTGAACAACAATCTTACGGATACGTTTTTGCAGGTCTATATTTTTTGGCTTCGTTGGGATTCGTCTCACTTCTAAATTACTCTGTTTTAATTTCTTAAATTCTTGATGTAGTCTCATGTATCTCTTTTTGTACATTAGTTTCTCTTTATTAGCCTTTGCCAATTGTTTTCTTAAATCGTGTATTTGCTGAGTTTTAACGTTTTGATATTTACGAAATTTCATTTTAATGTCTTGTTTGAATTTAACAGTATTAAAGGATGTGTCTAAGTTAGGACTATTTGGGCGTAATGTTGATTCTTCTGAATTTATAGAACTAATACTTGGCGTTCGTAAAGGAGATGCTATTGATAAATCTAGGGGACTGCTTGTACGTAAATAGTGGGAACTACTCGCTACTATGGCATCAATACGCAAATTAGGACTATTACATCGAACATTCTGTCGCAATAGCCGTGGGCTATGAGGTCCTATTAGTTCTTGAGAAATACCGGGCTCATTATCTTGATTTTTCGGTAGCGATTCTGCGTCATTGGTCTCTGAAACACTTGTTGGGTTGTTGCGGGCACCATTTGCCTTATTTTTTTTCCGCTGATAATATGCACGGGCACTGATTCGGTTTTTCTTTTGTGCATTGCGACGTGCATGTGCAGTCATTTGGCTTCGGGTTAGGATAAGTCCAGCTGCCTTTCTTTTAGCTAAGCGTTCTCTGTCTTTTCTTAAATGCTGCTCGTTTAACACAGGATCACTTTTGATTTTAGCTTTTCTTATTCTTTCCATCAACCTCTTTCTCTCTTTTTTCTCCTCCTCGTTTAGTTTTGATTTCAGCATTCTTAAACAAAATTAATCTTAAACAAAATTACTCGAACGAATTGTGTGCGGCACGAGCTGCACACAAGTTAATATTTATGAAAGTTAAAAAATATAATATGTGTATATGTATGTATATAATGTATGGTTGTAGGTATGCTCCATTGTTTTTTTGTTTACTTTAATGAAATGACACTATGTCTACCAATATGATAAAATTACACCGAGGTGATAATATGATCTACCGATGTGATAAAACAATCCACCGATGTGACAAAACTATGCGTCGATCATGAATCAAAACACCGATATGATATTTAAGACACCGATTGATTTTTCTTATCACATCGGTGTAAATTATCACATCGGTGGTAAAAAAGACCACCGATTACAGCGATATGAGAACAGCGACGTGAGAAATTATCGACTTTTTTGAAAATTATGAAAAATGTATAATATTTAGGCTAAATTCAAGTACCTATAATGATGCTAATTTACTTACTATGTCTGTTAGAACCAAACAATCGTAATAAAACTTCACATTACACTAGAAAAATGCAACCACCGATAATATAAAATAATTGCTTGGAAGTAACTGAAATGTCGTACTTACGTAATTGGCGGGAATATGCAGCGATTTGACACACGTCCGTCCTGACTGCGCACTAGCACACACTAACGAGGGAAATAAAATTGGGGTGGGGACACTGTCGGACTCATCGATGCAAAGTTAGGTTTAAATTACTTTTGTGCAGCGATATGACAAAATTTTGCGAGACAAGTACATTTATGCCTCTCAGTAATAAATATTATGAATTACGTAATAAAATATGCTACATATTAATAATAAAACTAATATTCTATGAAATAGAATAAGTTCTATTCTTAAGTTACTTATTTTTATAACGATATAAGCGTTTTTGCTTGTAAAAAAAGTAGAGGGACAGCACCGATGTGACAAAAATAGAGGTTTATGTATTTATTTCTACCTTTGTAAATAGACTTAGACAAATAATATTTTATGCCACAACCCAATAAATACCTAATGAATACAAAAAAAAATAGTACAGAACAATATTCCTTTTTTCAAATACTAATTTCAATGAAGACAAAAAAAAAAGTCGTTTGGGAAATTCACCCACCTCCATTTCAAAGCGTGTTTTTAATTAGTTCGAAGTAGACATGAAGAATTTACACAACGTATGGAACTTTAATATCCAAGAAACGTCGTAAAATACACCGAAGATGGAAAGACATCGTACGAGTAAGTTTTACTGGCAAACATTGGAAACAACTGTTCGTATAGGACGTGACGCTGGAAGATAGACAATTGTTTTAAGATAGCAATTGATGGCATGGTTCGTGCTACAAGTTACGTATAGAGTATGTTGCCAATGAAGGAAACGTGGAATGGATTTTGTGTTATTGTTTTATAATTATAAAGTATAATAATAAGTCTTAGGGCCGATTTTTCAATGCTTGGATTTATCCAAGCATTGAAAAATATAATAAATAAGATTTATCTTATCCGTCCAATAAAGTATTACACGATAATATTAAAATGTCACGTAAACTGTCAAATACGGGCAATTAAAATACGTTTTTAAAATGGTAGTTTTATACATTATTCGACGAATAAGTTTTAACCAAGGATTGAAAAATCAGCCCGTGTGTTTGACCTGGTGTTATGTCTTAATCTGTCAGATGACTATTTCTGTAGGAAAAGGCAGATAAAGAGATAACATTAAGGAGATATTTTTGTATTAAACCCTCACAAAATATATACATCTTTAAGCTTAAATGCACCTCTTTACTGTATCCATTTCCAAATCTTAAATTAACTTTATTACTTTTAACTTTATCAACTATATAACGGTTTATAGATATTACTAATATCATCAAATATAATAAGTTTAAAATACAAAAAGAGCTTAGCAATTATAGATAAATTCACTCCATTTGCACTGTGAGTTAAACTTCATTTATTTTAGAGCGATTACAATCAGGTCTTTTGTATAAGCTTTTTATTTCGTATTCGTGTTTTGCTGTAGGTGATATCGTGCTACTGTTTAATTTTTTATTGATACATGTTCTGTAAATTGATGCGATATAGTTATCTAAATACAATTTATTTAAACTTATCTACATTAAATAGAGCTTCATTTATCAAATATATCAGTCATTGTTTTATTCTCCACAAAACGCTCATCACAAAAATGCATTAATTACCCAACTGTTATAGAATTAGGGTTTTGTTTTTTGAGTGTATTGAAGTATATATGCATATTTTTAGGCACGCACTACAGCCCGAACTACCGAAGATTTTGACTAATGGAGTGTCGTTGTAATCATCAAAATTGGAGAAGTTACATATGCAGTTGGGTTTTTGTTTACAAAATAATCATTCTTGTCTAGTAACAATACTAATCTACCACTTACGTATTTGAAATCTGAGTTAAACATGAGGAACGGATTCGACAAAGTTCTAAGTTTGTACGAACACTCGCACCCCATACCAAGGAATTGTAAGCTGACAAGAGCGGCCTTCAATGGATTTGCTCTGATGACGGGAAGGCTTAACGTTACTCCTTTTAGCATTGATTTTTATTATTCAACATTTTTGTACTAAATGTCAGGAATTTTACATTGTAGAGAAATATGTTGTCTTCCGTATTGATGGATGCCGTAGTGGAAAGGGTGTGTTGTTATTTATCGAATGTTTTATAACATAAACACTAACCTTTTTTTTGTGATTATCACGTGGATTGGCTTGTCATGTATAGAATAATGTAATATTGCTTCTGTTACTCAAACACTTCATCATTAAAATGTTAGAATATGTATATAATTGAGCTCTACATTTCGTGATATCGCTGTAATTTATTTTCGTAGCAATAAAATAACTAAACCAAAGTGATATAATAAATCATTAATATAAAATTAATTAATATTGCACTCACATAGCAGCTTTTAGCTTTTTAGCTTTCAGCAATTTTAACAATTACACGGAAAAAGTAATCATTTTTTTATTTCATTTTTCCCTTTTTGATCATCCCGTGTTTACGACGAAAAAACAAAATAAAATAATAATAAAATGTTCATTATTAAAACCGCGAACCGGGAACACATTGCTTTTCCAACAAGAAGCACAAACAAAAAAATAAAAACGATAGTTTTCATTAAAATGACAATGACAGATACACATATTTCACTGAGAAACAATTGGACGCTCGGGGAACGTAAAGTGTCTTGAATAGGGAAAATTGCAAACAACGAGACGATATTTTTATTACAATTGAAACTGGAAAGAAATGTGGACTAACCCTAACTTATCAACTTGATTTGTGACTAGTCTGACTCGGGAACGTTCAATTTGCGAATCTTTTAACGCAATGATTTTATTATGTTAGGCGGCAAATTGAATAGCTGTAACTAATTTATCTAAATTTAAAATTATTTAGCAATGAAATTATTAGGTAAGTAACGTATTGTTCTATTTGCGCTATTCTCATTTAATTGACCGCTAATAATATTATGTCCAAGAATATGAAATACTACAAAATATCTAATAGATTAAGCGAAATTGGAATTAGCATTTCGTGCGACGTCATTTATATTTTCCTTCCTGGTTCTTACAAGCTTTTCCTTCCTGCTGATATTTCATTGATTATTATTATTAACTTGGAAGCAAACGCTACACTCAACAAACCTGTAAACCTAGAAAGGTTCGTGGAAATGAATCATAATATAATACAGTTAACATTTCAACTAAAAGCCAACAATGACCCTCTCATCCAGCCATATAACAATAAATATTCTACATTCAAATGTACATAAGTTCCCGTTAAAATAAACCCACTTACGCAATTCAAATTTAGTTTCGCTAACTTCCAGGATGTAGTGAAAAACTCGGTAACTAACACTGAAGTCTCGGGACGTATAAAACTAAAAATGGCAGTCCATTTAAATCCTTCTGCTGAACGTCCCCTTTTTATAATAGACGTAGTTACAACTTAACCCGTTACGGCTGACTGGTTTGAGTGTGGTCGAGTTTTTTTAGTCCGAGTAGATAATTGGACGTTTAATTTATGTGCCTCTTGAGCATTTTTAATGACAGATTGAGATAATTAACTTGGTGAGGTGATAGCGCCGTTCCAGTTTGTTACTTGTAGTTAGTAAATTAATCAGAAGATAAAGTAATATCAAAAATTATGTCGATTGCATAATTATGTCATATTACCTAATAAAGTGAATACTGTATTATTAAACTGTTACATTGATTTTTATTTACATATAGAGATATTAGAATATGTTGGTTATGGTGATAAAAACATGAAAAAGTTATTTTTATTGTGGCAAATTATTTTGTGTACATGTACATTCGCACCAGCATGTTCTTTTAAATAATATAACCTTACTCCAAGTAGGCGCAACAACAGAAGCTATAATTTCATATAAGTTACGTACAAAGTAATATTGAATTTACATTGAGCGTTTAAATACGCTATAAAGCTCAATATTATAGTGCATTTTCATCTCAGGTAAAAGGCAATACTTAACGTACGCTCGACAATATACGGATAAATACATTACTTAAAAGCAGACAGAGAGTAATGGACTTTATTTAGGTACATTAGAGTTTATTTTTGCTTGGTAATGCCTTACTTGTGACCTTTGGCTGCGGTTAACAAACGGCTATTTCGCTTAGCTAACTCTCCACTGGCCGAACAATAAAAAATAAGCAGCCATTCGCTTTGCAGCAGCTTGAGGTTTCTTTCAGCGCTTGCTTTAAATTAAAGAACCTAACCAGCTTACTGTTTGCTAATATTTGTGCGAATGGAATATGCATCGAAATTTAAATTACGATGCTAGTTTTATTGGTATAAAGCTTTGTTGTGAAATATTAAATAATGTGTTTTGCTTTTCTAAAAAACCGGGTTTGCTGTTTAGAAGATGAAATAAGTGTAAGTACTTTTACATAATAAAAGTTCAAAAAACACTAATGCGATAACTTCGAAAGAATTTGTTAAAATACATATTACGAGTAAAATTTTCGTAGATCGTATACTACACTCAGCCAAAATTAATACACCTAGAAAAAATAAAGTCCCAAATCCAATCGTAACATAAATCCAAGCCAGAATTACAAACGCATTAGTTTCGCGGCTTAAGATATGGAAAAACAGAAACAAATTCTAACCGGGCAACTCGTGTATACGTGTGTATACGTAAAAACGTATCCGAAATCCGGGACCGAATTGTCACTTTTTATCTCGGGATAGCGCTGCAATCACCCGGCTCACTGAACGGGTTAATTAATGAAATCTATTAACCTCTCCTCCTTAGGGACTACGTTTGTTCGCTGATTTTTTGCTTCGTCATCTATCTGGGCATTTTCCAACTGGTCGATGCTATTTCATTTTGATTGGACAGTTGAACGTTAAGCGGCGCTCTGTGTGACACAGTGCTATCTGTGCTGTTGATAAAATAGCGCTGGAATTTACCGTGTTCCGATTTTGTGGATTGGTTTAGTTCGGATATTGATTTTAAATACGCTCGGGATTTAAATTACTGGAGCGGAAAAGTATTGGATTTGAAGATTGAGATACATGGGTCGGTGATAAAATTATAGATAGGAATTGGGAATTATAAATTCGTTTCTATTAAATCGTACTGTTTATTCTAGATTGAAAGCATTCGCTGCTTCTGGGAAATAGTAAATGTATACAACATATTTATTTTATACATCTATCGTCATAATATAAACGCATAGGTACGCGGAATTTAAAATTACATTAATGTTCTACGAGTAGGTAAATTATTTTCATTTAAAAATAGTTTCTGAGCTACCTACGTTATTTCACGTTGAACAAAATAACTCGGTAAATAAGGTATCATGGAAGCTAATATGTTCGTAATTAGGTAACTGACTGTATAAATAATAAAGTATGTCAATGAACGGTAAGTCAGAATCCAGTCCCTTAAATATTATTTATTCATTAGTAATTAACCTCGTCACATACATAAGGTTTCATTCATATTGAAGGAAAAGTTAATGTCTCATCTCTTCACGTATCGTTGCCGTGGAAGTCTAAAATATTTTATTGTAAAAATAATAAAAGGGAAGCCTGATGCTGACACTTTGTTCGTGTAATTTGATTATTGTCCCATTTTTATTCTTTATTTCACTACCTTGATAAAAATCTAAAGACTCTTTCTTTAAACCTTAAGAATAAATAAATTTTTCGTCGTATTCATTCATGAAATTATATATTTTGCCTTTGTACTTGTCTTCAAAATGCTTCGAGTGTTCATTTTGTTTAAGAAGCCTGAGGTTGGTTTGTTCAACATTAGCAGGCACGGAGGCTGCGTGGTAAATATCGCAGAGCATTGATGCTGCGTTGATATAAATATTCATGACAGGGAGATGCCATGTTAATGTCCGGGATAAACGCGCGTGCAAGATATAAGAGAATCGCGAGTTGCTAAATTATCTTGATAGGGTGCACGTTTGTTGGGGAATATTGTTGAATTTAAAACAATAATGTAAATAGAACGAGTATTACATAATTTTTATTTAGAACTAGCGGTCCGCCCCGGCTTCGCCCGTGGTACATGTTTACGTTTTCTCTACATAAGAACTATCCTCGTACTTCAAGGAATATAATAAAAATAGAATTATCGAAATCGGTTCAGCCCTTCTCGAGTTATGCGCTTACCAACACATTTTGCGATTCATTTTTATATATAAGACTAGCTGCTCCCGCGTCTTTACTAGCAATGGCTCGCTCCTATTAGTCAGCGTGATGATATAATATAGCCTACCTCGATAAATGGACTATCTAACAGTGAAATATTTTTTCAAAACGAATCCGTGTTTCCTACAAACGCACTAAGTGTTCAAGCAAACAAATAAACAGAGAAACTTTTCAACTTTATAATAAATTAGAGGTCTGCCCCGGCTTTGCCCGTGGTACATATTTCGCAATAAAAGATAGCCTATGTCCTTTCTCGGGTATCAAAATATCTCCATACCAAATTTCATGCAAATTGGTTCAGTAGTTTAGGCATGATTGAGTAACAGACAGACAGACAGAGTTACTTTCGCATTTATAATATTAGTATGGATAGTATAGATATAAAATAATATAATTCAAAATGCATGAAAAATTGCATTTTTATTGTATTTAGTGCTTCTTCTTATCTTGTATTTTATAAGTCGTCGGCTATTACCTAGATATAACCTACTTAACAAATTAGAGCACCTTCAAAGTCTGAACTTCTTGATGAACTTTTAGTTCAGAAAGTATGTTCTTATTGTACGTCCCAGATTAAAACTGAAGTTTCCGAACGCCTCTCACTTGTTCTATGATATTAAAAGCAGGCATCGTGCATTAGTTCGACGTCTGGTGCAGGTGTAATTTTAGGGGGGATTATGGAGCAAATGGGTCATTCCTAATCTCCATTTTTTATACAAACGGGTTTGTTATTCGTTGGCTTTTTTGCCGTGATACAATTTACAATTATTCAGTACTAGCTTTCCGCCTTCTTCACCCGCGTTTTAAAGAAAACCCGTCATAGTCCCGTTCCTTTGGGATTTCCGGGATAACACCTAAGGTTGGGTCGCCTAAGATCGGACGCATATGCCGAAAATTTTATACGTACTGTATTTTTTATTTTATTTCTCATGATTCGATGTCGTTTTTCTGTTGCGGTCAACTGTAAATTGATGACAAGAAAATGTTGTTTAACCCCTAATTTTTTGGTTTGCGTAGATGCTATCTATCTAAGCAAATTTAGAGCCTAAAAAGCAGACTTTTTTCGACTTACCATAGTGAAGAAAATAACAGTTCGGCCGAAGATCGGACTATGTAGTATCTTCACTTCTATGCGTTTAATAATAATGTTAACATTAGGAAAACATCCGGACTTACGTCCATACATTGAGCATCAATGATTGAGTCAGGAAATTCCTCAAAAAATTTGACAAAGAAGTTTTTTTTTTATTGCGTTTTTTTAGTCCGGTCTTCCCTCCTCATCCTAATTAAGTTTCTCAAACTTTTATCCTCCGTGTTCTAGGACTAAATAATGAAAATGTACCTAAGGTCTGATAGTCATAGCGTCATTGGATAGTTAAATATATTAAAAGTTAATAATTATTGCGCATTATTGCATAAGGCGCAGTCAAGAGCTAAACTTCGGTCCGATCTTCGGCATTGGGAGGGAAGATCGGATCTTGGGTTGTGAACGTCCTAGGCGTAATCAAAGTATACAGATGGAAAGAGGATTCGCTAATTCTACCCCAAAATTATTAATTACATTATTTCAATGAAAGTACTCTCCACAATGAGCCATCAAAATTTTGTAGGTAAGATCGGATCGACGATTTTCGCCACAAAATACACCTTTTCTGCTGAATCACCTGTGTACACGTCCCGTCTGGTCGCTGGCCGGCCGCAGAGTGAAGAGAGGGGCAGAACAAAATGGCGGATCTAGTAGTGTTGGTAGCAGTAGAGAATATTGCCTAGTTTGCGAGTTATTCCATGCATCCGATCTTATGTCACATCCGATCTTAGGCGACCCAACCTTACCACCTATATGTGTTAATCCAAGTTACTATATTATATGTGTATGTTAACCCTAGAACCGTACCCTGGGGTACAAATGAAAAAAATTTCAGAAAATCTTCTATATCTTTTTTTCTAAACAACGGTTTCTTTTGCGCGTTCGTGTATTTGTCGGGGATGAGGAGACACGTACTTAGATACCGTATTCGATCAGTGGTCAAGCTATTGAGAACACGTCGTACGAACCTGTCGGGGTACTCCAGTACCCCTGGGTACTACGAACGTAAGTATTTTAAGGTTCATTTATTTTATATTTTCGCCTTTTGGTCGTTTTATTTTATATTTTTTATTGATAAATTTAATGTACAATTATAAGTTTACTTTACATTCATGTTATATACATACTGTTATTGTTAAATAGTGTAGGAATTTGTATTTTCAACAAATTTATGATTTGCTGCATGATTTGAATACCTGAGTTATTCATTTTCTTTTTTTGATGGCAAATGATGGATGAATTTTGATTTTTTGTGGGAGGTGGAATAACAAGAAGAGCTGGTACTTGGTGAGGCATCAAAATATGAACCTAACGAAAAAATTTTAATTTTTTATTATAAAAAACTTCACCTAGAAGAACGATTTCAGTACATAACTTTGCCAATGTCTCTACAAATAAGTAATGGAGATATTTTAGGACAACAATTACCAATAACTGCATGGACCAATGCTGTTTCAAAATCTGAGATGTAACTGTGAATATCCACGTTAAAATTCCGTCAGTCCCGCACACAGTGCAGGAAGTGAAAACTTTTAATACATTTTGATCACCAACGTAAAGTGTGTGTAAATTGTAGAAAAAATATAAAAATGCCATGATAAATTAAATTATTAGGACCTAAATGAATGTTAAGATGACCTTAATAAGTCAACATTTAATAAAAGTTAATAATCTTTTTGTAATCTTGTTTTTTTCATAGGGGTACACTTGTACCCCTGGGTACCGTTAATGAAATTTTAATATGGGTACGGTTCTAGGGTTAAATTTCATTATAATCAGTTCAGTATTATTTCAATGAAATAATAACAAACATCCATACGTACTGACAAACTTTAGAATTTATAATATTAGTAGAATTTTCTTTCACTGGTTCGTATAACTGGGTCGTAGCTAATTCAATTTTTTATTGCAGCCTGCAAATGTCGGTATGTACGCCGTACGGTTTAGTTGTATTTTTCTTTCATTCTTTCATAGTAACAACAATTAATGCTTCACAGTTTTTTCATACATTGACGATATCTCTATTTAATATATTATACTTGTGCTTTTACGCAGTTACACTTATAAATATTATTTTACGGAAGTAATTGTAGAGTTACTACACTAACTAGGCAGATAAAATAGGTGAATATAATTTACACAACAAATATAGTTTACATTCGTAAACGGCTGAAAATGAAGTACCCACTAATATCAAAAAGCTTTTTTTTTTCTGTATTGCTCTAGACTAGCTCTATTTACAAAATAAGTAAAGTAATTTCTTAGTATTAGTTGTATTTATTTGATTGTGTGGGAATTTATATTATAACTACATTGAAATATTATACTCACTACAACAATGTTTCATTCATAAATACTACAATCTGGGCCTCAAATAGTTCTCCAACAAAATCTAGGACGTCAATAATTATCTTTTAATTAATAACAAGTAGCTTTCAACCTATAAACCTGACCCATATCATCGAAGCCTTCACGTGACTTTTTATGAAATATACGATATAAATCCATACTTAATATTATAAATGCGAAAGTAACTCTGTCTGTCTGTCTGTTACTCAATCACGCCTAAACTACTGAACCAATTTGCATGAAATTTGGTATGGAGATATTTTGATACCCGAGAAAGGACATAGGCTACCTTTTATTGCGAAATATGTACCACGGGCGAAGCCGAGGGGGACCGTACATCATGCCGTAGCATCCTGCTAAAAGCCCAGCCACTCTGGCATCCATCAGTTTTGCTCCGCGCTAATGCTGCATAAGTTTCAACCTTATTTCAACTAGCTAGTAATCATAATTACTCGACCCCAAAGTGACGCATACGCCTCGCGGGATGCAATGGCGCGCCGCGGCATCCCTTGGAATGAAACAGCAAGACATGTCATGCCACCGCATCCCGCGGCGTGCCGCGTCATGCTGCAGCATCCTGCAACACGTCGCGGCTTCGTGGCATCGAAATAAAGTAACTTGAATTCTAAACTGATTGAAATAAGATTCAAAATAACTTCATTAGTAATAAAAACCTCTGCCCTGCCATGCCATGCCGTGCCGGCAGTGGGCGCCGGCCCTTACTCGACTATGACACTCGCAATAAAGCGTACTAAACGCGTTATTGCGAGTGTCATAGTCACACATCAAAAAGTATGACGTTTGAAATCCATATTTCTGAATTTTAAATTTAATAAAAAGATTCTTCATTATAAAATTTTACACTTTTCATCGAACAACGCTTCTCATAATAGCCGTCTATTCCTAGAAGCGTTTAGTGAAATATCTGAGAATATTTTTTATTCAATATAAATTCCGCTACTCCACCAGTCTTGAGTAATTTCTTACTAGAACATAAATTACAAATTAACTTTATCATCTGCACTTCGAAAGCTTTCCAATTTCTCATATAAATTCGTATGCGATGCTTCTATCAATATTAGACAGGAATAACATCCTTCAGTTAGATTCCTATTTCCGTTGCAATGTTTGAATAAGATATCAAACGATGCTATAATAGTACATGCTTCTATTTATTTTAATATCCTTAGAAGTACTGTGTTTCTGAACCATCCCTACTAATATTATAAATGCGAAAGGAAATCTGTCCGTCTGTTACGCTTACCTCTCAACCGATTTTGATGATATTTGGCACAGACAATCTTTAGACCCTGAGAAAGAACAAAGGCTACCTTTTATCAAAGCACCACGTGGGCGAAGTCGCGGGCGGAAGCTAGTATCATAATAAACTATAATGAGTTTTCTTAATGGTACTCTGAATTTATTGTTCAAACTCTACATCAATCGCAGTTTATTGTAAAATCAATGTAGCATGTCATCGAGAGAATACTAAGAAAATTCTTAGGTCTTAGTGACATATCACACTAGCGGATTGCGAGCGGTTTCAAAGCGGAGCGGGTGCGCAACGAATACGTTGCGGGCGCGCAACGAACACGCCGCGGTTGCGCAGCGAATTCGTTGCGGACGCGTCATTTTGTATACTCTCGCACAAAAGCCAGCCCTTCCGCCTTGCCTAACTTCCATTCAATATTTCCATCGTTTCTGTAGCACTCAATTTTTTAACCGTACTGTGGAAATGCACTTACTTAACAGTTAACTAAAGATGTAATAACAACTGGAGTTGTTAAAAAAAGGTGCTATAAAATTGAATTACTAGGACTTTTAGAATGTACCATACATTCCAAAAGTATGTAACGACTGACCAGTATAATCTCTCCCATAGCAACGTATGTTATAAAGAGATTTTGTGAACCTAATTATGAGCAAAGTGATAGTGAGTTGCTGGTTGCTTGATAAAATTTTCTATTCACTGCTATTTATCTAATAATAAGATAGCCCTGTTTTAGTTAAGGAGCTTTAACATTTATTTCACTAATGAACTTTCTTAATGAGCAATTAAGTTATCTGATTGCATTTCGACCAAGATTTAATAGATAAAACAATACCCTAAACATTAACATGTTATGAAACTCGTAAAAAATAATGATCTCATAATTATTATACTATCACAAGTTATAAGTAACAACCAGCACAGATTCCATTTTGTTAATGAGTGTACATGACTGCGACGTAAACGTTGCGCATCTGCCACGCGTCCGCAACGAATTCGCTGCGCAACCGCAACGTATTCGTTGCGCACCCGCTCCGCTTTGAAACCGCTCGCAATCCGCTAGTGTGATATGTCACTTATACAAATATACTTGGAATGTTTGTTTTTTCTTACCAACCGGTTTTATTGTCAAAAATGTATCCATAAAGCTCTACAACTGCAACTCGTAATTTGTTACACAAAGTACAGAAAAAATAACTTTACGAAGGTCCTTGACATTTAATAACACTTCGATTAGCAAAATAAATAACAAGTTAGTCAACCAAAAGCCACAGCTATGTAGTATGTAAGTAACGCGTGTAAGGCGTTCCCTTTCCATGACAATGCGTTGAGTTGCGTGACTCGCATAATATAAAACGCCTATTTTAACAATCCTTTGTTTATTCAGAGATATATGAGCCTGTACCTGATAAGCTTATCAAAGCTACGTTTTAATATAGTTTTTTTTTACGGTGAAGTATGCTATGCACGCAAGAACTAAAGATAATATTATAATATGCAAGTAGTAGAGCTTTTTTCTTCCTTGCTATAACTTTATGAATATTTTTAGTAGAGTAGATGCAGGCCTCAGTATTTTCTCTATACTTAATGGTATTGTGCAGTATAAAAATAGCCCATTATGTTTCACTAAACCTCTCATTATATAGAGTCCTTATGAAAGTAAACGTAACAAACAATCAAAAAACATTATTTAAGTATAAATGTAATTTAAGTATAAATCAATCTATGATACAATATTTGTCTGTTATTCAGGTTGAACGGATTAAGTATATATACACGAAATTTTGTGGGTCGTTTGTAACAGGATGGCGGTTCTACAGGGGTCTTAGTACGCAATGACAAAAAGAAAAATGATAGTCAGAACGCTGATACCGGATACCTTAAGATACTGTAATATAAAATATAACAGTATCTTAAGATAAAATATTATAGTATCTTCACCGTGTGTCACGCGCTTAAATCTGAAATCTCTAATGTCATAAGTACGAGCTACGACTGTCAATGAAAAATTTTTTATGGACGAGGAAAAAGCTACAGTTATCCATTTATATCTTCAAATTCACAAGAAAGCGTTAATTCATATTAAAAGTTGTTAACGGAGTCAACTTCCCCTTAAGACCCACAACACCATTCATATAAATAGCACGTGTGATCTCAACAAACAAAAACATTTAAGAGGAAGTGCGAGTGAAAATGTTAAATAAACTTCGTGTACAATAATCGCGTATTATGACATTAGCAGTTTGCATGCGACTCACGACGGTTTAAATCCGTATTTCTCATAATCTTATTCGCACACTCCTGTAAAGACCTTTTATCTACGTATGTACAGGGATTGAAGAAACTTCTATCGCTTTTATGATGTTTTGTGAAGTTAATGTGGAGCAATAAGCGCGTGAGTTGGAAACAAGAATTGTGTAAATCGAGATTTATATTGTTCATTTGTACAAATAAATTTTGTAAAGAAAACAACTGAGGAGTAATGTGAATTCGAGCTGAAGATTTAGGATTAAGATGTGGATTAACAGTTCATGACGAAGAAATATTATAATGTAGGCATTGCTATCTGTCTGTTAAAACTGTCATTGCTAACTCATTGAAGCATACTTGAAAACAAACCTACTCAAAGCTTTTAAATATATAAATTCAACATAAATCTTAATGAATAAATGAATAAATGAATGAAATAATGATGATGAATGAATTAAATTCAGAACACATAATATACACAACATTAATATTGTCCTTATAAATGTAACCTAAAATTTTTGCGTTACAGACTAAAGAAATGAAACATCTGTATGACTAATTTCGAAAATCACCCTCCATTCATCTCGAGAGAAAAAAGTTGATTAAAAAGTAGAATTACAAAATGTCCTAAAATTCAATTCCGTTGATTAAATAAATTATTGTTCAGCTGAAATTAAGGTTCCGCCCACGTTTGCTTTGTGGTTAAAAAAGAGTTCAAAGTTTTCCCTTAATTTTATTACTTTTTTCACGCATGTGTGTAAAATTAAAAAGTATGACTTTTAAAGCTTTGGTTGTAAAAAATCGCTTAGTAATGGCGAGATTACATTAGTAGAAGTTGAATTAAATAAAGTTCAACAAAAAAGAAATAAAGACTACGGCGGTTTTTACGTACTTTTTTAAGAAACAGAATAGTTTTCTTCTGTTGATAGTTTTAGAGATAAATGACATGTCCAATAACAAAAGTTCACGTTGTCCATTCAGAAGCTTCAACATTATACGTGTGTTCTCTATTAAGTAAGTAAATGTTAAAAACAAAATAAAAATCTTAAATTTTTTTTAACAATATAAAATCAAATTATTGTGTAAGCTGCCTTAATCTTAGAATCGCTTAAGAATATTGCGCCGAAGTTCAACCTAATATATTTAATGACATTAGAAATTATACACCCGTCTCGACTGGCAGCTTAAAGATGCCAAATGGGGATAAATTCGTAGATTGCTCAATTTATTCAAGGGACTGTCGAATTAGCATCCGAAACGATCGCACCGCCTTATAATTGGCGCGCTGTTTAGAGGAGTGATGTATCGACTACTAAGTATCCGGATCGGATGCGGATACCGGATATTTAGCGAGTTTAACGGATGTATTTAAACAACAGACAATTGGCAGTATTCGCCGCTTTAACATTTTATTAATCATCGCTTCGCAGAAACACGTTCGTGTATTTTTATGAAACACAAAGGTATTTTATTTTATTTGCATTTCCATAGTTACAAACCTCCTCTTGGGTTGAATATTTTCCGTGCGTTTACGTGTCAATTCCAGGTTGTAAAAACCTGTGCCCTAAATGATATTCAAATCCATTGAGCCTATTTTACGGGATTCGAACCCAACCTTTATTATTCATAAATATTATGTGATATATCTACTTTCTAGTAACATTGATTTATTATACATAAAGACTTGCTGAAGCACGCAGATTCACTTGCATGATATCGTACCTGCTTATGAGATAAACTAGTCTAATGTGATATGTAATATATATGATTTGCGCACCAATGTCTTAAGCTAATTGTTTCATTTCTGTTTAAATCTCTTATAGGATCGTTCATATTTGCAATAATAATCTCAAAAACCTTCAAGCTTAATACTTGTAACAGTAAGATGCCTAATAATACATATCATCTTGCTGGATAATATAAAAAACGGGACACATGGTTTTAGAATTGAATACAATTTAATGTTTTTTGCATACATTTTCTCACTTTAATTCACATTGATTGTTATGTAACCAAGTAAGTGAATAACTCGTATTTCACCAATCGAATCGTACAATTTGTCAATACCGAATATTAAACATCACTAGGTGTTTACACATTGGAATTCTCTTAGTGTTTGTCGAATGTTGCTTTTGAATAATGGATACGTTACAATTTTGTATAGTCTGACCTATTTTAAGTTGTTTGGCATTTACGCTTACGATTTATTTCGCATGTAGTATAGAGTGAGTTTACTAGTATATAAAAAAGGAAAAGTAATTGAAGCACAAAACAGTATCGAATATATTCTAATTCATGGCATAGAAGGACCATAAGTAAATAGATACTATAATGAAAAAGAGTAACTTGATAAAAAAAATCTTTCAGTTATAGTTAGAAATTCAAATATTTGTTTTTAAACAAGGAAAATTACAATGATTACATAAATGAAATTTATACAGAAATACCAGATTATAGGATTTAATTTCCCTTACAGGAAATTTTGCGTAATGCGTGTATAAAATTTTCAACATATTCTGTGTTTTATTGAAAACCTTACCAGGAATTACCGAATCGAAAACATATTTTAATATATCATAATTATTATTTACATCGGCCAGTAATGCCAAATATGAATGTGGTTATACTTTTGAAATTGGATATCTATTTTCGCTTTGAAAATTTTGCAATTATTACGACAAACAAAATACTTTTTTTTATCCTCTGCTATATACAAAACGACGCTAGATTCTTAGTAGTAGTTCTAGTATTAGTAACGCATGTTTTTTTAACATCCTACACAATCCAACACATTACTTGAAATTAACGTTCAATACCAACCATACCACATTATGATTTCGGACCGCAACATAAAGGAATAATAAAAATACAATTCAATTATGAAAGTAATTTTCATTTCTGGAAACGACTTAGATATCAACCCCGCAATCATTAAAAAGGGTTAAAACAAAAGCTTAATAAGAATGAAAGTAGCTGGGTTATACTAAATCGATCCAATTATGCGAGATTTAATTAATGCTGAAAAAGTTAATAGTCGATCTTATCGGAACGAACGGGTAGCCTTGGCCGCTCGCAGGTGAGGGTTGATAGGTCAAGAGTTTTTGCCTTTCATTCGACGATGAAGTTTTTCATTATTTCTTCTTGGCTTTAAGGTGGACATAATTAACTTTCATATTGACAGTAGTGAATTCGTAACACGTAATTTATTATTAATTTTTGAGTATGTGAAAATTCCTGTTACTGAATTTGATAACAGTCTTATACATAATCACTATTAACAACCCATATTTTCTTCCATTGCAGGAACACAGGCCTTCTATTAACGTTCACGCCGTAATTCAGCAAACCAAATGCAGATTGTCAGATGTCACATGTGGTCGAACTTTTAATTCATGCTCATTGTAGATATGTCTAAATTCGTCTGTCGTAACACGAATCGTTCTCCAAAATAAGATTACTTTAATAAGTCTTATTTCAAACCGTTTCAAGACTAAACTCAATACAATACATAGTTATTCTTAATATTTATAAGAGCTATAAACTTAAAGCGCTCGATCTAAATTCTTAGGTACCCGAAACACGAGTTGGTTTGTAATACGACTCAATCTTGAAATGTAAATTTTAAGCGATTCCGTTACTTGAATAATCAAGAACAGATAGAGTACTCTCCTTTATGTGTTAGGCGTTGTTACCTGTTTCGTAAAAAGTTTCGATATGCGTTTAAACATTTTGTGTCTTTCACAACTTTTCAATTACACATTTTCCATCTATTGTATTGTTTTTTATTTATTGAAACTAAATTACGATTATAAGGAGAAAGTGTACAATTTTGTGTTTGTTTGTCAACCCTAGTCGAGTCATTTTAAAAATTATTTGACCATTAATTATTATATTATAAACAAAGACAGGTTTGTGTATCCTGGCTAAATAATTATGGTTCATTGAAACATAAAACTAGGTATGAGGTAGATATAAAAATGAAAGAAGAGAAAGAATATTAGTAAAGTTTGGAAAATCCAAAAGTGCACGACTCATAATGCTCATTTAATTATGAAATATAAAAAAAAAAAAAACTTATTGTAGTTTTCGTTTTTTATTAATTGCAATTAAACGACATTAATTAATCATTCGCATTCAGTGACCTACAATCGTCGATTAGAATATTTAAAAAAAAAATTTAACTCAAATGATGGATTTTTTCACAAGTTATAGTGTTTTCAGGTTTCACACATGACGGACAGGAAAATTTCGGTGTTTTTTTCCAATTCTTTTGAAGTAAATCAATTTTTAAAAAGTATGGGATTAATCTCCATTAAATTATCTCGACAATAGTATGCAAAATATCTTGATTCCGTGAACTAACAAGGCTATAATAATAAGAATAGCTGCAAAAATGAGGCGAAAAAAATTTTTCGATCGTAAAGCACTCTCTGATGCTTCGCATCATGAGTCGTGCAAAAAAAAATTCGTTTTTCTAATTCACAATATTACATTATATCATAACGAAAATTATATTGTTGAATAATTTAAAATGTAGAATCCTATTACTATGCCGCATGAACTGCAATTTTAAAAAATTACTGAATCGATTTTATTCACAGCAATGGCGGGCTGCTTTAACTTCAATATAGGCAATTTTTCTTATACTAAGTCCTCGTTTTTCTTCCTATTGAGTTGGTAAAGAATGAGTTACTTTAAGAAACAAAATGGTAGGCAATTTAAATAGTTGAATGAATGAATGAATACTTTATTGCACACACCAGATGAAGGAAATAACATAAAAAAGATACAAACAAATTGCACAATAGGTGACCTTATGGCTACAGAGCCATCTCTTCCAGGTAACCGAACCAAGGAAAACAATAATAAATTACGAATACAAGTAGGCGGTGTATACTATAAATGAAGCGATAATAAAATAATAGTTCAACCTTTTGTTGTTTGAATTTGATCTAATATTGAATAACTTTATCATGCATAGGAAATGACAGATGTTTTATATTATTTTTTTCATGCTACGAACCTAAGCAACGAACTTATTCAAGTCTTATGTCATAAAGCCAACAAATAGTTTTTAAATAGTTAATAGTTTTTAAATAGTTAATCCTATAGTAATCTAGTAAATACCCCTACTATTTTCTACATAGATAGTTTCTCTACAATTGTAGAAAATAACAATAAACAACAGTGTAACCTGCATCGCAATCAATGCACTTTAATCCATTAGGTGGAGTCAAACGCCCCGTGTAGAATACACACTAGATATTAGATTAATTTGATTATCTATATCTATCACAATCTTGCTCGTGTAGCATTGGTTGTTTTTTTTTAGTATATATTTGGTTGAAATTTTATATAAATGTGTAGTAATAATTGTTAAATAGTGTATAAATCTTAACGAAAGTTATAAATGTAAATGTAACTATGGACAAAGGACATGGGATAGGTTTTATCCCGGAAATCAAACGGAAACGGGAACAATGTGGGGTTATTCTTTGACTACCAGGACGCAACGGAAAGCTAGTAGTCAATAATTGTCAAATAAAATACAATTCTACAATCCTAACCACTCGTAAAGCTACCTATAAAATCATATTCGAATCCGAATTCACCTAGATCGGTTCTCCAAATAATTCACAAACCGATTGTGCCAGTAATTGTATATTGGCTCTTCATCATCCATTGGCAAAACAGTTTATACGGCGCATAGTTGTGCTAAGACATTTCAAATTTATAGCCTGTTAGTTGAACAAGAATACCGTAGTGTAGAATGTCGAGTATCAAACTTGCTGCGACTGTGGCGTGCAATAATTTGAGTAATTGTTCTGCTTTGTATCAATTGTTACTGGCTTTGGTAATATGATCAAATGTTCAACTATAATGCTCATATTACTGCGCTGAATGAATAATGCCGACGTATACTTGTTACGCGATAGATCTGAGATGGTTTTACTCTGAGATACTTTCAAATTGTGTTTTAATGTACGTCAAAGAGTACCTATTGCTTGTTTTATCATTGTTATATTATAAGATTATTTTATAATATGGAACGTGTATGCTTATTAATCGTGTCTAGGGGATACAAATGAAAGATTTTTGAAGTGAAATGTCTTTAGGCGCGTTGAGACTAAATTTTCAAAACTCAACCTCAAACTCAAACATTTATTTATTCAATTAGACTTCTTCTAGAAGCACTTTTGAATCGTCATTACATTTTTTTTTTCAAAGAAGCGTCATGGCAATACCGTATCATCATGAAATAAGGCGACGATCTTTGAATTTTGCCATAGAAGTTTCACTTCTGACACGTGTGCTCGGCACACACGCTCTTTTCTATATTCCACATTATTATTTTTTTTATTAATTTTCAGAGTACTGCTTTCTACATAAATATTAAAAAATTAAAGTAAAAATTAAAGTAATGGATACATGTGTCGGAGCTCTAAATATCACACGTAGTTTTGTAAACGAATTCGGTGCCTTTATCAAGTCACTTTTGTTGTTTGTTTTGCACTGTTTTGTTAATTAGTGAGTATCTGAAAACTCACTAATAAATTATGAAGTTGCGCTAATGTAATTGGGGGGATGTTCTGAAAGCACTTATTGTTCAAATGTTTTCGTCAATTACGCTGTAATCCAGTAGATAAGTGTATCCGACATCTGTTTGGAAAGTTCGCAGGCGATAAGCTGAAAATTAATTTCAAATATCATATACAAAATTAACGTAGGCGTATGAGGGCCGGACTTGTCCTATCTTGTTAGGAAAATTTCGACTCAGCGTCAGATGTGCTATTCAGCGAGGTGGTTAGGGCTTTCAACCAGTGGCAGATGCAAGCGAACTCATTGAAATATTTTTAAGAGTTAATATGTCGATGTAGGGAAAATAAGATGTGGAAATTATTACATACAATTTTGAATCATGTGGTTTGTACATACCAAAAACGTTAAAGTTTTTCGGTAATAAAAATATGAAATTTGGAAGAAATCTTCAACGCTAAAGCCGCAGTTCAACTAGCTACTCTAATATAAACCAAAATTTACAAATCTTTTATCTACCAATAAATTAACAATATCAATATACCGAGTTAAGAAAGTATTTGGATGTAACATATTTTAAATAAATTACGAAATTTATTGCATGAAACCTAATCTAAAATTAAATGTACATTATCTCTACATCGCTTCGCTCCACCTACACTAACGCCCTTAATAACTTGTCGACATGACAGTTTCCGTCCCCCTCACTCCAGTAACTAATAAGCAGGATAGCGGTTCTGCATGTTGTGAAAAGGGACACGAATTAGGTGTTTCCATATTATTCGAGCAAATAACATATTTGGCAGACACACAACTACAACAAAGTTTTACGTACAAATACAATTTGACTGGGTTAAAAGCTTTATTGGGGTGAGTACACATTAACATTTGTACTGTTTACTGTTTACTGTAATAAACTTGAAGTGTGTTCACTGTTGAAATATTTGCACAAAGAATTTCTATTTGAGAGTTATTGACACTTGAAGGTTAATGAACATGCTCCGGCCTGAAAGAACCTCGAAATCAGCATGTAATGTAATTTTGAACGACTTTACGAGCGTTTTAACGCAGTAATTTGTAGTAAAAGTGATGCCACAAAATTTTTACAACAAAATTTTATTGATTAGGAGAAAGTTCACAGAATCTATATATATAAAACTCAAAGATGACTGATACAGTGATCTTTCAACGCACAGCCCAAACCACTGGACGTATCGGGCTGAAATTTGGCAAGCAGGTAGATGTTAGGACGCATCCGCTAAGAAAGGATTTCCCGAAATTCTTGCGGAAGCTAGTAAATTAATAATATGCTTAAGTAAAATACCTACTATTTTACAGTCCCTGCAGTTCTTAATAACCTTTTTAAAAGTATTCTCTGTGTATAATCCAAAATCTTCTGTAACATTGATACCACAATATCGAGTTATCTGTACATTGTATAATAAAGTTACACTTTAATACATTGTGATAAAGAAATACAAATTGTTCTACAAAATTTCAAAGAACCTTAATATGTGTTAGTATTGTGTAAGATTGTTCTTCCAAAAGAAAAGATCTTTCTTTTGTAATAAATACATCCTTTTTTCCATGAATAATGTTTACTTACGGCCTTGATATTAATGAAAATAAATGAAGTTCCAGAAAGCTCTATTTATAAGCGATGACCTGTTTTTGATAAATTATGTATTTTGTGCTTTTATTTTCTATTCTTGTAACCTATTCGTTTTTAGAAATTTCAAATACAGCATAAACTAGTTAATCTATACATACATAAAAAGCAAAGCATAATATTATGTTTATTTATATTGGAATTGAACTGTTTTTGAAATTGAAATAGAATATACAAGGGTTATACAATCTCAAAAACAGCTCATGGTATATTAATATCAAAACATAAAATCATATAATCATTCGAATTGTTTCTATTTATCCATAGTATAATATTATGTTGTATTACTATTTTTATACTCTGTTGGGAACATAAACAATTCTCTTACCATCTCAAACGTTTTTCATTCAAAAATATTCAAAGAACTGAGTTATTCAAATACATTAAATAAAATAATGAATACTGTCAATTTTGACCGTGAAGTGGTCAATGGCACCAATAATTTGTATTTATTCGAGGTTCAAGTCATTAATCATAATTTTCTAATATATATATGTTGTTTGTTTAGTGTGTATGAATACTAACAAAAATCATGATTTATTTTATGGAATAAATAATATGACGTTCATTTCTAAATTTTTTTATACAATCATGATTGAAATAATAAATACATGGAATATGGTGTTCAATAAAATATATTGAATGGTTTTTATTTTATTAAAAAACGAGAAATTGCTTTATGTAGGGAACATTATGAAGCGGTGGTGAGAAGAAAATATTAATGTATGTATTTGTCGTTATCGTTACATCAAATTGTATTATTTACGGCCTTCTAAACAGACGTTCTATCTGGCGTAGCGTTGTAGCTTCGTAGCGACGTAGTACGTAGCGTCGTAGCTTCGTAGCCTCTTAGATTCGTAGCGACGTAGTTCGTAGCGTTTTAGAATTTTAGTTGCTTAGTATATTATAATATTTTACGTATGAAAAGTGCAATCTTAACAAATTTACTCGTGTCGTATTTTAGTTAAAGTCACGGGTGGTGTGAGTCCAGTATATTATGTTACTGGACTCGCACCACCCGTGAAGATTGATAAACGTTCAAATAAGTCAAACAAAAATATCATATTCAGTTACATTTTGACCATTGGATGAGTTTTGTTAGAAAAATAAGAATAAATAAAGGGATCAAAGGTCTTGTATGAGCGTATTTTACATACACCGTATTAAACATCCAGTATGTACAGTAAGTATGTGGCCATGAAGCAAACACATAATATCACAATGCACTATAATCATTCAGTACGACCAAGACAATTGCGCCACTTAACGTCAATCGACAGCCTTTGTGGGGAGACATAAATACCGCTTCCACTACATTTCCTTAAGACTAAACTTTACTTGAATATACGGGTAATAACATGTGAACTGTATGTTTGTTTCAAAGATTTATTTGAAAGTGCTTGAAATATTTTACTAATGTAGATATGAATATTTTATTATATGATTAAGATGTAATAATACGATACGAAGTACGTAGATAGGTACCGTCGATTTAATATGTGCTGCCTACAATAAAGACATTTTTAATGTACAGACAATTCGCGTTTACTCGTATTTAATGCCATGAAAATAAATCAATTTTGTTCTATATAACATATTTATAAATTCCCTATAAAATTATAATCGTTAAAAATAACCGTTTGAAAAAAAAACCGTTAAAATTTTAAACCGTTTGTAAAAAAGACATTATAGCTAAACAAAAATCAAAATCTTTGATTGAACATTCTGATATACTGAATTACTCAAAAAACAATACAATATTCCTAAAACGTCATTGATCAAGTAAAAAGCCAGACTATCGTGTTTACGATAAATGATTCATATTATTAATCGATTAAAAAGCGCACTTAGACTAATTAATTTTGTCCGTACGTCTTTAAATTATACAAAATTGTCATACATCGATCACTCGATGACACAGAGGCTCATAGAAATCGTTTGTGAATGTTAAATTACCTTGCCTTTATAATGTGAACCATAATTTATGTTTAATCACATGTAAATGACGAACGTGGCTTAACGTGTATGGATATAGTACAGCGCTTGAAGTTTTAATGGAAGGAATGAAAATTAGTTAAATATTTCTTCAAGATATTTCGTATGAGACTTAAAGGTTATATAAGGTTATTTTTGAGAATCAATGGTACTTATTAAATTACTATTGAGATTTATATACAACTAGAGGTCCGCCCCGGCTTCACCCGTGGTACATATTTCGCAATAAAAGGTAGCCTATGTCCTTTCTCGGGTATCAAAATATCTCCATACCAAATTTCATGCAAATTGGTTCAGTAGTTTAGGCGTGATTGAGTAACAGACAGACAGACAGAGTTACTTTCGCATTTATAATATTAGTATGGATGTATTTTACAGTAGATTTTATAGTAAAGTTTTGAAGTAGAAATCTGAAATACTAAACATTTTTGAATAATCTCCTCTATTAATCTGTTAGTTTAGTAATCATATTATATACATTTGACCCACGACTTTATTGATCCATTGCCAAAATGCCAACACATAATATTATGCTTTGCAAAAACCATGCATTTTGTATCAAACCACCATTCCAATTTTGTCCAACGCCTTGTTCATGTGAAGACAATAAAATTGACGTGATAGGTTAACGTCACTCTAAAATTACTTTTCGATTGAAATAGCACCGTCGCGAGCTTATTTAGCCGTTGATCGTCAGTCAGGTTAATGGTTGTGGTTTGCGTAGCGTGTTATAGTTGGAAAGTAGTGCAGCGTGAATGTCTATTTTGTTACGACTGTAATTGGTATATAATTATAAGAGATTGTGTTGCTTTTCTTATGAACAATAAGTAAGCCTTAGGGAAACGCTTGACCACGATCTCGCCTGCTGGTAAGCGAAGATATGGCTTATGATGGAGCGCGCTTCCCTAGAACCTGTTCACTCTTATCTTGATTATAAGAGATTCGAACTCGCAAATCTTGTTCTTTATCGGAACATTAATTCTATCTAGATAGCATATAATATGTAAGACAAATAATACTGAAGCCGTTGTTTAATCCGTCAAGTACATTAGAAGCCTAACCCTATCATATCGAATGCTACTCTACCATTTAATGGATTCACGTCGATATATTAGAATGTACCGAATATTAATGCATCAAATTGCAAGCAAATATTATGAATCATAATTTTTTGACAGTTTGTTATCTCGCAAGATAGATTATTATCTGTTTTTACAATCTAACGGCGACATACCTTATGTACAACATTCCCCGAGACTTTCCAATACAACCAAATTGCCACGATATCATATTCCACAAAAGCATAATAAACAGTTTTTAACCAAGAATAAAGTAAAAATTAAAACCGTTTTAAACAGCTTATTTCAAAGTTGATTGTCAGTTATTCCGTGATTGGTTTATAGCGTGACACGGGGTGAAGTTATAAGTGTGTAATTAAGTGGTTTATTTCCTACGGTCGCGAAGAAATCTGTATATTAAATGAGTTTTTCAAATGAGTTAACGAATAATTAGATCAACGTTTGGTGCGGAAATTTGATAATATGAAAGTTTTACCTACTAAAAGTACCTCAAAATATAAATCTCTTTGTATAAAAAGAACAATATTAATAGACAAGGCAATAATAGGTACAATAATTTATGGTCCAATATTGAATTATTACTATGTTTTTTTTTTAATTTCACCAAAAATATGATTATGTATTTGATATAATATTATATATTTTTGGATTACATAATTCCTCTTAATCTGCATAATATTGATGGAAGTCGTCTATCAAATAGTTTTTTGTGAGCATAAATTAATTATTGAGAACTTGAGAAATAAAAGAAATAGTTTAGAATAAAATAAAAAAAGATAAGAGAGTTCCTAAGCTTCTATCATGTGCATAAGCGTTTCTTGGAATAAAGAAAAGAAAATATCGAAGAAATTAAAAATTATTCTTTGTTTCCAAGAAAAAGAGTTGTATAAATTACAACGAGAAAAATGATAGATTTCGCTCAATTGAACAAACGGCACGTGCAATAACATTTTCTTAACTGAGATTCTAAGAAGCCAATCGTTTAGTAAATAAGAACGACAATTTATTTGAGAATATATATGATTCACGATAGCAAACACGATTTATTTTTTATCTATAATTGAATCTAGAACAAATTTTAACCAAACGTATTGGTTTTACTGATATATTATTTACCGGAACAACATTTTCAAAACATTCTTGGGGCTAATACTATTATTGAGGCGGTTTTTCATCATGTATTTTTTTCATCAATAAATAAAGAAGCTACAATTTGTATTATTTTTCTATTCAACATAATTTTCGGCGTCTATCAATAACACAAAGAAATAAAGAAGCAGGAATTGTTTTATTAAAAGGAAAACATAATAAACAAAATCTACAAATAGTATTTGCGGGGAAAATATAAAATCTTTCGTTTGTTTAATTTTTGTGCACAAAGCAAAAGCAATATTTGCTTTCCGACATCCGATAGGCCCTCTAGGAGTTAAAAAAATACTTTTGTTTTCTTGGTAACAGACAAAGTTTCACAAAGATGGGGAAAAATTATTCCCATATGACTAACTTTGCACTTAGATGTGCTCGCCACTGTAAATATATATTGACCTGTGTAAATACAAATATTTTGTTTTGTGCTTGCTAAAATAACTTTGTTTTAATTACTTTGTTTTGCTATCCAATGTTATAATAGCAGTTTTGAAGAGATATAGACTACTTGCCCGTATGATGATAAACTGATGAGTCAAAATAAGACTGGCCAAGAAGCCTATAGAGTGAGAAGTTTGATTTCGATATCGTAGGTACACGTATAATACTCGTATAAATAACCTTGCGAATTTTTAAGCTATTGCATAGCTTTTATTTCAGACTTTGAGCGCGGCGACCGAATGTAAAAATTCCGTAACGAAAAAACCTAACACCCCCCACTCTAACCGGCACAGCGATGCGATGCGCAATAGCTTTACCGCGGCAGTCCTCGAGTGCCACACGCATTTTTTTTTATAAAACTAGCTACTTCGGCATAACATTATGTTGTTCTATTATGATACCGTTATCACAGGGGTATTAAAAATAGGTGACAAATTCGTAAAATGTTTTTATATATTCGGTAATTTATAGATACCTACACAAAAAGTCATAATTTATAAAAATGTCATACTATAAATTCAATAGTGTATATAAATATATTCGATTGGATAGAGCATGTTTTGCTTTGATAAAATAGAACCTAGCCTCTAGCAAGGACGTATTATTACAGGACGACTGACTTCGAACCGTATGTAGGTAGCTACCACAGGCCAACATTAAATCCCTACTAATATTATAAATGCGAAAGTAACTCTGTCTGTCTGTCTGTCTGTTACGCTTTCCCGCTTAAACCTCTCAACCGATTTTGATGAAATTTGGCACAGACAATCTTTAGACCCTGAGAAAGAACATAGGCTACCTTTTATCAAAACACCATGCGGGCGAAGCCGCGGGCGGAAGCTAGCGTATAATAAAGTATGGCAAGTTTTCATATTGAGACAACGTTTTCTAAACTTTCCCCACTGAATTTCTAAAAGTACTCTTTTAAAATAATTCAATGGAGCTTTAGGAATTCCACTTGAATAAAGAGAATGTCTGAGTTAGTTGTTGTAAAGACTTTAAAATTGCTCTTAAAATACCTTTAAACAAAATAACAAGCGTTCGTGAAAGGTAAGGGAAAGTTGATTTATCTGTTTGCTATTTTATCATTTTCATAAATTGTTAACGCTTTAATTGGAGGAAGAGATACTTGGAATGACACGCAATTTTTATTTGATTTATTGAGTTTTTATCATAATATAATAAACTATGAAAAGAAGCGTGTATTTATTTGCTCTTATTAACTTACTTTAATGTCTTATTGCCGATTTTTAAACCTAATTTCTATACTAGATATATTAAAATCTTCTAAATCACAAATAATTTTTCTTTGCTTATGATTGTATACGATGTTATACAACAACTAGGTACTAGATCGATTTAAAAAAAATATATTTTTCTATTCGAAATCTTTATCTACCTTTGGATCAACCCAAGTAAAGTCGGGTCAAGCGGCTAGTATCTGTATAAACTTGAGATAACCCAAAAAATGATTTCCACAAAACATCACACAATTATTATTTTCCGTATACATAATAAAAGTTTTAAAAAGGTCAACGAGTTCCTAAAACTCCAAAGTACTTTGAATATTTTTTATTCCACTTTCAGCATTAATCCAATAAAAGCTTTTTAAATACTCAACTTGTATGGCACACAATTAAAAAACCTTTTAGCGCATCTGTATATCTAACTAGCTGTTACACGCGTCTTCGCCTGCATGATGAGAGCGCTGTTTATTGGAATTTATAAAATTTTAAGTTATTCAAATACGAATCATTAGAAAATTTCCTTATAAGAAGAGGTGTTTTCCTCTTGCTTGATGTCTGTCTTGGTAAAAAGCCTATATAACATGATACAAGATTTAGGGCCGATTTTTCAATGCTCGGATAAAACTTATTCGTCGAATAATATATAAAAATACCATTTTAAAAACGTATTCTAATTGCCCGTATTTGACAGTTTACGTGACATTTTAATATTATCGTGTAATACTTTATTGGACGGATAAGTTTTATCCGACCATTGAAAAATCGGCCCTTAATAAAATAAATACAAACGAACACTTTTTCGCATTTGAAAGATTAATAATTATACCTAACTTAAACAACCTAATCCCATTTCTACATCTAGACATTAATAGACAATCTACCTATATTTACTTTTGATTAACATTTATCACATAAAATATCTCATCCAATCCCAGTGCAACAGTGACTTCTGAAATAATTAAAAGCAACGTACATAAAGTTGAGACATAAAGCAGTCTGCAACATCTCATTACGGAGGTGGCCCACGCTAATAGTCTCTCGAAATTGCGTCTACATTTGAATATACTGGGTACACATATTTCTTTTAATTTGCTATCTTAATATATAAATATATATAAATCTCGTGTCACAATGTTTGTCCTCAATGGACTCCTAAACCATTTAACCGATTATAATAAAATTCGCATACCAGGTGCAGTTCGATCCAACTTGAGAGATAGGATAGTGTAAACATGTAGGTATCACGGACAAAGCCGGGGCGGACCGCTCGTGTTTTATATGGGAATATTATGTGTTTAATAAATATAGAAGATTGTTGCCTGTTATTAATTATTATCCATACATTGATACTATTGTCAAGTAGAAAAGGTACCTTGTAGTAATAATCTTGATTAAAAATTATTATAAATTGTGTTAACACAAAATTATTGGTTTGATAATGATGATGATTAAATTGCGAATTATTTTTATGGATGTTTAAAAGATTTTTTGAATAGGCGGGTTCACACAAAGCGAGCAGCCTCGCGAAGCAATTGATCGGTCTACGTGGACCCGCCTAATATTTGGAAAAATATCCACAGACGCATTCTCTAAATTGAATATGATTATCAAAAATACTATTTAACAATTTTATTGTGCATTAAAATAAGTGTCTATTTCAATTTTAACGCCACACCAATTCAATCAATCACCACCGTTCAATTTATTTAACTCATAAATTATTAATGAGTCTTTCTTTAAATATAATAAAAACTACGAGTGATAAGCAAATAATTCATTTGCGCGAATAGTTGAACAACCCTCGAGTGGAGAGGCGAGGAGTAGAAACAGTTGTATGCAACAACTGTCTTGTGAATGATGCACTCCTAGTACTCATGTAAAGAACCTTTGTTGTCTGTGTGATTTCGCAGTTTTACACTATTTAAATTAAAAACAGACTTTCGTTTTCAACGAAAAGTACTATTATAGACTCTATCAAAAATTTACAAATCCTTAAAAAAACAGATGGTAATTAAATTCCACTCAAATACCTACAGAAAGAATAGTTTTAAGGATTACAGTTTATAACAGTGAGTTTAAATATACAATTGATTGAGTCGTAGATTACTTTACTTGTGAAATACATAGAAGTATGTAATGTTCAATTTATATTAGAGAACTAGCCCTGACCCGCCCGAGGTGACTCATCATTAGGATTACAAACTACATAATTTAAAATATTACGAGTTTTCAATGTCACATCTAAGTTTATTAATTACTATTTTATGCTACTACTGTTAACATGGGCGTAGCCAGGCATCGGCACAGGGTGGGGCAAAAAAAAAACCGGCCAAGTGCGAGTCGGAGTCGAGTGGCTCCGAACAAACCTACTTTTTATTATGTTGTAACTCTAAAATGTATGTTTTAGAAATTTTTCCTTTATCTGTGCTATAAGACATTGCTTTTAACCAAATTTCAAGACTCTGTGTTCACGGGAAGTACAATGTAGGTTTTGATTCCCTTGCGAATGTCGAAATTTGCGATAATTTGCAGCATAAAATGGCTGTATCCTTTGATTGCGTTGGCTTATAAGTTTGATTTTTTCACAGCTTTAAGAGACCGTAGACTTGAGTATTACGATATAAATTTCAGCTTGATAACTCTACGCGTTCCTGAGAAAACGTGTGTTGACAGACAAACCGACAGGCAGACTTTGTTGTGCGTCTGTCTGTCTGTCTAAAAATACCTTTTTTTCAAGAACGCGTGGCGGTATCAAGCTGAAATAATAATGAATAAATCAAAACAAACAAAAGATACCTACAGCCGTTTATGTTGCAAATTTCATCCTTATATTATATGGTTTATCTGTCTAGTGTCTAATACAATAATATGATTTCTTTTTACCATAAAATTTAGGTCTATGTGAATAGAAAATAAACCATTTTAAATAACTCAGTATAAATAAAGCAAAACCTTGCACTTCCGATTTCATGTTTGTTTTAGGTTAATGGTCACTTATTGACCATAAAAACACAAAATGCAGACAGATCCAGGTGGAGCTTTGCTCGCAATCTTATAGTTTTTGACCGATATTTCAAAAACTATCCACTTTAGGGCAAATGTTGCTTAGACTTTTTTGTAGAAAGTAAAATTTCGCATATTTTATACCATGTAAATTTTTTTGTAAAACTTACTATTTACGGTTTATGGCCTATTTGATGAACCGGTTGATCGTTAAAATATTGGATTAATGAATAAAATGCATGTATGTACCTACATAGTTTTTAGGTCACTTTATTCTCTACAAGTTTTGTTTAAAATTTTTTTTCTAGTGCCCATATTTTTTGAGTGTTCCACGTATAATGTAGAAATGCCGCCGCTCGGCGGATGACGTGGCAGCCCAAAAGTTTTTTATAGAAAGTTACTTATAGAAAATTTTTAATACATTTTCTAAAATATTTTCCTTAATTTTATTCTTGCATCCGAATATAAAATAACTACTCAATATTAATTAGTTGTACGAAATATATATGAAACATACATAGGTAACTTGAAATTTACTATTTATCGCCAAACGTTAAATAACTCAAAAAGCATTAGAAAAAAAAGTTTCAAATAAAGTAATATTAATAAATGGATAATGCATATGTATAATATATTTTAATATATTATACATATTATTATATTATTGCCTATGCATTTCATTGATTAATCCAATATTTAAAGAGTTACTTGCCAAAGATGATTAACCGGCTCATTAAATAGGCCATAAATCGTAAACGGAAAGTATTACAAAAAGTTTACAAGGTATAAAAGATGTAAAATTTTACTACCTACAAAAAATTCCTTATATTTTTTGCCTTAAAATGGATAGTTTCCGAGATATCGGCCAAAAACTTTTATGTAAGATTGCGAGCGTAGCTCCACCTGGATCTGTCAGCATTTTGTGCTTTTATGGTCAGTAACTTAACCTAAAACAAAAGTGAAATTGGATGGGAAATTTAGTGCGATTTTGGCTAAATAAAAACAGCTTTGAATGGGGTAACAGTACTACACTACTTTTTCTGGCACCAAAAGTGGTTTAAATCATGTAACATAGAAGCGCAAGCTTTTTGTTTAGATCGTATTTTTTGTGTCGCCTGACAACTTTCGAGTGAGAATTTTTTGGTCAGTACCTAGATAATTACGTTTTTTAGATTTGGTTAGGTACCTTCCAGGTCAGAGCCAGGGTGGGGCAAGTGCCCCACCCTGCCCCACCGTGGCTACGCCCATGACTGTTAAGCTTAGACTTACCTAGATATTGAGAACTTAGAGCACATATAAATAATCACTTATATTTAACGAAACTACCTACTACAAACTCCTACTCAATTCATAGACTTATTACGGTGTACCTGTTACATTTCAGTATTTTACTGACCTTACAAGAATTACGTATAAGTCTAAGAGCCGACCCTTCTATATTTAAACATAATCTATACCTCATGTTCATAAATTATTAACAGATAACAAGATCAAACCGCCCACATTCAAAAACTTAATAACAAGCTGTGTCTTGCCAGCCAATATACACATACTAAGATACGGTTACAAAGTGTGTTGGCCTTTAAATAATCCTATATGGACTTAAAGTCCGGACGACCGCTACGAGCCAGCGGCTTGTAATAAACGAATATGTTAAATAGAACAAATCAAACAGATACCTACTATTGAAATTGTACTTGAGCCGAGCCTTTGACGGTTTGGGCGCATGTAATTTGTCCAACAAAAGGTCAATATCGGTTGCTTGTTGATTTAATACGATTGAATGGATGTCACTTAATTAGTAAAGGATTAATTATCGTCTCGCCGACCGGAATTTCGATCTTTGGGGACTTTTATGATTTCACAAACTGACGATTTTACTGTTGGACTCGAGCGTCTATTTTTTATTGGAGTTTTATTAATTAAAATAAGGTTAATACAGCTTTTTTATGTCTAAAATCGAGAAAGATAAAACCCGAAACCAATTCGATTAAAAGCCCTAGCAATTTTTTGTGAGAAAGTCATAAATTTTGGTTTAATAATTACCTACTCTATTCAGAATCATTTCCAATGAAGCAGTAATATATTTTAATCAAACGCGATCAATGGAACTAAGTATTTCACGAATTCATGTTTGTTGAAATAGCTTACATTCCCCCATCCAATAATCCACGGCCATAATAATACCAAATAATTATTTCATAGCCATAAACTCCACACTCGTATAAACTACGTCAACATTTTACCGACTACGCGTTCATAACGTTTCAATATCAAGTGTTACTGCATTTTTATGTAGTCCATAAAGGGGAGGACATTTCCTTACGAATGGGTTATCTAATAAAACTTATTTCACATGATGCTCATAAATTTCGTGGCGTATATTTGACAAAAATCACGCACCTTTTTGCCGCGAACGCGAGCGGTTTCATGCAAAATATATACAGCGCACGCAATCGTTTCCTTCGATTTATTTAAGTTCTTATCTAACTGCGAATTCAACTGCTCGGAGGTAACACGCACGTACAGGCCATGTCGATTCGGAACTATCGGACAGAGGAACAATGTGACTGTTATTTATTTATTTATTTATTTGGTCAACCAACATTTGTTTACAGTGATTCTTACAATATAAATATTACATGCATCAACATATTATGTTCTTGCCGAAAGTAACAAATAATTATATAGGTAGTTTAAGCAAATAGATATATTATGTACCGACATGATCTTTGTTATGATAAAATTCACTGATGCTCATATTTATGTAACATTAGCTTTCCACCCGCGACTTCACCCGCGCAGTCAAAGAAAAACCCGCATAGTTCCCGTTCCCGTGGAATTTCCGGTATAAAACCTATCCTATGTCCCGGGGTAAAAAGTAGCCTATGTCCTTTCTCGGGTATCAAAATATCTCTATACCAAATTTCATGCAAATTGGTTCAGTAGTTAAGGCGTGATTGAGTAACAGGCAGACAGACAGAGCTACTTTCGCATTTATAATATTAGTATGGATTTAAATAATAAAGCACATATTTTATAGAACTATAAAAGAGATTATGGTTCATAGCACAGCAGTATTTTTACAAAATAACCTTCCCTTACACTGACCTCGTTATTATTTCTAGTTCTATAGTAAACTTTCTTGTGAGAAGAGTAAGAAGTAACTTAGAAAAAAATCCTCCAATTAAATCTTGGTAAAAACATAATATTATGTATTTAGTATCCATATCATAATATCGTTTTAAATAATGAATAAATACTCCATAGATACCTTTACCTAAATGATTATCCTATATCGTTTTTCAATTACATTATAAATTTAAAGAGCTTGATTTCTCCCAGTACGTTGACAGCCTAAATGTAACAATGGGAAATAACAAAAGAGATACGTGCGAATACGGTTTCCTACGACCTTCGAACTTGGGATTCAATTTATCGCCATGTCATCTCAACTCGCTTTTTGTGAATTATGTTTTATGATCGGTTTCCAATTTCGTTTTAATGATCATCTAATTGGTGTACATATAAGAATAACCTTTTTGGTTATATTCTTATACGTACTTCTTTTTGGCTATATTCTTTAAGACATTATGTTACACATAACGTTTGTTCTTATTTATTTTATTATTATATAACGTTTGTTTATTTTATTTTATTTTATAAGCATGATAACAGTTAGTACATTCAAATCATTCTATGAGATGTTCTAACACAAGCATTTAAATGCTTAAAAGGATGTCTCAATGACTGATAAAATTGTAAACATTTTTGTTACTGAATAAATATTTTTGATTTTTTTTATTTATTTTTTAAGCTATTACATAGCTTCTATTGGCCTTGAGCGCGGGGACCGAATCCAGAAATTGAGTAACGAAAAACCTCACGCTCCCCACTCCGACGGGCGCGGAGGTGTGGCTTGAAGGCATAGCATGCAATAGCTTTACCGCGGCAGTCCCCGAGTGCCACACATCTTTTTTTATTCATTTTCAGAGAGTTTTTGTACTATGGGTTGCTATATTTTGTTATCTGATTTCCTAAAGGGACGTTGGTTTATTTTGAAGCTTATTTTTTAATTAATGAGTGATTAATGTTATAAGTTATCACTATCAAACTAGAAGAATATTTTCATAGGTATAGCTATAAAAGTAAACAAAAAAGTATTAAAAATTTCAGAAAAAAAAAACACGACACATAAATTCCGTATATTATCTGTAGCATAAATTTCACTGAAATTTCGCGCCAAAACATCGTTTTATTTATATTTTTTAATTACAATTACGTCAGTCAAGGTGACAGGCTGCTATGTGCAGTTGGAGCTTCACACATTGGTTATTTTGCGTAGTCACGAGCTATGGAACCGGGCAATGTGAGATAATATTAATTTAAAACCGTCATATATTTTTAAATCGTTTAAAAAATATTTGAAAACATTCAGGGATGAACCTGTCTTTCCAATTTCAAATGCATATTTAATAGATAACATTTTAACACGGACGTATGTTTATTTAGATGAATAATGAAATTATTCGCTTTAAAAATTGACTACATTTTAATTGAATGATAGTAACATAGAATATTTCATGAGCTATTTAATTGTATGAATGAATATTTAAAGCGAACATTAAAAATAAATATCTTTTATTCAATAAATTTTAACCTCTACCCACACAAGCGGTCACTCAAGAACACGCAAAAGATTCTCGAAGAATTTAGCCGAATTCCCATTACTAACATTTTCGATATAAAAACCGTATACGTGTAGGTATATCAAAGTACGCCGCTCAAAGGCATTCCCGACAATCTGGGGAGGAATTCCAACTGAGATTTAACAACCCCATAATTTAACGTAACGATGCACTGACATCCTCACCTATATTTTTACTCAACCCTTTATAGTAGATAGAATTTATTCTAAACGTAAAGGCCTGTTTTGTAGGGAGTGCTTGTTCTAATGGACGAATTGACTTTGATTGATTTACTACGTTCAAATCTATACTTATAATTTATATTGTAACAATTGTATCTAGTCCTAAGCTTTTCATCATAATGTGTATGTGAGTCTTGTGTACAACACGCTTTTATATCAATACCGTATCGATTACGAAATCAACACTGTAAAAGTCAGTCAATGCGATGAATTATAATGTAGGTACTTTGCTATCTTGAGTACACTCTTAAGTACATTGTATGAAAACTTATTTTCGGAAATGTGTTCATGTTAAGTACCAAGTGATTTAGATTCTTGATGACTCTATTCACGGAACAGCCAGTCAGCCTACAGTTTAAATACTGAAATGAAAATATGATAAACGCCAAACATAAAATATAGGTAGGAAAAGTATGAAAACATCGAGGCAACATCATGTTACTTAACGTTATAAATTAAAAGATTTCAATTAATTTACATTCATACATCCTGACGACTATATACTGAGTTCCTTAATAAACTTGTTTTTAAAATGTTAAAAGACCTTTTTAAAGCAAGTATGAGTTGATTTTATAAACACAGCGCGTTAGCTTATTTTATAAACTCTTTTATAAGACGACGCTTGTGCTTTCGTTATTTTAAACGTCGCGCTTGCTTTATTTATTTTACAAAAGATTATTACCCCGTCAAAGGTTCAAATTAGAAGCATAGCGGCTGAGAATTTAAAAAGCCTCACTAATCACAATTTAAGAATTAGGTTTTTTTAATAAGGTATTATCATTTTATTGGATAATGGATATGGAATAAAAAATTCACGTACATAGATAAAGGTCTATTATTTGGTCATTTTGTAACGCGATATTTATAAATGAATAAAAAAAAACAGTTTTAGTGTCCTCCAGCAAGCAACATTCACAATACCACACTACAAGCATATTAAAAACGACTCCAAGAAAACCTGCAATATTACGCGATTTCCACATTAATGTTAAACAATCATGCTCCAGTAATTAAGCAGTTAAATGCATTTGCAATTAACCTATTTCTTAAAGTTTTCGAATTAAAACACTAGGTACAATAGAAGCGCGATACCATAATATAAAAAGCTTGTTAACCCGATGAAAACAAAAGTAACTATCTGAAAAAGAAACACTTGTGTTGAACACTTTGTAAAAATGGATTGTAGCAATCACGCTAATGAAAACAACGGGCCCGTCTAGTAAATATTCATTGAGTGTCTGTGAGCTGTATAGATAGAAACGCAAACAATATCATTTTTTTACTATTCTCTTGGGTTTGCGTTTGCGTTAAAAGTACTATTCGAACTTATTGTTATTTGATTGACCGGATTGTTTAGTTTTTATCGTGGTAACCGATAACCATCACCTTCATTTACTTACACTTTACTCGGGAGGGAATACTTTGGAGTCATGAGGCTTCTTTATACGTATAAATTGTTAATTTTTGCTTCATATTATTGTCTACTTGGTTCTAACTCTACTTGTAACAATATGAATTAACTAGCTGCGCTCCGTGGTTTCACCCGCGTGGCTTCGCTCCTGTTGGTTTTAGCGTGATTATATATAGCCTATAGCCTTCCTCGATGAATGGGCTATCTAACACCGAAAGAATTTTTCAAATCGGACCAGTAGTTCCTGAGATTAGCGCGTTCAAACAAACAAACTTTTCAGCTTTATAATATTAGTATAGATAAATAATAAATATATAATTTACATTTACAAAGAGGAACATCAATAATTCCTCATAGATTATAGTAATTCATCTGTTTACAAGGTTGCTGTTCCGTTTGACCAATCAGACACACAAACACACAAACAAACAACTAGAAGTAGCTAGTTATACCAATTGGCTAACACAGAGTAATGTAAACAGCACTAAGTGATAGGGAATGTGTACTTTACAGCCGTTTATTTAACAGACGATAATATTATAGGAAATAGGTATATATATATACATTGTACTTACTTATTTAAAGAAAGTGTTAGTTACAACATTTATAGCTCAAGAACGGCTGAACCGATTTTGAAGATTTTTTTTTGTGTTAGTTGGATTCGTGACAACTGGGATTAGGATAAAACATGAGAAAATGGCTACCTGTGTGGAGCCGGAGCGAATTGCTAGCTATATATATATATATATATATATATAGCTAGCAATTCGCAATATATATATATATATATATATTATTAACATATTTCATTAAGGGGATTAATATATAAATTTTATTATTAAAGAAATAACAGACTTAGGTCGCTTTAAAATTATAAAATATATAACATTTTAATGTTCGTGAGGAACGGTGTATAGAAGCCGTAATGGACTCAGTGCACGGAATTTTTCTATTATAGAACATATTATTCTTTAAAAGTATAAAATATGATAAATGATAATATTCTCATTTAAACATTAATTTTATTTTATTTACAATTATAAACGGCTAAACACTAAAACAATAATTAAGATATTATAACGTTATATCGAATCTTACCTATATCTAATGAGCCTATAAGAAATATTCCCAATCCATTTCAAAAAATTTTTGAATAGAAACTTCTTTAGGCACGTCGAGAGTAAAATTTCAAAGTCGCAATACCGTCACGTGACGAAGTAAGGCGACGATTTTGGTATTTATGAATCTTGCTAAAGAAGTTTCACTTTGGACACGGTACTCGGCACACACGCTCTTTTTTATTATAATATAATGAACAATGTTTCTCGAAGAGCAAAATGCTATTTCAAAGGTATAAGACATATTTTAAAAACATCTTATTAATTATACATTTATCTAGTAGAGCAAATATTAAGAACATAATTTAATATAATCCTAAACAAACATAACATAAAGAGTTCTATCGCCAGCTTAGTAAGTAATAAGGGGGTTTTCATTCAATGTCAGTAAGCGATTCTCTTTTAATTATCTCGCATGCGAAGGGGTTGTTGTGTCAACACGCTTCGTACGGTTTGTTAATAAAAATATACTATGCAAATAACGTATATACGTTTTATTAGTAAAACACTGTTCTCTGATGAATTGAATTATTAATCGTACTTCTATACATACGTGAAAATAAGTTGTTTGCACTATTCAAAACATCAATATATTACGTGTTAACTAAAGAGTTATATAACAATTAGTGTTCGTACTAATCTTCCTAATATCACAGGATTCTACTACGTATTAACATGTTTTTTGATAAAAGTATTATGATATTAGTCAGCACTGTTAAAAAATACAAATTCAATAAACAAAAGGAGAATACACGCACATTGTAACTGTGTACTGTGTAAATTCTTTCATAAATCTGAGCATCATTGCTCACGACGAAAACCAAACATCTATACTACTTAAGAAAAACAAGTATTATGTAATAAATACTCATTAAATGTCCCAACATACCTGCGATATTGAACATGCCTATAAGCAGTGTCCACAAAGAAAGAACCCTCGTGGGGCTGGGCCGAACGGAGCACTCCATCTTAGCCGAGTTTTAATGTCAACATCAGTTCATGTTACATTTTCACGAACAACGCGCCATAATCTGCAAGAATTAAATTTACAGTTAGCTCTTAAATACCCCCGCTTTAAGACTTTAGAAGTTGTTTTTTTAGCTCGCCCTGGCTGTGGCATGAATTGGCTGACTGAATTTACCGTAAAAACTTCTAGAAGAAATTGAATGCAACAAAATACGTATGATGTTTTCTGTTTTGTGATACAAATTGTAATTAACACTAGTATGATTGATTAAAAACTTCTTATTTAACTTATATTAACTTGTGATTTTTATTAGTTTTATATCACGTTAAACTTCGAAATATGGAGATAAATAGACGACAAACATATTATTACAAAGCCTTCAATTCAGACTTTTATGCTCGAATAATATCTCTACACCAAATTACTAACAAAATAGCTATAGATCTAATAAATTCAACTTGGCTATTGATCTGTTTGTGAATACGAATAATAATCCAGGCGGTATTCGCAGACGTATAAACAGCTCGGAGCCGAACGTCCTAATTAAAGCTTATTCCAGCAGATCTGTTTACATCAAACGATTATTAATCTCCGTACTTAATTTCACAATTTCAGAGCAGCATTTAGCCAAGTTAATAGATAAGCTGGCGAAACGCTATCAATCTTCATATTTCCTCAGGAACAAGTGACGGCGAACATTCGTCCCGCTAAGTGCTGCTAACGATCCGATTTCTCGGTAAATCTACGTAACGAAGTGAACAATAATGTTATTCATTTACAACGCTATGGTGTAGCTTTTAAATTGGATCGCTTGGTATTTTATTCGTGGCAATCGTTAGTTATAATGAGATGAGTTCGATTGATATTATGTGCTATTTTTTTCGTTCACTGATGCCCGTTTGTGTGTGGCTTATACAATTTCTTAAAGAGAGTAGGTACATTTATACGACACAATATGAATTGGTTTATATGTATAATACATTACGATCTCTGAACCAGAATTGTTTTTTTTTTGTTTATGTATAACGTTTGCCCATATGCATATATTTTTATTATTAATAGTGTCAATGTTGTAAATAATAAGTATTAATATTCTACGATATCAATATAAATATTATTGTATATAATTATTAATATTTTATTCCAATAATTAGAATATACATAGTCCAAATCTATAAATCATTGCGAAGTGTTTAAGACTTTCAATTAATTATTATTATACTATTTTTTGAATAAGATCAAAAAAATCAATAGTGCACAATATCTACCGACTACAACCGTTTACAATAGCTACACTAACACAGCTATTTACAAATAACAATATTAGACTAATAAATAACTTTAATGTCAACCATTTTCTATTGAGAATACATTTTATACAGCTCGGTTTCTCAGAACATATTACATGTATGTTAGGGCACCTCATTACAATTAAACCACTTCTCTGTATCAAAGAGAAAAATCAAAGCATACTTCTGCAACTATAATTAACTTTTTCCAATATTAATTAGCTAAAGTACTGTATTATAATGTCTTTCGTGAATATAATTTCTATACTTAGATACAATAATAACACTGATATATTCGATGTCGAATAGAAACATTTTTAAACCACTTTTAAATATTACTAAATGTGTTATTGAAATAGCAACTAAACATGTAAATAATTAAGCTATTGCATAGCTTCTATCGCGGGCCTTAGCGCGGGGACCGAATCGAGAAATTCCGTAACGAAAAAACCTCACACTCCCCACTCCAACGGACACGGAGGTGTGGCTTGAAGGCATGCTATGCAATAGCTTTACCGCGGCAGACCCCGAGTGCCACACGTCTTTTTTTTATAATAATTCAACAGTAAAATAAATCAGGCTTTAATACTACCTACGAATATTAAAGCTATAATTTGCCATTTATAGGTAAATAATTATTATTTTAATAATTATTTGTTAAATATTCTCTCATTAATAGAATTTCATCTATCCTTAATTTATACCAAACTTTCTTCGTAAAATAATTCGTTCACAAAAAGAAGACAAAATACCCAAGTTGTACTCCATACAGAATAAGAAGTCCACGCTAAGTGCAGGAATTATACACAATTTTAGTCTGTAAATTTCCCTCATTTAAAAGGTAATTGTTAAAAATTAAGCAGCTAATAGTAAAGTTTGTTAACGTTCAACGGTGTATAATATTTCCTTGAGTGAAAATTTTAATGGACTCTAGAAAGGTTGAGTTTAGAAAGCATAAATTTTATTTTAGTACTTGCAGCTTTTACATTACCGTTTCGTTAAGACGTTTATCGCTCCCTCGTTTTAGTATTAATATTAATATCTTGAGTAATCATATCTTTATGAACGAAGCGGTCTGTGATCGTCAAATTTTCATTAACGGTGCTCTGAGGATATCTGTTTTTAAACACGGATGCAATATTAAAATAGTATAATGATTTTTTAATGTATTGCATATACAGTTATACATATAAGAAAAAATTAAGAATATAGACAGTTGCATAATAAAGTTTCATGCATAGTTAATGTTTGCATTCGCCTGTTTTAGCTTTTTAACTATTGAAACAATAAATTATTTGTAAGGAACGTACTGAAAACATACATATACATATAGTTACTCAATTAATATTATATAGACCTATAAAATCCAAATTACGCTATAAATTCTACAAAACAAATAGGCATTTCAAAGAGAAATGTATGGCATGATTCACATTTTACATGTATAATATTATAGCAATGTTGAAGCTATTTAAAAAATGCAAACTGAAATTATAAATGCGAAAGTAGGTTACTATGTCCGTAACTCACGGTTAAACTTTTAAATTCATTTTCACTTCGGCTTGGAGAGAGAAATATAGGGAGAAGTTGAAAATCTAAATAAAAAGTCTAGCACCTTAAATTTGGGAGTGATTAAAGCTAAGTATAGTATAGCTGATAGTGTAGAGTAAAAAATTTCGCTTTAAAGTACATATATTTTGTTCTCTTATGGTCAAAATGCGACGAAAAGAACCTAAACAATTTAATATGTATCTAAGTATAATATTAGTATATAATATAATAGTATCTATATATCTAATATTTTAGTATTTTTTTGTTATCTTATGGTCAACATATTGTGACGAAAAGAACCTATACAATTTAATTTCACATTAAGGAATCGATTGTAATTTTTCAAATTCAATAATTTAACCTCTGATATGAAAGTGTGCTGCTAAAAATTTCAGGTATTTTATTACTATGTTCTATGCCCATATTTTAGTGTAAATTAAATTAACAAATCTATATTAATAAATCTAAATAGCAAAAGTTTTCAGCTAAGAAAATTAAGTCTATAATAATTTAGCTTTCATTAAAATCTCCGAAACAGTAGTACTAAATCATATTTCAAGCCTGTTTAAATATTTGAAATTCGTTTTCCTAAAATATTTTTACAAACTGGCCTCAAACTAGTACTCTATGCACGAGTAGCCACATCAGCCATCTAATATTCAAATACAACAATAAAGTTGAAAGACTAACAAGACCGTATGTAACTTTCGATGTTAAACCCAATGATCTCATGTTAAAATATTCAAGAAGCAACGCAAAGGTAGCGTCGCAAGGACATTAGGGGGAGATTAAAAATTCAACGAAATCCGGGCGGCTCCGCTAGCCCACTAGAGTTCACTTAGCGGATCTTGGGAACATAACTTTGCGTAAACAAAGTAGTACTTAAATAATAAACGGCTTGAAAGCAATAAGGCGTGAGACTCGATACTTGTTTCCTATTTTTGGTGTGGCGGTTTTGAGTGATTCGACGTGAGTTGGTGAAGTTTGGCTTTAAATTAGTTATTCTGATAGTGGGTAGGTACTAAATACAGTTCATATGAAAAAGTCCAGAAGCATTAATAATAAGTAATAACGTTATTTATTTTAAATTTGATTGCGAATTCAATAATTATTTATTTACCTGAAAACTGAACCGGAGAAGAATTCCAGTATTCACACAAAAATAGAGCAACAAACTTCGTCGACGAATGAACATTTATAATATTGTATTAAAATAACATTCGGAAATTAATACTTTTTATGGATTAATTCCAAACAATCTTAAAAATGAAATACATCAAAAGTGTCGCGTATAAATTATTATGTAACATTGTACAAATGTATGCAGAGTGTTGATTAAATTGTTAATGCTGGACTCATTAATTCTTAATCCTGACGTAAAATGTGGTGACCAGAATTCGCGCCAACACCTTAGGCCAACACTAACAAAGAGGGAAATTCAAAGAAAGTTCTAGAACGATAACATATGAAAGAAATGTAATAGGAATAGAATGGATATAATTATAAGGAAAACAGATATCATAATATTATACTGGTAAAATAAATGTTTTCTTTGATACCTTAATTTTGTAATTGAACGTTTGATAATTGACCAATATATTATTTAAGGGGCGTTTATCTTTGGTTTTATAAGACTTCCTAAATATTAATTGTTTATTATGAGAGCGTCGTGGAGAAATATGTTTGTAATAACAGTTAATTATAGTTATAATTATTGAATAGGAAAGTTATTTAATATTTTTTTATCAGACTTGAGGTCTGATAAAAAAATATTAATCGCTTAATTTTGTTCATATTAATATGTATGAACTATCTAACAGTGAAATAATTCGTCAAATCGGACCTGTGGATCGTGAGACTAGCACGTTCACAAACAAACTCTTCAGCTTCATAAGATTATAGATAGATATTATATAGTATATAGATAGATATTATATAGTATACTAGCGGTCCGCCCCGGCTTCGCCCGTGGTACATATTTACGTTTTCTCTACATAAAAACCATCCTCGTACTTCAAGGAATATAATAAAAAAAGAATTATCGAAATCGGTTCGGCCGTTCTCGAGTTATGCGCTTACCAACACATTTTGCGATTCATTTTTATATATAAGATTATGTTATCTATACTAATATAAAGCTGAAGAGTTTGTTTGTTTGAACGTGCTACACTCGAGAACTACTGGTCCGATTAAAAAAAAATATTTCGGTGTTAGATAGTCCATTTATCGAGGAAGGCTATAGGCTCTATTATATCATCACGCTAAGACCAACAGGAGCACTGCGGGTAAAACCGCGGAGCACAGCTAGTAATCGTTAAACCGAGTTCAAAGCAGGTTTAATTTCAACACACGATTACGCACACAGGTTTATATTCCACACGTGTTACACATTATTCAAAGCATCAAACGCAACTTTGTTTTGAATTACCTACAATAATAAATTTGTAATTTAGCAAACTTTGTAAGCTTTGTTAGAAGCTCGGGGCTAAGAAAATTACAACGGAATATTTCTTATGTGGAGTTTTGGAATCGAATTATTCAAATGAGTAGTCCTATTTCTTTTTATTTGTACATATTTATAATGTTATTTATGTAATGTAAATGTCACTTAACAGATCTGCCATTTATTTGCAAAAATATTTTATTTCAGCAAATATAAGTCATTTTAGTTTCATAGTATGATTGATAGTTCAATTGAAACTTATTGCCTAAACATTCTTATAACAACAAAAAAGGCAACAGCTGTAGTTGGTCATATAATTATTGTGAATATTGTAACACCATTTATGTCTTTAATAATTCACTTTTAAACAAACTTATTTACGAAAAAATTACAAAACTCCGATAAAATACCCAAAAAACAAAGTGCCTCAACTTTCCTTAACAAGTACGAAAATTGCTATGATAATTACTGAAGACTTTCAACATCTTGAAACCATTCAATGGAAGTTTCTAGCAAAATTGACATTAAAAGAACCGGGTCGAGTACAAAGCAAAGTTTATTAG